>NW_028274815.1:73464154-73786342 GCF_037043125.1 Eumetopias jubatus
CGGTGAATCGTGCTACTCATGCACAGTGAACATCTAGTCATCTGTTTAGTGTGTTTCTTTTTTGTTGGTTTTTAAAAACGTACCTTTACTGAGATATAACTTTATACCATAAAACCCACCATTTCAAGTGTACAATTCGGTGGTTTTTAAGTATAGACACAACTTTGTAACCATCACCACAATCTAATTTTAGAACATCTTACCCTGCCAAAAAGAAACTCTGCCCATTAGCAGTCCCCCTCCTTCCCACCCTTGCGCTCCCCCTCACTCCCTTTCCAGGCAACCCCTAAAATACTTGCTGTCTCTCTAGATTTGCCTGTTCTGAACATTTCACATAAAGTATTTTACTCTTAAGTAGAACGAGAAATGAACAGTCACTGGGCATTTCAGGAACACCTCTAAAGTGAAACGCAGAAATGAAAACAAAAAAGAAACTCAGTGGAAACAAAGGCGATATAAAAACCAGAAGGTAACTTTAAAAAATGTCTATTGTTTTATATCCATAAAACATGAACAGAGATAGTCAAAAGGAATATTCGGAGAATAAGAAAGCTCTTGGAAATTAAAAAAATATGAGAGAAGAAAATTCAACAGAAGTAGAGACAAAAAGTTAAAAAGTTCCCTTAGTCAAATAGAAAAGGCAAAAATATGGAAAATGGATTAAAAGGTAAAAAAAAAAAAAATCAGAGGGCTAATTCCAAATGGTAGTATTCCCAGCAAAAGACTAAGAAAAAGAAAGTCTTAAGGATCTGGGCAGAAAAAGCAAGTCTTTAAAAAGGAAATGCCAAGAACCAAAAGACTTGACATTGTAGATTAAGAAGACCCGTCGGTTTCCAGCGTCATGGCTGAACAGATACCCACTCCAAGACATAGGATTGTGAAATTTTAGATAACCAAGAATAAAGAGAAGATTCCAAAGGCTTCCAGAGAGGGCAGTGGTGAGGGGGACATCTTACCTAGAAAGGACTGGGAGCCAGAATGTCTGAACTTTTCAGGTGGGAAACAGAAAATAATGGAGCAATGCCTTCAAAATTCTGAGGCAAAATGATTTCCAACAGTTACGGTAAAGTCCTTTTTAGACTTTAAACAATCTTTAAAATCTATTTTACCCTTTCTCAGGAATCTTCTGAAGAAGGTACTTAAAAAAAGAAAGAAAGAAAAAGGAAAGTATGAGAAAGTCTTGGAATCTAGGAAGCAGGACACCCAAAAGCATTGAAAGAGGCAAAGGGAATTCACAGGATGGTGGTATAGGGAAGTTAAGAGGACAGCAGCTGTGCCTCAGGCTTCGAGAGCAGCCAGACCAGCTCAGAGCAGGGGAGGTGCCTCCAAAAAGAAAGACAGAAGGAGAACAGAGAGCACAAACAAGTAGTTAGAGGTGATGTTTAGTTTCTTTGGAATATTTGAGGATGGTTTAGTGACAGGTACATAAGCAAATGGAGGATAAAATGAGGCAGTTCTTAACATCCAAAGAACATGAAAAATGTACTATAAAAAAGGAAATGTGACTGTGGTTTACTTGTGTGGTTCAGCTGTGATGAGCATTTTCATAACCATAATGTAGATACTGTGCTATTGATTCAGCCGAGAGGAGAGGATGTTACCACGGAGGAGGGAATGGTGAGTCAGAGAGAAATAAGTATGTGGCAATGGGAGGCTTGTGGGAAAAGGGTACTAAGTCCTCTTCTTCTAGTGTAGGAAGCAGGGAGTAACTGTGTCTTGAAAAGTCTATACCTAATGTATGCTCTTTAAATTTTGAGGTACACGGAAGAAACGGTGAAGTGTCTGCCTTGGGAGCAGAAATCAGAGTGGAGAGGGATGCAGGGAAGGATTGGTAGTAGGCATCATCTTCTAATTGTGATCTGGGACCTTGAAGGTGTTGATGTATATTATGATTTTGATGAATATTAAATTTTAATTTTACAAAGATAGGCTACACAGTTTTTCTATTTTTAAAACTAGGTCCTAGTTCCATTTTTTTTCCTATATTTATTATGTGTTAAGATCATAAACCCCTTTGGATACATCAAACAAAATAGAGGACAACCTCCTGCATGTTTGCACATTTTGTAACCGATGGCCTCAGTGTGCTATAAAAATGAAAAATGTGAAGACATGGATCTTGCCCCTTGGCCCAAGGAACTTGGAGCTTAGAGGTTAGACAAGCCATGTACATAACCCTTGTTGAGACATAGCTCTGATCGTATCTGCCTTGATTTAAAACCTTCAGTGGCTCCTTTAGTGTGACTTTTCAGATTTTTCTAAAATCCTAACCCTAAATCTACCACAGTGAGATACTGCCTCACACCCACTAAGATGGCTGTGATCAGTGATAACAAGTATTAGCAAGGATGGGGAGAAATTGGAATTCTCACACATTGCGAGTGGCAATGTAAGATGGCTCAGCTGCTTTGGAAAACAGTTTGGCAGTTCCTTTAAAAGGTTTAACAAAGTTATATGACCCAGCAATTCCATTTCTTACTATATCCCCAAGAAAAATGAGAACATATGTGCACACAAAACTTGTACATGACTATTATAGTAGCATTGTGCATAGTAGCCAAAAAGTCAAAACAACTCTAATGTCCCAGGAACTGATGCCTGTGATATATATCCGTACAACAAAATATTATTTGAAGATAAAAAAGGAAGTATGCTACAAAATGGATGGATCTTGAAAACATTATGCTAAGTGAAAGAAGCCAGTCACAAAAGAGCTCCTGTTGTATGATTCCATGTATACGAATGTTCAGAATAGGCGAATCCATAGAGCCAGATAGTAGATTAATGGTTGCTTAGGGCTGGAGGGAAGGGGAAATGGGGAGTGATTGCTAATGGGTAAAAGGGTGTCATTTTGGGATGATGGTTGCACAGCTCTAAATATACTAAAAAAACACTGGGTTGTGCACTTTAGATGAGTGAATTATATGGCTGGGAAAGGGTTATCTGGGGCAGATTTTCACTGTACTCAACGAAGGCATTATTTGTGAAAATCCTAACTCTAACTTACTTTTCCAGCCTTATTTCCCATTCTTCCACTCAGCCTCGACCGATTTTCCTTGCGTTCTTTCTACCCACAGTGTGGGTCTTTCTCCAGTTCATCAAGCCCACCTGCCACCCATTCTTCCAGTTCTGGCGGAACTTCCTCTTTCATAAAACGGAAGAAGTAAACCCCTCTCCGCAGAAAGTGAACCTTGCTTTCATCCTCTTCCAGACTTCATGTCTCTGGACACATCACTTTATGTATTGCAACAAATAGGAGTTATGTGTTAAGCGAAAATCAGCCAACATTTGACAGCCACAGATAGTCAAAAATTAACCTTAAAAAATCCTTGAAACCGCCTGAACAGTATAGTTACCTCTTTAGGTTAAACTCATCATTTTTTTTTTCCCTCCAAGATTGGGACAGAACTCTGTCTTGTTGAACTCTAGCTGAAGAAATTGAGTTGCATTTTTAGGTGTTAAAATAAAAAAGAACAATAACAGCAACAATTGCCTAGAGAATAACACGAATTTGGATCTATGGCGATTGGCTCCAACCTTCTTCCAGTCCCAATTTTCAATCGAATTCAAAAGCTAAAGCTCTTATCTTGTGTAGGGTGAGGTTGGGGCAGTAATGAGAGGGACAGGTGACAGCGGTTGGCTAATTAACTGACTTGTCATTTGGGGCTACTTTAATTCAGTGTATATTTTATGTGTATGGCCTGTTTCTAATGAAAGAAATCCTCTAACAAAACAGATGTCTTCAGTTACTCCCACACTGGCTGGAAAAAACTGCTTTTCATAAACTTTGTAATAAGTCAACCTTGCATTTTAAACAACTGAATATTTGGAACCCTACTTACTGCATTGTGGTGGGGTTTTACTCTACTGTAACCAGACTCATGCTCCACCCAGCTGAGTGGTTACACTCTGAGGGGCAGGCTGAAAGCGAGACCTACTCAGAGAATGGCAGAATTATGTCTTTTCACCTTTATATTCTAAGATATATACTTAATAAATAAGAATGGTGGGTGAAATTGCTGGATCTTTTGAAATCTTTTGTTCTTGTTCTCTACTCCTCCCCCACCAAATAAGTAAAGTTGATTTGTTTAAATAAAATGTGCCCTAGGGGCGCCTAGGTGGCTCAGTCATTAAGTGTCTGCTCTCGGCTCAGGTCATGGTCCCAGGGTCCTGGGATCGAGCCCCGCATCGGGCTCCCTGTTCTGCGGGAAGCCTGCTTCTCCCTCTCCCACTCCCCTGCTTGTGTTCCCTCTCTCGCTGTCTCTTTCTCTGCCAAATAAATAGATAAAATCTTCTAAAAAATAAAAAAGTAAATAAATGAAATGTGCCCTAGGAAGGACTAGTTGAATAAGTGATGGTACCTCCGTGCAGTGGAATACTAGTATAGCTGTTAACAAGGCAAACAAAACAGTAAAACTGGGTTTATAACATGCATTTGAGTTTTGATAAAGGATGTATACATCTATGCATATATCATTCCAAACATATTTGTGCATGCATAAAACATTTCTGGAAGGATATGTACCCTGTTGGTAATAGCAGCTGCTGCTGGGGAGAGCAACCAGAGTTGATAAGGGTTGGGGGGAAGACTTAGCTTTCATCGCACATGCTCTTTCCAGTTGTTTGACTCTCACCGTGTGCATGTATTACCTTTCCAACCGAAAAGCATGTATCATCTTACTAATTAGTTGTTAATAGTTCAGGGTAAATAGGTGTCAATTCGAGATGGTTGTTAAATGAACAGAACCTGTATGTGTGGTGTTATTGGCACTACTGTTTGATTCTCTAGCAGCTAAGAGAGATACCACCGGTGATTTACCTATTTGTGTTTTACAGAGTTACATCCATTTGGGAGAACAGCCTTCAGATCACTACAATTTCTAGCTTTATAGGAACATGGCTGGGAGCCTTTCCTATTCCACTCGATTGGGAAAGACCTTGGCAGGTTGGTTTCAGCTGCTTAAAGCACCAAAAGAAACGGACAGTGATGGTAAAACTGAAGAAGCTAACCAGTATGTCTGTATAAATTGTGTTGTTGTCCAGTTAAGTAGGGATGCCAGTTCCCTCTGTCACCGTAACCTGGGCGATTTCTTATTGGTCCCAGGGCCCGTGGCATCCAGATCAGCCTGGTTCTGTCTTCCAGGCACTGTGTTTTCTACATGTATAGGTGAATAAATAAGCTTAGTTTGTGAATATTTATAGGAGTCTTTAAAAAACAGGGTAGAAGTTGCAGGAATTTCCCGTTTTCAACTTTGATACTCATTGCCTTTGTGGTCTTAGATTCATATCTTCTTAATTGGATTTATGGCCAAGTTGAATGTTGATTTTGAAATACTTTTTAAAAGCATGTAGCGAAGCCAGTTTTGAAATAGGGGTACGTGATATTGGAGGAAACTTGTGAACATCAGGTTTTTTGTTTCTGATCACAATAGGATATAGCTAATAAGCTAGGTAAAGCACTGTGAGGTAAGTGTTCTTTTTATTCCCATTTTACAGATGAGGAAACTGATTCCTAGAGGATATGTAATATTTCCAAGGTCACTGAGCTAGTAATGAATATATCTTTGTCTTCATTTGTGGTGGCTTCTGTAGTATGCCGTTACATAGTTATCCCCAAATTTATTTAACAGGTTCACTACTGATCTTTTAGGTTATTGCCAGTATTTCACTATTACACAGTGCTGGGATAAACACCTTTGAATCTATATTTTCTTGCATTTTCCAATTATTTTCTCAAGATAATTTCTCCCAAACGGAATCGTAGTATTAAAAACTAAATATACTTTCTTTTTTCAACACAAAGAGAATGGTTTTCCTATTACGAAGACAGTACATATTTATTTAGAGAATTTAAGTAATATTAGTAATTATAAGGAAGAAAGTAAAAATTATCAAGTATCCAACCATCCAGAGGCAACCCTCATTTCATTTGTATTTTGGTGATAATTTGTGCAGTTCTTTCTCCATGTGTATAACTATAATATATATGTCTTTTTTTTAAACCACTCTGTCCAGTCACTTTATTGCTAAATCAAAGAAAGACTTCTTAGACCTTACTGTAGGGGCTTTTCTGAGCATTAACTCACTGGAAACACACTCTTTGCCTGCTTGAAACTCTTTTCTTGACTTTCTGCAACAGCTCTGTCTAGTGCTTTTCCTTCTCCTTTTCCGGTTTCTCCTTCTCAGTCTCCCTGCAAGCTTCTTTCGGATTGACTCCTCCTAAAACACCAGTATTTCCGTGATTTCCAATATCTTTGTTCTCCCACTCTCCCTGCATGACCTCCCCCATTGGCCATGATTGCAATTAAAATATGGATACTGAATCCCAAAACCTTATCTCCTGCCCAGACATGGCCCAGACTCATAAATGCAGCAGGATGTTCCTCTTGAGGTTCCATAGGCACCCTGAACTTAACATCCTCAAAATCCAGCTTTTTCTTTCTCCCCCTGTAATGTAAGTAGCACTATCATTCACCCATTTGCTTGGGTCAGAAACCTACCGAGTCATCCTTGATACCACCTTCTCCTTAACAGCTCAGGTTGAACTGGTCACTGGCCCTTTTGATTTTAGTGTTTTGTGGGGTTTTTTTTGTAACATCTCTTGGATCTGTCTTCTCCCCATTTACATTTAATTCTCTAACTTGTACAAGTGTCTCTCATCTCGTCTATGTCTGCCCTACAAACCACTCTTTACATAGCAAAATACTTGATCCTGTCATTTCTCCTGCTGAAAAATCTTCCAGCGGCTTCCTCGCTGCTTGCCTTGAATAAAGCCAGAGTCCTTTGGCATAACTTATAAGGGCCTCTATGATCTTGTTTCTACTTGGGTGTGTAGTACATGTTATTCAGATCCCAACTCTTCCATTTACTATGTGATTTGAACAAGTTAACTGTAAAATGGAGGTAATAGTAGTTGTGAGGATTAAATGAGATCATTTGTAAGAAATGTTAGCTATTAAATTACAATTACCATTCTTATGTGTAAGTCTTTGGAAAATAGTATTATCATTTCCTTAAGATAAATTCTTAAAGTAGAATTGCTGGATATGCATTTTTTAAGTCATTTTATTTTTTTTCATCATGACAAGTGTGCTCTTTAAAGAGCACACTCCTATTTCCACATCTCCTGTTTCCCCCATCCTCCTCCCCTGTGGTAACCATCAGTGTGTTCTCTGTAGTTGAGTCTGTTCCTTGGTTTGTCTTTCTCTCTTTTTTCCCCTTTGTTTGTTTTGTTTCTTAAATTCCACGTATGAGTGAAATCATATGGTATTTGTCTTTCTCTGACTTACTTCACTCAGCATTATACACTGTAGCTCTAGCCATGTTGTTGCAAATGGCAAGATTTCATTCTTTTTTATGACTGAATAATATTCCTGTGTGTGTGTGTGTGTGTGTGTGTGTGTGTGTGTGTGTGTGTGTGTGCTATATATACACCACATCTTCTTTATCCACTCCTCTGTTGATGGACACTTGGGATGCTTCCATAATGTGGCTATTATTAGTAATGCTATAAACATAGGGGTGCATGTATCCCTTTGAATTAGTGTTTTGTATTTTTAGATAAATACCCAGTAGTGTGATTCCCGGATCGTAGGGTAGCGCTATTTTTAATTTTGGGGGGAACCTCCATACTGTTTTCCATTGGCTGCACCAGTTTGCATTCCCACCCACACTGCATAAGGGTTCCTTTTTCTCCACATCCCCACCAGTCCCTGTTACTTCCTGTGTTGATTTTAGTCATTGTGACAGGTGTGAGGTGATTTTGTAGCTTTTGTAGCTTTTTTGCATTTCCCTGATGATGAGTGATGTATATGTCATTTTTAATCTTTTTTTTCCATCAGCAGTATGTTATGGAGCTCATTCCTTGTCATTAAAAATTTACATACAAGTAATGTTCCATTATTTGAGTAAAATCATGTATCAGTTTCTTATCAATGAACATTTAGATTGTTTATAGTTTCACATTTATTGATTTACTATTATTAATTATTTAAACAGACATCTTTGCATATTTGTCCAGTTTTCTCTAGTAGAATTCCTAGATGATAGCTGGGTTAAATCTTTGATATGTATCTCACTTTCCAAAGGCTTATTTTAAGGGATTTGGATTATATGTCTTGCACCTAAATGCCTACTTTTAAGTCCATTCTTTGTTCTATTAGATGTCATGTCTCCTGGAGAGACAGGTTGTTCTTCTACATTCAATAAGTCTGGTGGGTTTGCCCTTCCCTGTAATATTCCTCTATTGTATATTATAGAAATCCTTGGGGGCTTGGGGTGTCACTGATGCCCTTCTCAAGGTTTTAGTACTGATAAAGGTATCTTTTATACAGGGAGATGGAGATCCATTTGTCCTCAAGTTACCATCTTACAGAACTTAATTTCATTCAATAGTGTCAGTGATTTCTAAATTGGAGCAGGATAATCAGAATCATTAGAAACTATATATAGAAAATTGTGGTTTAACCTGCATTGGATTCAGTACTTTCAAATACATGCAATTAAGTCTAAATACAAAGTATTGGTACATAAAGCACCATGGGCTGCAGCTTTAGTGAGTTGGTAAGGTAATGTATGATTAACATGTCAGTTTGCATGTAGATGGAATATTTTAGAGTGTAAATGTTTGATATTTTACACTTGGCTAAATCATAAGTTTATAAGACTATGTAGAAGTAGAAACTGAATTATGGGGAGTGGATGTGCCCAAATCTGGGTTTAGGTTTGCATAGAAAATATATGTGTTAATGATTTACAATCCATTTATCTATTTTGGATTGTTCAGGCTTTTAGCTACTTTTCTACCTCAGTGCTTGTTTACAGTAAGAGGTAAGCTGGATCCAAATTGATGGGTTCACTTTTTTAAATTAATGTGAAGTTTCCATTTGAATTACTTTTTCTAAAAAAAGTATTTTCTAGCTAGCTAATTTATGTAACCAGTGTTTGTCTTCATTTAGAATGTTTGATTCGATTGGACTATTTATTACTGGTACTTTAATTGTCTTTACTGTTGGGTTGTTTTCAGAGTGTTCCTAGTTAAGGACCTATTTACTCACTATAATCTTTTAAAAATTATGATACATGCTATTGGTGGCATGATAGAACTAATGTATAAATTAATCATCTTTATTCATCTAATAATCATCTGCCCCTCTCTCTTTCAGCAGTTATTTACTGATAAACTAGGGAAATGATGAGACTTGTTTTCTTTCACTTTTTAATTTCAGCAAACAAGGTGTTTTGTTTTGCTCTCTTCTTCATAAGTAACTACCTAGAGTCAGTACTCAGTGTGGCTCACGATACTGACAGAATCTGCCAGAATAACGATAAACTTGAGAAAGGAATATGGCATTACCTCAAAATGGAGATTTTTCTAGAGCAAAATTTCATGGGAAGAGACTACTGTATACACTTAATATTATCTAAAATATAATATGTATAGGAGTGCCTGGGTGGCTCAGTTGTTAAGCATCTGCCTTCGGCTCAGGTCATGGTCCCAGGGTCCTGGGATCAAGCCCCGCATCGGGCTCCCTGTTCTGCGGGAAGCCTGCTTCTCCCCCCTCTCCCACTCCCCCTGCTTGTGTTCCCTCTCTCGCTGTCTCTCTCTCTGCCAAGTAAATAAATAAGATCTAAAAAAAAAATAAAAATAAATACAACATGTGTAAAGAAGAGATTTTAGTTCTCTGTGCCTTGTAGCCCAATACAGATAGGATACGTTTGTGATAAAGCAAGCTTTTCTGGATTGTGATCTGGTTTTCAGAGAAACAAGCCTATCCAGTTAAGCAAAGATCTCTTCTTTAAAAACACACACACGTACAACCTCACAAAAACTCTTAACATGTATTAGTTCAGTTTTCTCTACTTTGAACTCAAATCTGACTCTGTATAAAGTTCCAGAGGCCAAACATAAACTTAGAATGACATGAATTCTGTATTGAGCAGTTTCAAGCTTATTTTTGTTTTTCTATCATTTCATCACCAAATGACTGGAAAGGCCCATTGAAAATACGTAATCTCAGTGAAAAGAAGTTTTTTCATTTAGTAATAGGAACGTTAAATAATTTTAAGTAATGACAAGTGACAAAAGATAGTAGGCATCTTTATAGTTGGAGGAAGCCTTCCCTTTGTAGGAGGCAGCAAGAGGATTTGATTAAAGAGAATATGGTAGGGTGGCTACCCACACCTTGTTGGTCATTTTTGTTGTCTTTTAAAAAAATATTTGCAAGACATCTCTTCCCTGCCTTAATTATTTGCCTTAAAATCAGCAAGAAAATAAACATTTAAATTGCCCATAACCCAGACAGCCTTCTTCACTCCCAGAAGATGCTGATGGTTTTATATTTACTGACAAAATAAACATTTTGACTGTGGAAAACCTCTGTACATTATAACTATTTGCTGTAAGTAACTAAATAGCTAATTAGTAAGTATTTAAGTTCTTACTCTGTACAAAGCATATATTCAATGTAAGTATAACAGGTATTTAAATATTATACAGGACTGGAATTTAATTATTTGGTAACAATAATTTAGGTTCAGATTTAATATGCTCTAAATATTTTATAGAATAGTTGAGCTTTTCATCTGGAAAAATGGTATAATTCTTCCTTTATCAGAAATAGGCCAGTATTACATGTTGATAAAAAAAAATTAATGGAAGTTTAAGAAATGTTGTTGGTTATTCTGAGCAAAGGAAATTTGCCATAAAGTTTTTATTTTTATTTTTTAAAGATTTATTTATTTATTTGAGAGAGAGAATGAGAGAGAGAGAGTACATGAGAGGGGGGAGGGTCAGAGGGAGAAGCAGGCTCCCTTACTGAGCAGGGAGCCCGATGTGGGACTCGATCCCGGGACTCTGGGATCATGACCTGAGCCGAAGGCAGTCGCTCAACCAACTGAGCCACCCAGGCGCCCTGCCATAAAGTTTTTAAACCCACTTGTTTCATTACTAGGTAGACAGATAACACGATGATTAAGAGCTCTGGCATCAGATTACTAGGTTCAAATCCTGGCTCTGCCACTTACTAGTGAGGATTAAATAATATAATCCTTCTAAAGTACTTAGTTCAGAACTTGACACATAGTTACTGCTTAATGTTATAGGCATTTGTGACTATAAAAGGAGTCGTTTAATGACTGTAGTTTTAGCATTACAAAAAAAATGCAAATTCCATTATTTGGGTTCTCAAAGTGTTAGAGAGTGCATTGATTGCCACCTTGTGTTACTTATTTATTCTGCCCGCCAGTCCTTCAGTTGGTAGAGTGGATTGTTTAATTCATCTTTTTGTTCTTTGGTATTTAAGGTATTTGGATTTCACATACTTTTCAATTCTGTCTGACATTTCAGATGGCAATAGAAAGAAAATATAAAATGTGTACATCTCTCTATGTATGTACCAGGCATGGGGCTTCGCACTGTCCACAGGTAACTTAATCCTAACAAGTGTAGTGCAAGGTGGGTTTCATTCCTTTTACATATAAGAATGTCAAAGTGTGAGGAGAGGGGTACAGATCTTGCTCAACATTACTGGGTGGATAAAAGGAAGCCTAAGGATCCAAACCTGATTCTCTTCCTTGCTGGGGACTCTGAAACGTAACCTTTCTTCTTCCTTTCCCTTTTCCTTTTCCTTCCTTCCTTCTCTCCTTTCTTCCTTTCCTTTCCTGATTTCCTTCTCTCTCTCACTCTTTTTTTTAAAGGCCATAGTTTAGATCTTTTTGGAAAAGCTTGAGTAATCATTGTATTGCATTTCTTCCCACACCTAAGAATTTCATATAAATGCCATGACCACTGTGGTGCGTGTATTTTAGACCATAAAATTTAATACGTTTGTAGGAGAGAATTTGAAGTTAGTATGCAAAGCTTTTGTGCCTAGTAAACCCACAACTGCCTTTAAACCCTGGACTGGAGTGCTGCTGCCTCTAAAATGGAATTGAACCAGATAATCACATCTCTTTTGAGTATACTTATTTTCTATAAAGTTAAAAAGCAAAATTGATTTAAGACTTTTTTAAAGCAATTTAAAATTGTTTAAAAATATTTGTACTTATTCCCATAACAGATAATTAAGGCATCGTTGTATGTTAAAATCTTTGTTTTCTCTAGTTTTATCAGGTTACAAATGTAATATTTGTGAAAATGTATATTCATTTTCTAAAGTCACAGATGCTAGATAATTCTTCCCTAAATTGAAGCTGGAGATCATAAGGATTACTGGAAATACTGTTAGAGTGAGGGATAAAAATTCAGTTATTGAAGGAGTGGCATGTTTTTAGGTTAATTGGTGTTTCTTTTATCAAAGGCATTATACAGTGTTATAGACAGACCAAAATAAAATAATTAATTTATATGAATAGGATTTATGTTTCAAGCATGGAAAAAAACCTGTAATACTTAACTGACAGAAAATGGTTTTGTATTTAAAAGGTGGGTTATATGGTGATCATGCTGATAATGCTGTGCTGGCAGGACTTTCATGTGAGAAAGAATAGTGCTAGCCAGGTTAACTTACTTGTATGATCTTGACCATGTAGTGTTACTTTCACAAGAACTTCCGGATTGGAGACCACACACCTCTCTGCAAATAGCTCTTCCTAAATCTGTGCTCTTGGTCATGGGAGAGTGGGTAGAGTACACCTGGATTGGTGCAGATTTACAACCAGAGAAGTGTGTCCAGATGAGGAGATTCATCTATAAAGTATTCCTACATCAGACGATAGCACTTACGTTAAGATCGAGAAAAACACCTCACTTATAATCTAGTACAGAGGAAAATATAAATCATCATTTAAAGCCAGTAGAAATGTCAGCAGGCTTTGAAAGATAAATTCTGTCATGCAACACACATTTGTGATAACCACAGTAAACATTAAAAAGTAGCTTGTGAGAAGTGTAGAATTAGCTGCCTAGAACTAGCTTCCTTTTTTTATCCAAAAGAGCCAGTAATCCTAATGACTGTGAGTTGTTCTCCTTTTAGGTTTTCTGATCTGCAGACAGATCAGTTTCCCTGTGATATCTGTGACATCCTATATCTTTCCAAAAATTGTATCACAGCACTTATTTTTTAGGAATTTGTTGTTAAAATTAAATAATCCAAAATCAAATAATCTTAGTTTCAGTTTAACTGCTTCGTTTATAGTAGGGGCTCAATAGGTTTTGAATGAATGGAGTCATTCATATGAGACTATTAAAAATGATACAAATGTCTACCAAGTGGTTGGTTTAAAATCAGTTTTTGTATTACACTTCTTAAAATTTATGAAAAATAACAGCGAGGAGCAGGAAATGCCCTTCTATTTCTGAGGCGAGGCTACGTATGGTTCATATAATGCAGTGTGTTGTGTGGCTTTTGAGAGTTTTCTCCTAAGCTTTATACTCCCCAGACATTTCATGTGAAGAATGGCATGTATTAAAGAGGATTACCAGGACAAGGGAATAGTTCCTACAGCACAATATGACATTACTCATGAACTATTTTATTTGTTCTAAACTGCCACTTCTGATTATCACCTAGTAGTGTCCATTACCTAAGAAATACTTACATCAATGATCACGTAAGTTTAGTTTTTTCAAGCTAAAACATATACAAAATAATACAAATGCATGGTACTTTACAGCTTTCACGACAAACTCTAAAATAATACAGTAGCCCCACGTTTGAAGTACAAGAGGGACTACTATCCCTGTTTTGCACATTGGGAAACTGAGGCTCCGTTGGTAAGTGATCTGGCCAAGGCCGCACAGTCCGTAAGTGGCTGGCCTGGCTCCGCAGCTCAGCTCATCCTCACTCCACTGACTGCTACTTCCCAGAAAAGCAAAGTAAAGCTCTTAAGTGAAATAGGAAGTATTTTTAAAAGTAGCCTAATGTTTTTATACAATTATTTTAAAACTTTTGTTGAATATCTGAAACTAACTTCAGAAGAAATCATCTAATTTCAAATACCTGATCATCATTTTAAGAAACCTGCAATAGCTCATAAACTGCCATACTCAGTGACATACCAAACTAGCTGTTCCGTGGTAGTATCAAAAACCTGTGGATATCATTTCAGTGACAGTACAAGATTAAAAATCTACTTGCATTTCATATATATTAAAGGAACCTAAGTGTGCAGATTATAATTAAAATAGATTTAAGCCTTTTACTCTCAAATCACATAACAACAAATAAATGCCATCTATGTTACTGAAATTGATCCTTAAAATTCTGAACCAAAATGTAGAGGGTCACTATATTACTTTGACCAACGAGCACAGTTAATAAAAGTACTTGTTAGGGTTGAGTGATGAAGAATACAGGGATTCTTTTTTTTTTTAAGATTTATTTATTTATTTATTTGACAGAGAGAGAGACAGTGCAGCAAGAGAGGGAACACAAGCAGGGGGAGTGGGAGAGCGAGAAGCAGGCTTCCTGCCGAGCAGGAGCCCGATGCGGGGCTCCATCCCAGGAACCTGGAACCATGACCTGAGCCGAAGGCAGACGCTTAACAACTGAGCCCCCCAGGTGCCCCAAGAATACAGGGATTCTTAACCAGGAGTCTATAGATGGGGGTCTTTGAGCCCCTCAGATGGTATGATATATACATATAAAATCTGTTTGACAAGAAGGAAACATGGATCCTGTTAAAATAGTTTTTATTTATTTATTTTTTAGGGGGGGGGGATGGGGCAGAGGGAGACAGAGAATCTTAAGCAGGCTCACAGGGTTTGATCTCAGGACCCTGAGATCATGACCTTAGCTGAAATCAAGAGATGGACGCTTAAGCGACTGAGCCACCCAGGCGCCCCTAGATACAGTTTTTTAAACTACAACTTAAAATTTGGGGAGGAATTTTTTAATAGCTTTAGAGATGGTGTATTTGTGGAATAATGGTGTTCTAGATTGTAATGACAACTTATCTGTCTGTTAGGAATATGGACTAAAACTTATCAATTTATAGCTCACATGTACCATGTGCCAGATACTGTTATAGGAATGGTTCTCAGAGCTGCTTAGTGTATTATCTCATTACCTCATTTAATCAGTACAGCAACCCCGTGAGGTGGGTTTTCTGATGCTCCTCATTTCACAGATGAGAAACCAAGGTACAGAGAGGATGGGTGACTTGCGCCAGGGTCACGTATTTATAAAAAATGGCAGAGCTGAAACTCAGATCCAATCTCATACAAAAAGTAGTATTCTTAAATCACTATTCTGTACTACTCAGAACATGTTTTGAAAAGTCCCAGCACGACATAAATATATCAGTAATGCTTGATGAGAAGAGAGCAGTGTGGTCTTCAGGTGGGAATAAGCTTGTATAATTTTGAAATGTCTTTCAACCAGCAATAACATGGATTTGTTTAACAGAGAAAACATACAAAGTTAAATCTATGTATTTATTGAGAAATTGGTTTTTAGCTTATTAGGGTGAAATTGTTTTATTTCTGAGAGAAACATAACCTACTGCTGGTACCAGGTACCCAGACCCTATAATATTAGGCCTTTCTTAATGCTGAGTATTTGAAGAGAAAACTGACCTTTTTTGGTTTAAGTGATGAAAAAACAATGTTGTTAAGGAGTCATTTGGTTTAGAGAAAGGATAATAGTAGTACTCTAAGCAAGACACTTTGTTCATGGGATGTAGCTGTTCATTTTTTAAAATAGGTTTTTTAACAGTAATTGTAATAATTTTACCCACTTGCATGATAAATTATCTTTTGTCATGCAACGGGGTTTTTTTCCCCTTCCATTTAGTGGTTAAAAATTTTTTAACTTATAAAAAACTGGATAAGAAGAAGACAGTAATTTTGGTGGCAAACACTTGTGAATGACTTCCTTTACGTGAATGTCTTTGAGTTTTCTATTTTCCTTAAACAAAACAAGATAATTATATATAGCCATCTCAGATGACCGTAATTTGGAGAAATGTTTGTGGCATTGCTGTTGGATTGTCTGTTCAGTAGATGATACCAGTTGTTTTTGTTTCTTAAGCCTATTTGTGGCATGAAGAATGTTAAATAGAAACATCTCTATGTGTAAGACAAGTACCTAGTTTTAAATGGAAAACCCCAAGATCTCAGTATGAAAATGCGAGATGAAGCTAACATGGTTCGATAAGTCAATATGAGATCTGTTGCCATTGTGTAGTTTTAAATTTTTTAAAGCATTTGTAAGAAGGTCAGTAGGAAATTCAATCATGAGAACCTTAGAGGAAAGGTGATTTAGTGGGCAGCCTCCCCCAGCTCCCTTCGGCTGCTCCTTTTGCCATTCCCTATCCTGGGAATAAAAAATCAGAAAGGTTGCCCTTGCCCGTACATGAAGAAATTCTCCTTTAACAAAATGTGTCACAGTTAAGGGCTCCTTATTCCAGGAAAGTCAAGCAGGAAAGCCTGATTCATGACTAGCAAATAGTCTTCAAAGCCAGTCCAACATTTTAACTTGCTGATGGCATGGATTTCTTAAGAACTGAATAAATAGCAAGTGTTCTAAGCCTCAACCCCTCATTAGACACAACTTTTAAACTACTAGCTCATCTTGGCATACCACTGGAGGTGCAATACGGCGGCTGTTTCAGGAACGTGCGTGGGACTGTGTATGTGTGTATGTTTGGAAACGAAGAGCCATACCGAAATTACAAAGTGACTCAAGTAGAATTTAGTGACCCAAATTGGAATTTGGCTAGGATTCATGAGGGATTATTATTCTCTCTACACTCTGACAATGTGCTTTTTTAACAAAGTGCAGGTGTTCACACTTGGCTGGTGATAAGACTCACAGCATGAGAAACAGGAATGAGTATTATCCCAAACGTTTACATAGGGTGTTAAATAAAAACTAAGGTAAGAAGTTCAATGCTTTACATAGATAGTAAACTATGCATATTATTTTATTTATAACCCCATGTGTTAAGATGGGACACTGTTAAAAATCTTAACAATCACTTAAAAAACAACAACCAACAAACCAGTTATTTAATTTGGTACTTAAGAGTAATAATTAAAAATCAAATGGAAGCAACACCTAAAGTAACTAATTCACAATAAAAACCATTAATTCAGGCTCTACTTACTGGAAATAAGATCATTCAACATGGGCTAACCTAAAATGTATCTGTAGAAACAGAATAAGGGTACAAGTTAGCAAAGTATTAGAAATAAGATTTCAGGGAGCCCCTAAAATTATTTTTAAGAACTTCAGAACTGATTATATGCAAAAAAAAAAAATAACTGTACGTTAAGTTCATTCATACATGACCTTATTTGAAGCAATGTATTTGCATTGACTAGCAAAATTCATGTCAGTTAAGATATTTTTGAAGTATTTTATTTCCCAGATATTTTACTACTTTGAACTAGTTGTTCCAGTGATTAGTCTCAATTTCTGCTGAAACTTAAGTCTTTAATGAGGACGTGCTTCTGAAAATAAGGCAATTTTTCTACAATCTGCTCATGAATAGAAAACAAATCTTTGGTTTTTATAGGGTGGCAGGAAGGATTGAGTGCAAAAAGAAATACTAAGGAATCAAAGCAATGAAAAGGCTCTTAATAAGCAATGGGAAACTCCAAACCCCATCAAGGTCAATAGAGTACCTAAGGCACCTCAGGTTCAGATGATACAATCATCTTTGCTTAGAGTTCTAATAATCTATATACAGGATTTTTACCATCTTAAGAATGTGCAGCTGAAAAGGTAATGTCCAACAATGAATATTGTGAGTAAGAAAGAAGAGAATCATAAGAGTTGATAAATGGGAGAGATGCTGGAGGTCCTCTCTTTCTACCTCCCATGTTTATAGATGAAGAAACTGAGGCCCAGGCAGGAAACAGTGACACCAGAGTTTATGTTTCCGGATTCCTAGTCCATTTCTCGTAGGGCATATCAAATTCTAGACTTTAATTGGCTAGTAAACCAAGTATGAAAAGTTTCAGAGGTGAACTGAAGGAAAAAAAAGTCCCCATCAAATCCCCAAAGGCCAGTTGGAAACGTATACTACTTTACTGTCTTAATTCCTTTATGCCATGTGTTGGACAACTTAGTTAATATACTAATTGATTTATGCAATTCCTTTCAGTTGTATCTAAAAAAGCTAATAATCAACCCAAATTAAATGAGAAAGTTACATAAAGATTCTGTTTGAACACACATAAGGCCATGGTACTTAATATGAACCATCACTTTTTGGGAGAAGGAAGACATCCACTGTCCAGTTCGGAGAGAAAGATCCTGACTAGTTATCCAGTAGACTTTCCACTCTTCCGTGGGGAAGATGATGCTTATATTTTTAAAAATCTCTACAAAGCTCACATACAAGACAGTACATCCTAGATTTGTGACTGATATGAGCATTTAAGGCTGTCATTTTCAAGTATAAAAGTTTAGTGTTCCATTACCCAATCTGTGCAGTAGACAAAAGCGATTAGCTCAAGTCATGGAAATTAACAGAAGCGCACCAAAGACATAAATAAATCACAATTTAGTCAACAGCAAGTTTAAATGTAGGAAAGGCTGGAGAAAAATTTATGGGTTAGATTATGCTTCTCTGAACTGCATTAATTTGTTCACACTGAAACTTTGTCTAACACTGTTGTCTGTTGCATGGCATTTGGAACAAGGCAGATCCAGTAGCAGACCAAACAAGGAAGCTTAATTAGGTTACAGAACTAGTGATTAAGATGGGTCACCTCTAACACAGTTCTATGGCCTGATCCCCCAGAGAAAGATTAGAAAAGGCTCCAGTATACCAAATAAGCTTCACAGATGAACATAATTTTTTTTTTTTTTTTAAAGCAGGGCCTTTCACCTAGAGACTAGCATGCACTGCCTGTGGATGAAAGAAATCAACATTATTTACTTCTGGCTTGCTTGATGTAATATTGCAAAATGTAATATGGCTGGAGAAAATGGGTATTTAGAAGCCAGTATTTCATTTAACTGACACTCTAGTTGTGTACATAAGTTATAGTTCTAGAACTTCTGCTATGGTTCCAATACCTGTGTCTGAAAGGTAACATCAGGATTACTATGGAAGCAGTTGCTTTGTTATAAATTCCATGTAACATGCTCGAACTCTAGGTCTGTTCTCTTTAGCACTATTTAAAGTTTCTTGTAGTTTGGTCAGCATACACACGTCTCATGTCATCTGATTATATAAGCCAAGGTGGAAATTAAAAGACTAAATTGCCAGCTACTTCAGACAGCTATATCGAGTCCAGGATTATGACAAAGTCTGACCCAGAATTTTAATTTGTAATTTTAGGGTGTATCTCATGCAGTTTGGGGAGCATCAAACTAAATCTACAGTCGCCAGAAGCCTTGTTACAGTCGAATGTACATTAACTAGAATGTGTACATTTTTAGTGTTCATGATAAATGCAGTTATGACCTTATTACACTTTTGGCATTCTTTAAGAAAGCACATTAAGCTTTAATATAGAAATATTTAGGTTACACTTGTGCTCAAGTAATAATAAAACAGTTATTCTTTTTTGATCTCATACATTCTCTCCTCAGGTATGGCCCATCTCCTGTACGCTTGGAGCGACCTTTGGCTACGTGGCTGGCCTTGTGATTTCACCACTCTGGATATACTGGAATAGAAAGCAACTTACATACAAGAACCATTAATTGGAGCAAAGGGAGGAGATACTTCGTTGTGCAGATTCCATAAAGACTGTGCAGAAATGTACATGGTCTAAGCCAGGCAGTTCCATTTACAGCACTGTTTTTTATGTAGTTACAACATGGTATGATTGTAGCTTTTTAAACTATGAAACCCCTGAGAGATTGTACCTTCTAGTTGAAATAAAGTATTTATAGTAGATTGTGGCTTCAGATGCTGTTTGCTGCTTCTTGGACCTTTAAGAAACATTCTTAATGAATTTTATAGAATTCTGAGGACAGGTTTTGTTTGTTTTTTCTTTCAAGTTTTAAACTGCTTCATTATTTATAAGAGGTCTGGGTATAGCTGTAGCATTTCATATGCTTTTTGAGAGAAATGGACAGTTTCCTTGGCCACTGAAGCTGTTTCTCACGTAATCAAACAACAGTTTATACATCTTGATCCTATTCTTTTTTTTACCGTGTGTTTCTTTGGAGTTAAAATGGCTATGATAGCCTCATCGAAAACAGTCTTCAATCCCTTCTGGGTTAAAGCCGAACATTCCACATAGCAGCATGCTCCTATCTGGGGGGGAGAAAAAGAAATCACAAACGTATAAAATCTTTTTTTACACAGTTGGTATGACACAACACATCATTATAAGGAAAATGAGAAAACACAGCTATGCAGAAGGAATGAAATCATCATCCATATTCATAAAAACCCAGAGACAGCCAACTAAAAACTAAGTGTATGTCCTTCCACACTTATTCTATGAAAATTAGTGTCATTCATCAAGTATTTACTGGTTACCTACCATATGCCAAGCACTGTTTTAGGGGCTGGAGATAATGTCAAAGAACTGAACAAAAGACCAAAGTCCCTGCTGTGTGATGCTTACATTTGCTTAAATCCTACTGGGGGAGGGGCCCACCAAGGGAACAGAGAGCAGATGGTGGTGTGCACTTCAGAGCACAGAGCGGGGGAGACGGGGAGTGCCCAGGACACAGGTGGGAAGCGTCTCAACAAAGTGGTGTGAGCAGCGAGGGCCACGAAGGAGAAGAGTCTCCAGGCAGACAGAGCCCTAGGTGGGAAGACGCCGATGCAGGAGCATGAGTGGAGTGTTCAGGGACTGGTAAGGAAGCCAGAACCGCAGGAGAGAGGGAACAGCAAGCCGTGAGGCGGGTGGCGAGGCAGCCCTGAGGCCGGGGTACGGACTTTGGCTTCTACTCTAGGAGAGGCTCCATTCATCCATTCACTGGAAATCGAGCATTCTTATTTTGCCAAATGAGTGAATACAGCAGGGAACAAAATTAAGTCTCCTCAACTCTCAGGAAGCTTACATTTTAGAGAGAGAAGACCACCGCGAGCTACTAGAGGTAGAATGTCAGAAGGGAATACGTGGTCTAGGGAAGGAAGACAGGGAGCGGGGACAAATCAGGCAAGGTCTCCCTGAGAAAGTGATATCTGAGCGGAGACCTGGACGGAGTGAGAAAATAATGGTTCCATAGGGAAGAACACTCCAGGCGGAGGGAGGGGCAGAAGTACAAAGACTCCGAGGTACGAGACTTTGGGGACACAGCAAGGAGGCCATGTGCATAGACTAGGATCAGTGAGGGCGGGACATAGCAGGGGTCTCTAGGTCCCGGTAGGGGCTCTGGCCCTCTGCGACTGGCTGGGGAACAGAGCAGTGACCTGATGGAGCTTGTATTTTTAAAGACTCACTCAGGCTGCTGTGTTGAGAACAGACTGACATGGGGTCCCAGACAGAAGCAGAAAGGTGAGTCAGAGCTGTTCCGATAATCCAGGCCAGAGAGAGAGGGGCCTGACCAGACTGTTAGAGGAGCGGATGGTGAGGAGCCTGTGAATGCTGGACGGATTCTGAAGGTAGGACAAGAGCTTTTGCGGCAGGGTTGCCTGCACAGGAGGAGAGCGAGAGCCAAGTCGGGTGTGACTCCAGGGTTTTTGAGCTGAGTAACTGGGAGGACAGGCACGGAAGGTAAGATCCGGAATTCTGTTTCGGACATGTTAATTTTTAGATGCTTAGTCACCCAGATGGACATGTTGGGTGAACAGCTGGATAACCGAGTCTAGAGTTTAGGGAAGCGGTCAGGCTGGAGATAGAAACTTGGGAATCTTCAGTGGCAGACTTTTTAAACCACAAGACCGACCAGCTCACCTGGGCCTAGTGAGGGTGGCTGCAGAAGAGATGTTCCAGAAGCCGCGTGCTGATCCATGGGCATCCAGCATGCAGAGACAGGGACTTGAGACACGGAGGAGAGGCCATTGCCAGGGGACAGAACCAGGAGAGGGCAAGCAAGGGGGCCGGGTGAAAGTATTTTAAGAAGGAACCCAGGAACCCACTGCCCCAAATGCTGCCCACAGGCCTCCAAGTGGGATCCTAGTGTTTTGCAACCACTTTTTTCCCCCTTAAACTACATAATAAATATAAACATCTCAATAGCTGTGTTAGTATACATTTTTAATAGATGTGGGGGCTTTTTCTTTTTTTTTTTTTGCCTTTATAAACAATGCAGCAACTTTGTAGCCATCTCTTTAAGCACATCTGTAATAATTATTTTAAGATAAATTCCTACATACGGAATTGCCTGATCAAAAGTGTGCATGACTTTAAGGCTTTTGCCTATTATCAAGGTGGCTTTTACTCAATGATCAACAATAAGAGAGAGTGCCCATTTCCTTGCACCCCTGGAACAGTGGCTATTATAATTAATTTCTCTTTTTTTTTTTTTGCCAATTTTATAGGCGGAAATTGAACTTGCATTTGACAACGAAGGACTTAGAACATATTTCCTATATTCAATGGCAATCTGTATTTTTGGTAAATTTTCCATTAATGTTCTTAGCCCATTTTTCTATTGGGGTATATATGTCTTTTTCTGATTAATTTATATGTAAGGAACTCCTATATACTAAGATATTAACCCATTTTTTCAGCCACACATGTCAAGTTTGTTTTATGACTTTCAGCTGTATCTCTGGCATTTGATGTATCAAATTTTTATGTAGTTAAATCACCAATATTTTCATTTACCAATTTTACCTCTATGACATTTTAGAAATCCCTTTCTCTCCCTGAGATTATGAAACTGAATGCATGGAATTTCTAAAGCGATTTGTTAGTGAAGCTATTTGTCTTGTTTTAGGAAAAACTGTTCTCCCAAAAGTTTTCTCACTTTCTTCTGCCTCCTGATAGTACATTTAGAAAGACCTTATTAGATTCTGTTTCCACAAAAGTCCTATTAAAGTCACATCTAAAAAAATAGAATCCAATAATGTTAGGGGCAGAGAGAAAAGTAAGCCTAGCTTTAGGGCGAGGGAGAACAGAAGTTAAAAGTTTTATGCACGTCACAGTGGTGTATTTTTTAGAATGCTAATATTTTCTATCTTTCATAAAAGGATTGGAAGAAAATTCAACACATTTCTTTTCAAGCCTAGCCATCATTTTTTGGTTTTAGCTGCAGATTTAAACTCATCCTATATGCCATTCCACCACCTACTCCATGAGTCTTCACTGAAGACAGAGTCTGCTTTGGCACAGTATAAACCTTTAAGAGATTTAAAAGGGCTTTTTCTGATGCCTCTTTCTACAGGTAACTGAAGAGGAAAATATTGTTGGCAGTACCACGCAGGTGTGCGTGCCTGGGCTCTGCAGTCAGGTCTTCCCTGCAACCCAGCTCTGCCGTTTATTATGGACGGGACCTGACAAGTTATCTGACATCGCCAAGCCCTCGTTTGTTGTAGTCAGACCCACGCGAGTAGGTGAAAGGATTAAATGAGACAATGCATGTACAGCACTCAGCACAATGCCTGGCAGAGAGTAAATGCACAATAAATGTCAGCTTCTATTATTACCCAAGCTGCTTTTACGTTTATTTTTATATTCTGTTAAGGTTCCATTACCTCTTTTGCTAGTTTCTGTCCTTGTTCCACACAAATGGGTTTTTCTTTCATATCGTTCAGTCTTGCTAAAGTTTTGGGGTCATCTCGGAGATCAATCTAATCAAGAAAGGTCAATAATGTCCCATAATGTTACAAGTCTTTAAAGATAAATCAAAGCATGTAGTCCCATTTAATCCGCCATACGCAAAAAAAGATTAAACAGATGAACTTCACTTTCAAAACCAGTTTTGGCACTACTTTTACCAAATAATTATTTTTCTATAATAAATAGAATTTATTATAATTTGCAACTGAGATTAAAAATGCATATTGTTTGCTAAAACTTAAGACTATGTGTCTGAAAGCAACACCACAAGATGGGCCAAAGAGACTATTCTTAAAAATGGGTGAAATTAAAGCAGACGTACCTGAGTTCCTATTAATAAAAAGGGTACATTTGGTGCGTATTCCTTAAGTTCCGGTACCCACTCCTCTTTCACATTTTGAAATGAGGCTGGATTTACCACAGAGAAGCATATAAGGAAGACATCAGTCATTGGATAAGATAAAGGCCTCAGACGATCATAGTCTTCCTAAGGAAGAGAGAAAAACCTCATTATTCCCATCTCTTTAGTTGACTAATAACAGGTGTGTAAGGTTACATGGTTGAAGAAGCAAAGTCAAGAGAATGCCACAAACAGAAAGTGCGGCACTCTACATGAAACAAGATAATTCCATTTGCATTTGTTATTCTTCCTTTTGAGGTTACCAGCGGGCTAAGAGTATGACAATACCATTAACAACCACAAGGGAACCTGGAGAAAATACATCGTGATTACTAAAGCTGTCACTAGAAACATTTTAAACCGAGACGTTCGCACAAAGAATTGATTAAAGCTGGAAGTTGTCTGACTATTCTAATTTATAATGACTAACGGATGCTGAATGTTTGCTGTGTGCCGGGTCCTGATCCAGACGCTCTCCCCTGCATTCCTTATTTCATCCTCCTAACAGCTACATGACCTAAGTACTATTATCCCTGTTTTCCGCTGGAGGAAAAGGAAGCACAGAAGTTAAATAACCGGTGTAAGGATGTACAGCCAGTAAAAGGAGACGGGACTCGAACCCTGACAGTTTTACTCCAGAACCTACACCTTAACCACTACACATTGCACAGAGACCTTAAATCGCTGCTTTCCCTGTTGATATTGTTTTAATTACGCGTGCGTGCGTGCCAGTTTAAAGATAAAAACATAAAGAGTAAATGCACAAAAATCCCCCTTTCCTCTTCAATTTCCATTCCCTTCCCCAGATGTAGGTCTTTTCATGTACCTTTCCAGTTCTTTTTCTTTGCATCTGTAAGCCTATAACTGTACATATTCAAACATCTATACATAGAAGAGATCAAGCGATCCATGTTGTTTTGCACCCCTCAGTATCTCCTGGAGAGCTTTCCAAACGAGAATATGTTAGACTATTACCTAATTTTATCTTTTTTTTAAAGATGTATTCATTTTAGAGAGGGAGAGAGGGAGGGGGGGCAGAGGGAGAGAGAGAGAAGCCGACTGCCCCCTGAGTGCAGAGCCCAACTGCGGGCTCGATCTCACGACCCTGAGATCATGACCTGAGCTGAAACCAAGAGTCGGACGCTTCACCGACTGAGCCGCCCAGGCGCCCCTGGCTTACTATATAATTTTAAACTGCTGCTTTGAATTCCACAGAAGGGCGTCCTATCGATGACTGTTTCAGGATCTCTCCACCACAAAAGGCAAAAGATTCTATTTTGCTTAGATTACTTTCTATGACACAAATATTCTGCTTATTTCCATTCTGGTGAGTGAACAGTCAGGACTCCCATTTTTCTCGTGGTTAGATTCTCCTCTGGTTTCAGGGAAGCTTTATTCTTCGCCTTGGGCCACCACCCCTTCACAACTAAAACTGCATGAATGCAGAACTGAAGGAGTATTAAAAACACCTTCTGCTCACGGGTTAGCTGTAGCATTTCCCTCACGGGACAATTTTCCTTTCATGTCATCTTCCGACATTTTTTTTTTTTAAGATTTTATTTATTTAAGAGAGAGAGAGAAAAAGAGAGCATGAGTGGGCTAGGAGCAGAGGGAGAGGGAGAAGCAGACTCCCCAAGAAGCAGTGAGCCCGATGCGGGGCTCGATCCCAGGACCCCGGGACCATGACCTGAGCCGAAGGCAGACGCTTAACGACTGAGCCACCCAGGCGCCCCCGCCCTCTATTTTTAAACCAGGGGCCCTCTAACTGGTTTTGAAGAAAGCAGTGTTCTGGCTTTAATGAATGGCGTTAATTAATGAAGAAATCAGATAGCGTGGGTGTAGAACACATTGTACCCCAGACAGTTACTTGAAGAGGGCTACCATGAAAAAATATAACACGTTTTTACAATTTAGTGTGAGTGTTATGCAGTAGGATGGGCGCGTGGAATAAATAATGGCCATGAGGGGAAGCAGGGACAGCACCCATCTTAGCATTCTACCTGGCAACTCTAGGTTCCTGAGCAAATGTGTGCTCAGCGTGGCCAGGCAATGAATAGGTGGGTGCTCTTGTTAAAAATCTCTCCTCATCCATATTTAGATAGCCCATTTTCACAGAATGAGAAATGAGGATACTATCCCATAGGATTGTGAGGAATAAATGAAATCATGCAACAAAAGCATTCGGCATTGTGCCAGGCACATGCAAAGAATTCTCCCAGTGCTTAAACATAAATCCTTCATCCCACAGGAAACTGATTCTCTTTTTCCTCTGCAAATCCCCGCAGGGTCCTCTCTGTCTCACACCAGGGCTGGCTTCGCAGCTGTCTCCCACCACAGAGAAGAAACTCTTTTGTGAGAAATAACATTTTCTCCACTGGCATCAAAATACACCAATCAAACTGAGGTCTCTTGAGGACAGTATCATTTTCAGATCAATGAAAGAGAATGCTATATTATCATTGTACTAATTAGTCATTCTGGAACTCAAGAGCCTGAAGACTATTGAAAATGTAACCAATAAATAAATAAATAATCAAATTAGATTTTTTAATGAAAATTTACTTTTCAAGCAAATTTACCTCATCGGGGAAATAGAATGTGCACTCTTTTTCTAGAAGGGGATTACAAGAAATAAAGAGTAAGTGAATGCAAAGCCTCTAGAAATGCTTAATAACATTAACACTAATAGTCCATAGAACATAGGTCTGTTGTACACATCCCTTTCATAACCATAACTCACATAGACTTTCCTCAATGAAAGACATGTGGACACATAGAAAGGAAATTAGACCAGTCATTTCTAGACACTTGTAAAATTGCAGATTTTGTTGGAATAATTAAACTGTGATGGACTGAGGTTATAAAACAAAGACAAGTATATTTAGAACTCCTTGGAAGGCAGTGTTACTTCTTATATTTAAACTATTGAAAATGAACTTCTGCCTCTCATCTGCGGCTAAATAATTGGCAGTTATTATACGAAGGAGACCTTTCTGCTTCTATTCAGCCTGAGTAATTAGAAGTCCAATCATAGATAGCAAAGTAAAGAAAATAAATTATCCCCTGTGCATGCTGTACCCTGCGTCACTGTATGACACTGTTTATGACCACTGTGCGGGATCCTGGGTGAACTTAAGGTGCAACGAAGATTTGTGGGGATAAATAGGCTGAAGCATTCAGCACCTTTCACCTCCAGCTTTACTTCTGAAATTTGGCGACACAAAGAAAGTTGAATACGGAACAACAGCCCTTACTTTTATTTTTTAAATTTTTTTTTTAAGATTTTATTTATTTGACAGAGAGACAGCGAGAGAGGGAACACAAGCAGGGGGAGTGGGAGAGGGGTAGAAGCAGGCTTCCCGCAGAGCAGGGAGCCCGATGTGGGGCTCGATCCCAGGACCCTGGGACCATGACCTGAGCCGAAGGCGTCTCAGAGCTACGAATTTTTCAAAACTGTGTTCTGAGAGCTTCATGATTAGGCTCTCCATTCTTGTTAAGAGTCTTTGATCTGTGATGATGACAACCTTAACCCCTGAAAACTATCACACACTTACAACCTGACCAGAGTCTGCCAACAAGAAGAACCTGAAGAAACGGGCCCTGACAGGAAACAGGGAAGTGCAGCAAACGCCCATCGGTCGGGAGACCCCTCTTCACAGACAGCTTGGCCGCCGGTGCCCGTGAGCGCCTCTACTTCTGCACCACCTCGGTCCGCTTCCTGTGGACCTGGGTGCTCCCTCCTCCTTTTGTGAATTCTGTGTAAAATACATGTTTTTAGGATGTGTATGCCTATTTAAAATACATATCCAAAACATACAGCTGAAGCAAAACCACCCACAGTGGACGGGGTAGTTCTGGCCACACTTTGTTAGCTGGCGTGCTACCACACACTGATCCTTTCAACTCAACCAGTGAAGGTTCGCGGAGCCCATACTGCACGGGTGATGTTCCAAGGAGACACACATGCACAAAAAAAAGGAAATAACGGTCCCCTCTGGAGCCTGTGGTTCTGTGAGAAATTTAGGATGTATACAGAGAAAATGATAGTCATAGGGTGCCTGGCTGGCTCAGTCGGTGGAGCACTGGACGCTTGATCTCAGGGTTGTGAGTTCGAGCCCCACGTTGGGTGTAGAGATTACTGAAAAATAAAATCTTTAAAAAAAAAGAGATAGTCATATATGATGAAAGAAAGAAAAGTATAAACTAGAGTAGATGTAATATATAAATGCTTCATCCAAGAAACATTAATAAGCACTACTGTGTGCCCACAATGGTGCTAAGTGCAATCATCAGGGCAATGAAGGACGAGATTCAGATTATATCTGGTTTGTAAGACACCTTATTACATGCGCAAAGCTCTCTCATATCTGTACGTCCAAAACAAGGCAACAAGCTCACGTGGGCAGTGGTGTGCATGACGTGCCTGTGGGCCTCACCGGTGCTTTGTGGCCCTCAAGGCCACAGCCTAGAAGACGTCAGGGTGCTGGTGTGGCCACACGCAGAAGTCTAGCCCCGAAGAGGAAGAATCTGAGAGGTGGGGAAGGACACAAACATTTCTAACAGTCTCTGCTCAGGGGGGTTTATGGTAAGAGAGACAAACATATGCGAACACTTTATCACAAGTCAGAATGGGGTAAATACTAAGATTTACAGTAAAGAGGGGATGCTAAGAAAAGACTCAGAAGAGGCAGTATCTAGTCGTGCCTTACTGAATAGAAAGGTACAGACAAGGCCTGCCAACCACGTGGCTTTG
The DNA here is from genome assembly GCF_037043125.1 of Eumetopias jubatus. Lineage (NCBI taxonomy): Eukaryota > Metazoa > Chordata > Mammalia > Carnivora > Otariidae > Eumetopias > Eumetopias jubatus. The sequence goes on from NW_028274815.1 coordinate 73,492,895, forward strand.
GTCAACTCACTTCTTTCTTAGAGGTTTAGTGTCTCTGCCACAAACTGGGAGAATGTCAGGGACAAATGCTTTGAAGGCTATGAAGTGCTCTAAGAATGTCTTACACTGCCAAAGAATCCAGGATGTTAGTTCCATTGAGGAAATAGTCATTTATCAAAACCTATGAGAGTTTTCCTCTGTACACAACCTACGATCAGAAAAAGCGGGACCAGAGCAGAGAATTCTTTAACAGACAAGCCCCAGGGGGCGCCTGGGTGGCTCAGTCAGTTAAGCGGCTGCCTTCGGCTCACTCGGGTCATGATGCCAGGGCCCTGGGATCGAGTCCCGCATCGGGCTCCTTGCTCAGCGGGGAGCCTGCTTCTCCCTCTCTCTCCCTCTGCTTGTGCTCTCTGTCAAATAAATAAAATCTTAAAAAAACCAAAAAAACAGACAAGCCCCAGATGTCCGAAGTCTAGACCAGCTTCTGACTCCTTTACGAAGTTAAGACAACCAAGTAAGAATGGCCCTTACGACGGGTGGCTTATGGAACGTGAACGGGCAACTCTGTCACTCCAAAGTGCACAGTAGCAATCTCTATCTGAACATCTGTTTCTACTAAGAAGCCCAAAATAGGTATCAGGCATGGCTCTGGGAACACTCCACCCCGCAAAGGGCGCTCTCCCAAATCCAAGAGGCCATGTGCACTGCAGGCTAGCTTCTGAAGATGAGAAGTGTTTTGTCAGAAATCCAACTTAGAACCACTTCTGCGGTAACTCTCCGTAATAGTAGTCTGTGAAGTCCCGTCTCCTTTGTGTAGTTTTTGGGTCACCTTTTGAGCTCATTTTGCATTTAACTCTGTGAAATGAAAACATCATTTTTTAGCCGCCCCCCCCCCCACTCCGAAAATAACTGTTTTTCAAGGAAGCTGGGCTGGGTCCCTTTGGGGAGCATTTTGTTAAGTTGGTTCAACAAGCATAGCTGATGAGTTCATCGAATTTGTCCCCCTCTCCTTCAACTAAAGAGCACTGGGGAAGGAGAAAGAATTTTGTTAAAGGGCTATAAATTCCTAAGAGGTCAATATTTTCAAAAGGTTTCCAAATATTTGGCTTTATTATTAATATTTTTTGATCTTTAGTTCGGTTGTGAAGTGGTATAATTTATAAGATCACTGGCCTGAGTAGCTGTTAGTGAAAAAATTCTTGAAATGGAAGGTTTAGCTTCTAATTTTTGGCAACTGTCATCTTCATGCACTTTCATTCGTAACAAGTCAGTCTTCCAATTAGTTTAACGATTATTTGAGAGCTAGTGAACCGGGTCTTTGGCCTCTCTTCCATCACTATCTTCCTTTTGACCGCCTGACTGATCCTAAGTCCTGTTCGGACGGGCTGGAGAAAAAGGAGAGAAAATGAGGCGTGGGGTAGCAGAAGGACAGTGTGCTCTGTCTGACCGCGTCCTTACGAACCAACACTTCCTCATCTCCAAAAGGAGAGGCCTGCACTGGATGGCCACATCACACGGTTCAAAGTGCTCAACCTAACACTGTTCACCCCCGGGAGCAGCCCTAGTAACAGATTTAATGTGCGAGGAGGTTTCAACTACTAGCTAACAATCAAGCTCTAGGATTCTGTTTTATCTGCACTGACCCCACAAGGCAGAGGATCAAGACTTGGCTAAATATGGCCCTTCGGCGAGCTTCATTTCCCCATCTGTGAAGGGAGAATAAATATAGCACACACATGTTAAGCTAAATGAGAGAGCTGGTCAAGTGTTTTGAGCTCTTCAACACACACGCCTGACTTTCCAAAAAAAGACAAACCACAACTTCAGAGCTGGTGCAATTTCTTTTGTGCACAGCGAGGTGACTTCCCTTGTTGTAAAGGATTTAGAGCTGAAATTCTACATCGTCGGCAGCTATAATTACACGTCTCTTTCACTGAAACGGAGGTCAGCTGGCGTAAGGCATGCAGAAAGAAGGTAAATGTCAGGGCACACTCCCATGCAGGATACTCCTTTTCGGGTTTTCTCAGCACAAAGTTCATGGCGGTGGAATATTTGTTCATTCATTTATCCCACCAAGTATCCAGCAGCTAGGTGCTGGGCACTGTGTAGGCTACGGTGAAAAACAGACAGGGCCCCGGCCCTCATGAGCTCACAGGATAACAGAGGGAAGGCAAGTGCCTCTCAGCTCGGGCAGTACTGCTCCATGTCGGGGGATCTTTTGGAGACGTGGGGGGTGTTTCTATGGTCAACACCAATGGGGGACCTCTACGGGCATTTAGGGATGGGAGCCAGTGTGCTATATAACCTGTGTAATGAAAAACGGTCCCAAGGCCCACAGGATTGGTGAGTGTACTGCCAGGCGTTGATGAACACGAAAGACCCTTGTATAATTACCTGAATCCAGGACCTAACTCTGTTGTATATAAAAGCACAAAGTATCTGTTGCACGGTTTCATGAATTTTGTAGAAAGGTAATTTCAGTGCAAATTGAAGGAGAAAGGTAGACTGTACTTTATTTCGCTCAAAACATTATAGGAGCTGCTTACCATTGTAGAAAACTGCACGCCCCTGGCAATCTCGCTCTTAGCGCGGAACCACCAATAAAACACAATTATATTCGTCAACCTCGATAGCTGGGCATTCATGGTAATTCCACCTGTAGGTGTAGGCATCTGACTACTTCATTGTGATTTGTGGATCACTCAGCCCTGGGAACTTAGGAATTTAATGCTGAAATAAATATTTTTATTGTGAATTACTTTCCTTTTATTCTTTTTCATATCATAAGATGTTACCTTGATTTAAAATGATGTGTAGAGAGCACACCTCCTGTAGATTTCATCCGAGGATGAGGAAAGGAGACACGTTTGTTATAACAAGGGGAGATGGGTCTGATACAGTTGAGGCACTGAGCCAGGCATTTAACAAAATGAGACCGAAGTGACGAGAAATGCAAATCGGGATAGTTGCTCGGAGACACAAGGAGCCAGGTACTGGGAGAGAGAATAACCAGGGAGGCCAGATTTAGTCTGGGGGGTCAGGAAAGACCTCTTGGAGGGAGAGACATCCAACCTGAGATCGGGGTGGGGGGGGCAGTTTAAGGAGCCAGAGAGAGGACAGTGTGTGCAAAAGCCCTGAGGCAGAATCACCCTGACAGACAACTGAGGTCCTGGGAAAAGGCCACAGTGACAGACAAGGTAGGGCTGGAGAGGGAGCCATCCTGGACCATCAGAGCCTACTGCAATGGAAAGTTATGGAAAAGTTCAGGGGGGAAAAAAAGTCATGTAATTTGTTTTTTTAAAAAGGCAACTCAGGCTGCTTTGTGGAGAATGAATTAGAGGTGGACAGGAGAACCGAAGAAAGGCCGTTACAGTAATTCAAGCAAGAGAAGATGATACAGCTAGAGAAATGGGGAATTCTAGATCTACCCTGGAAATGGACTCAGGCTTGGGCGAAGGGCTGGATGTGGGGCTGAAGGTCAGGGAGGTCTCTGGAAGAATCCAGGGTTCAGCTTGTATAGCTGGATGGATGGTCTTGGACAGGGATGACGAAGCCTGTGGGTGGAGAAGCACATGAGGGAGAAAACTCAAGAGGCCAGTGTTGGACGTGTTAAGCTTGAGATGTCAAGTATACAATCAGAAAAGTGTATGTGGAGGCGCTCTCTACCTTCTGAGTGTCAGACCTAGCTCTAGACGCTTCCTTTTAGCTGAATCAGAAGCATCCCAAATTTGACATTTCTGCACTACAATCATTTCTTCTCCCTCAAATGTGCAACTCCTCCTGTGTTCCTCATCTCAGTAAAAGATGCCACCATGCAATCAGGCCCGAGCCAGACCCCGAGACGACCCAATACCCAGTAAGACAGCCCCTGCCCAGCCCCTCACTGTCCTTCCCCTCCCAGACTTCTTTACCTGGGCGGCTCCTACTCATCTTCCAAGTTCTGGTCTAAAAATCTCTGCATCCAACAAACCTTCTCTGAACCCACAATTCCGATTAAGCACCCACTGCTCTGTGCTTCCGGGGCACCCTGGGCCCCTCCTGCCATTGTGCTAGAACTGGACTGCCTCCCTCCTTATCTGTATCCTCCACAGACCCCCTGAGGGCAGGGGACAGTTCAAGGCGTGGCTTATAGTAACTGCTTATTCAATTCCTGTTGAATGAACGAGGGTGCTGTGTGGGAAAGCCAAGTCCAAAAGGTCCACTGCAGCCAGATCGTGGCTGGCTTGCACTGGGCTGGCTACAAAGCTGGAGAAGGTGGATCAGGGTCTGAATTCTCCAGCAACATTGCTGGCACCGCCCTCAGCCAAGAATCAAACCGCCTCCTGCGAGCAGGGCGATTTTCCTGTGATGCACCGAGGGCTCCAACCCACCCCCCGGAACAACGGAGTTCTGACGTAGCAGGGCCTCAGATCGAGATACTTTCAGCATGTTAGGTCCGCTACTGCTCTTCACCGCGGCCTTTTTTTCATTGTCTGGACATTTGTTTTACATAGGTAAGGAGGGTATTGTTGACTGCCTACCCAGCATCCTTCTACTTCCTCCCTTTCTAAAACTGATTTAGCTCAGACCCGTATCTCCTCCACCCCGACGCATGCCTCCAGGGCCTCGGCGTCCGTCCTCAGCTAGAAGAATTCCTGGTTAGACTCAGCCAATCATGGAGTTCCATTTGCCACGGTCTGCCACGGCCATTGGTTCCTGAGTGGGCACCTGACCTAAGTTGTCCAATCAGAATGAAGTAGCCCCTGGATTTTCCAAATGGCTCATTCCCTGCCCCCAGGGTCGTGGTCACTGATATTTGGATGGGTACAGGACCTAAGAAGTCTGATCGGAATGACATATTCCCTAGATTATCCAAGGTAGCTACCCCCTCCTCCGTCTTCTGCTGCTCATCTTCGTCTCTTTCTCTCCCTCCTCCCATCCACCCCCATCAGTATATAAGGATTTGCCACTCACTGGCCCCATCTCTGCAGCTCATAGAGACTACCTGGGGACTCCCCTCTACATCAGCCAGTGCTGTGGTCCCTGTCTCACACTAGAGGAGGTGCTACCCCGGGACTAGCCACACAGAGGGAGACATATGTGAGTATCAGGACTAACAATGCCAGGGGCCCATCGACATCTCGGCTACAGGTCACCTGGGCTTCCCACAGCGGGGTTTCGGAGGACCACACATGGGGCACAGATAGCCAACACAGAACTGGGAGTTAGAGACGAGCCAAATCCAGGGGAAGCACAATCTTCCTCAGCTGTGGACTAACACCTGCCGTTCTCTGCCTCTGAGGCCAGGGAAGCCGCTTGCGACGAAGCCTGAAGACACTCATTGACATATATACTTACTCCTGGGCTTTTAATGTACTAGAAAACAAGCAGCCAAGCAGCAAGAGAAGACCCCAGGAACTACACTCCGATTAAGCCTGAAATGCTGGTTTTCTCCATGTCCAGAATGAGGCAGCCAAACTGCACGGAGGAGTTAAACCATGACTAACAGGCCCATTTGGAATCTGAGTACTTGAACCACACACACTCCTTGGCCAAACAGACGGTGCAATCTGCCATCTGAGATGAGGAAGACTTCTGGGCGGGCAGTTAAATCAAGACAACCTAATGTAGTTCACAAATACACTTTCACCGAACAGACCCTTGAAAAAACACACGCAGTTTACGTTAGGGTGATGAACAGTTTGCAACTAGATCGAGGTACTGATTATGCAACACTGTGAATGTACTAAATGCCACTGGATTGTGCACTTTAAAATGAGTAGCTTTATGTTCTATCAACTTCACTTTAATTTCAGAAAAATACACACAGGTCCACAAGGATGCAAAGTGGGGCCCTTGTGCCTACGTGCACACACACACACACACTCTCACAGAGATTTCTTTGAAATTCAGAGACGTGCCGCACAGGGCAGAAACACTCAATGCATCAACTCCTCAGGACCTGAGTTAGATCACCACTACACTCCTCCACGGTGTTGAGCACGGCTTACCCCCGACTCTACCTGTCCTGCGTCACTTCCTTCACCTGCCCCCCTCCAGCTCTGGGCTACGGAAGGTTCCCAACAAGAGTACGTCAGGCCCGTAGCACATAACCGCACCACCTTGCTCCAGCTTTATTTCACTTCCCAGGCCTGAGAAGCGCTGCTTGCTCCCACTTTCACGCCAGCTCCAGCTCTCCACTGACCCTGCACCACTAGCCTATGAGATAGGGCAGCTCCCACTTGACAGAGGAAGCCGAGCCTCCGAGAAGCTTATCCCGCCTCCGGAGGCCCAGGAGAGCGGGGCAGAAGTGAGGCAGGACTGCCGTCCTAACAACTACTTTAGGCCCCTCCTGGCCCCTTTGTTTTGACCAGGCTGTAGATCATAGGCTTTGGACACAGACTTTTTGAATCTGAATCACAGGCTTCCTAGCTGTGTTACTTCCCACTTCTTTCCTTTACCTACAGAATGGACTAAGTGTAGGGAAGGCTGAATGAGAATGAGCTACATACAGTAGGAAAGGCTCCCAGCAGACGTGGTGGCTGCTAGCTTATGGCCATGCCCAGTGGTGCTCCTTCTGCGCTCAGTTTCAGCCACTTTGGGGCAGAGGAATATACAGGTGGCCAAGGTCAAGGTCAGGGTCAATCGACTTTGTGAAAAGCACACTGAGAAGTGTTGCTGGTTTCATAAATGCGTATGTTAGTGGCAGGCAAGGACTGAAGTCAGGCATTTTATTGAAACTGTATTGCACGTGGACTGTGGCACGGCTGCTGGCGCCTTGTAGGCTCGCGGTGCGCACAGCTGCGGGCAGTTTTCGGCGGCTGGCTATGAAATGGTAACCGGAAGCACGTTTGCACCAGCAATCCCGTGTGTTCCGAGAGGCTCGGCCAATCCAGAAGCAGGCGCTCCCACTTTACAGAACCTGGCTGGGCAGCTGGGGCGTGTGCGGAAGCAAACTGGGAGCCGGGGAAACGAAATTAAAGAGACGGAGTGCTCCAGGCCGACCAGGAAGCTGGCAACAGCGAAACTTGGGGAGAAAAGTACCAGGTACGTGGTCATTCCCGAGGTTCCATGTGTCCATTCTCTTTCGGGTATCCTCACGGAACCCTGGAGGCAGCGCGGGGACAGGTGTTGTGACCCTGCCCTCCCTGGGCACCGAGGACAGCTGCTGCGCCCAGGGCACCATCTGAAGTGGTGGGGCAGTCGGGTGGGGCGGGGGGCTGGCGGGGAGCAGGGGGGCTGGCTCGTGGGTTGGTGGGGGTGGGGAGCGTGGTTTTCAGTCTTAGAGGTGTGGGCCCTACGGTCTGGTCAGATTGCACAGGGACCTGCGCGATGCCTGCTCCGAGCCCACCGGGTGCTCCCCACTCAGGTGAGTCCTGTCAGAGCCCCCAGTCTGGCACGTCAGCTCCTTCACTGCATGTGTCATGTGCTGCCTGGAAAATCAAAGCACGCCTCGCCCTTCAGGGAGACACCGGTTGACTTAGGCAATCTAGTAAGAAACTGGCAGCAGGGGGAAGACCCTAGAAAACTGAATTACAGACGTGGAGCCACAGCGTTGCAGCTCATGGGCCGTGCACGTAACCTGTAAGAGTTCTTTCAGTGTCTCTGGGTGTGTTTTCTCATCCATTAAAAAAAAAAAAAAAACGGACAGGAAGAAAGTATCACCTACCTCATAAGGTGGTGGTTGTGGCTAAATGGGATCAACAAGTCCAAAGAAGGCCTCAAATGTAGGCACAGAATTAATGACAGGAGACACATGTGCTAGGCACAGGAATTCAGAGGAGAGAGGAATCGTCCACCCTTGAGGACTAGAAAAGGCTGCATGGAAAAATCCACACGACCTAATGTTTCTCTCTTAGTTTCCCACCATGGCATAGACCTTCAGAAGACTTCCCTGGCCCCCCACGGCACCCCTTAGAAAATCCAAGCCTTTCAGCCTGGTGTTGGAGGCTAGCCACGGTGGACGTCTAATTCCCTCCTAACTTACGTCTACTGGCTTCCCTGGTGACCACCCAGTGGAGGCAGTCTGCTTCTTTCCTGTGCGTCTCCCTCTGTGTTTTCTCTTGGCCTGGGGTACCTCGTCCTACCTGTGTCCCCTCCTCACCCCAAACCCATACACAGGTGTCATCTTCTCTTCTAAGAAAACTGCCTGTCCCCAGAGCTGGAAGTGCTCCTGCCCGCCTCCCACTGTCATTAATACCTGTAAGTACGGTGAATAAATCAAGGGGAACTATGGTAGGACACCCTAATAATCGGACATAAGGCTGCATTTTGAGAATTAGATTAATGAAAATCAAACCGTAACTGTTATTAGTCATCTGCAGTATGGGTCACACCAGAAAACACCCAAATCTAATCAAGGGGACTAGAAGGTAACTAAGGAAAGCTGTAACCTCATAGTGTGTTTTGGCCTGGCTGAAAAATAGGTTAGCTGAAAAGCCGTAGTCTACACAGACTCTACACAGAGTCCAGCAAAGGAGAGACTGCATAATTAGAATCTCAGGGTCCACCTAGCTCTGCCGACGGTAAGACACCAGCTGTGGTGGACGCACAGAGCCCGGTCACTAGAAAGTCACACTCTCGTGTGGAAGGAAAAGTTCACCACTGGGTTCTAGGGCCCGGATAAAATATACATTTCCTCTAAGATTTCTAATTCTGTGTGCTCCACAGCCTCCATCCCAAGCAAGCCTCTTCTGAATTCATTTTCCCAAAGCTACAATGGATAGCAGGCACTGGAAAGAATATCCATCACTATAACTTTGTTCTCCATATTTCTGTTTTCTAGTTGTATAAAAAAACAAACAAAAACGGGATGACTTTAGTTAAATCCCAGCCAACTGAACACATGCATTTATCTCTGATTGCTCCCAAATCCTCTAACATTATGGTAATTAAAAAAAAAAAAAAAGAAAAGAAAAGCATAAAAGCCACAGGGACAAAAGCAAACAGGAAAGGAGACAAGAGCAAAACAATTCTAGAAGCTGGGAGGTAGGAGAACGAGTGAGACTTAGCAGACTCAGAAGGGCAGCAATGAGGGGAAAGGTAGGAAGCCCCTAAAAACAGAACCCCCTGAAGGTGTGGGAACTGCAGCGGCCTGTTCGCCTGCAGGCCGGCTGCAGCTGGAGCCACAACAAGGGGATGAAGTGAGTCTGCTTACGCAGCACTTAAATCTCAGGTTCCATGCTCTACCGTGGTGCACACTGTCCCGAAACCCCGACAAAAGGCAGGCGTAGTTAGTGTCTGGAGAGGGTCGAAAAGAGGGTTCCCTGGATCGGGGTGGCGGGGGGGGACGCAAAGTCCAGTTGAACATACTGAACACGAGGTCAGGACACATGCTAAAAATTAAGACCCCTATTTTGCTTCCAGCACTCCCTTCCCAGAACAGTGGTGGCCGTGCGTGAACCCCTCAGACAGGAGAGAGGAAGATTCCTTTCTAAGGAATCTTAGAATCTTAGAATTCTTAGAATTCATGAGTAGCCCAAGGGGAGAGACCAAAATCTGATGTTAAAGATTCCCCACTGAAAAGGTCCTGACAGATCGCCGCTGGCACTAGTTCTCAACTGTGGGTGTCAGGGGTAGTGAGGGGTGATGGTGCCCCAAGGGAACATTCAGTAATGTCTGGAGACATGTTTGATGATCTTGACTGGGGTGGGATGCCACAGGCACCTCCCTAGTGGGAAGAGGCCAGGGATGCTGGTACAGTACACACGACAGCTCCCCACAACAAAGAATTTTCCAGCCCAAAATATCGAGAGTGCTGAGGTGGGGGAAACCCTGACCTTCAGTAAGGACCAGAGTCAGCCAGCTTTGCTCACACACAGAGCTTCCCACATGCCCCAGTTCCATCTCATAAGAATGAGTGGACCACTGAGGAACGACCATGAAAGACAGATAAAAATGTGATACCATGCAGGGAACAGAAGTTTTGAGTAACTATTATTAATATCCTCAGAGAAATTGGAAAAGACAATCAAAAAAGCAAAACAAACCAGACTTAGAAGATGCCAAAGGGGAAAAAAAGGAACGTCTAAAGAACAGGAAAAGCTCTTAAAAATTAAAAATAGAATCACATTTAAAGAAACAATAGAAGGGGTGGATGATAAAATTGAGGAACTCTCCCCAAAACAGAGCAAAAACTGGGGACAAATATTAAAAAAAAAAAATTAGAGGACCAGCCTAAGAACTCCCACATTTAAATACTAGGAGTTGTAGTGTAATAGAAAAGATCAACTGGAAATGAAGAGATCAAAGAAATAAACCAAGAAAATTTCTCAGAACCAAAGGACATGAGTTCCAGATTGAAAGGGTCCAAGACAGCCAGCCAGACCCTACTCCAAAACCCATGATTGTGAAATTTCAGGGAGCCTGATGTGGGGCTCGATCCCAGGACCCTGGGATCATGGCCTGAGCTGAAGACAGACGCTTAACAACTGAGCCACCCAGGTGCCCCGAGAAGTAAATTTCTAAATATATTCAATATCACCACCTAGAGCCAAACACTAATATTTTGACAGTTTTGTTCCCATTTTTTTCTTCACATATGACATCCATGGGTATTTTTCAAAGTTGTAATCATGCCATATATATATATATATATATATATAGTTTTAATCCCTGCTTTTTCACACATAACACATTAACCTTTTTACCATCTTTAAGTATTTGTTGAAAGGTTTTTTTTTTTAAGATTTTATTTATTTATTTGAGAGAGAGAGAATCTGAAGCAGACTCGACTCCCCGAGCACGGAGCCTGATGTGGGGCTTGATCCCACGATGGCAAGATCATGACCTGAACCAAAACTGAGAGTCGGACGCTTAAGCAACTGAGCCACCCAGGCACCCCTTGAAAGCAGTTTTTAATGGCTGTGATTATCCTAATACACATCATGCTAATATTTAACAAATCCCTTTTTACTATGCATTGATGTGTGCAAAATTTATCACCATTATAAAATTCATTGTAAAAAAAATAGTTTTATGTAAATCTCTGTGTACTCTGAATGCTTCCTGCATGTAAATTCGTAGAAATGGTCACTGAAGTGATCTTTGCCAAATTAACCCTCAACAGTTTGCGTCCGTTTTTACTCCCAACAGTGGTGCACAGAGCATCAGCTTCCCTCCCTAACTCCTGGGTATCAATTTTTCCCATCTTGTCCAACTTGATAGGTAAAATAAAAAGGTTTTATTTGTGTCTCTCTACATATTGTATGTTCACTGGCTATCATAGTCCCCACTTATCCATGGGGATACATTCCAAGACCCCCAGTGGATGCCTGAAACTGCAGATAGTGCTGAACCCTATACTAGACCTATACACACATACCTATGATCAAGTTTATTTCTAAATTAGGTAGAGTAAGAAATTAACAATAACCAATAATAAAACAAAACAATATACCATAATGAAAGTTATATGAAGTGGTCTCTCTCTCAAAATACCTTACCGTGCCGTACTTGCCCTCCTTCTTGGGATGCTGTGAGATGCACAGCCCACATGATGAGGTGCAGCAAGGTGAGGACGCAAGTAAGCACTGTGTCGGAGCGTTAGGATATTACTGCCCTTCTGATGGTATGTCAGGAGGAGGCTGCTTCCTGACTGCAGTTGACCACGGTGACTGAAGCTTCAGGAAGCAAACACGCGGACAGTGGAGGGGGGCGGCGGGGAGGGACTCCTATATGCTTTGCTTCTTTTGTGAGCTTTTGGTTTATGTCTTATGTCTATTTTCCCACCGAGACCACATGGTAAATTAATCCTTTGGCAACTTCGTTTATATCTGGATCTCTTATGAGTTAACACAAATCAGACCCATGGACCCAGTGATCCGTGAGTGCCTGGATTGTGTTTCTGAATCTCAATGGCCCCACTATCTGTGAGGCTCTGTGCCAAGACACCTTTATGTCATCTCTCACGTTCTACCATTTCCACCTTCTCATGGCACATCACGCTGCTTGCTTCTTTCTTTTCTTTCTTTCTTTCTCTCTCTCTTTTCTATCACATTTCTACTTGTGTTTTGGTCATCTGTATACATCTCTTCCTACTGGACTCTAAATGCCTATCTGATGGGTCTTTATTCCTCACCTCACCTGTGTTTAACAGATACTCTTAGATCTGGTGAATAAAGTTATAAAGGTGTGGGTGGGGGTTGGGAGACTATGAACAGAGGTACGGATGGAACCAGAGCCTGGAAGGGGAGACGGGAGACCAGCTCCACCCCTCCCTGAGGCAAAGGTGAAGACAGCGTGAGGGGTGCACGTGCAACAGAGTTTGACTTTCTGCCTTGGCACCCAAAAACGAGTTCCCAGAGCCTGGGGCACAGTGCCCCTGTAATAAAGGCTGACAAAAAGGAGTAAAAAGAAAAGACAAGGATTATTCAGCCATAAAAAGGAATGAACTACCGATACATTCTATAATATGGATGAACTTTGAAAACATTACACCAAGGGAAGAAGGCTGACAGAAAAGGCTGCACAGGGCATGATTCCATTTCTATGAAATGTCTGGAATAGGCAAGTCCATAGAGACAGTAGTTTTGCGGTTGCCAGGGGCTGGGGGGGACAGGAGAATGGACAGTGACTGCTAATGGGTATAGGGTTTCTTTGGGGCATGACGAGAATGTTCTGGAATTAAATAGTGGTGATGGTTGCACAACTTTGTCAATATGTATGTGAGTTATATCTCAATTTTTGAGAAGGAGAAGTAAAACTTATACACCCAACGGTTTGGTCCACGAGGAATTTCTGAGGAATCCCCTGCTTTGTAACACCAGCTTGCCCAGGCTGTGATGCTTCCACAGGCTGTGATGCTTCCACACTGCTCTGTGAGGTGGGGCCGCAGGGGAGCAGGCAGCATGCGTGTGTCCCCTCCTCTCCAGGCCGAGCTGAACAAGTCAACCCACTCGCTCTCCCCTCCCCCTGCGGCTAACAGAGTGCCACAGGACACACTCTGGAGGGACACCTGACATAAAACACACCGCAGGACTCGTATAGATCCAGATTTGCTGGAGAACGGTTCACATCCTGGTCAATATTTTATCCAAATAGACCTGGCAGCCTTTCTGCTAATGAGCTCTATGAGTTAAGAAATTAGTTCTACTATGCTTAAATGGGCAATGCTTTAGAATGACCACCGATAATCTGATTTTAAAGACCTTCCGTAATGTCCAGACAGATCAGAGCCATTCTCACTGGAAAGGTTCTTTCCGTAATAATCTTTCCAACGGAGTCCCCTAAATCTCACGCTCACCTAGCTCCTGCTGGGATCCCCCAACCTCGTGCCAAGTGCTGAGCACCACAGGTAGTCCCCCTCTGGGGGCTTGTAATCTGGGTGCCGAGGAAAGAGTCCTACATGAATAAGACCAAATGCTAGACTATGGCCTCTAGACAATTTCTCCATTGAAATTCAAAGAAAGGGTTCATCTGCAAGATGGCTGGAATCACACAGGAGGAAGGAGGTCGTAGGGTGCATCAACCTCAGAAGGACCTTCTCACTTTCTGCAGGCTGGACAAAGACCTGGATGAAGGCTTCGGTCTTTACACACCCCCACCCTGGGTCTGAAGGAAGCAGGGACCCTGCCACCTTTCTCGCCTCTTGCCCCTCACATTCAGCATCCCTCCAGAGCCAGAGCCCACTAGAAACACCTGAAGGTAATAAATGTGAGCCCTGAGCCAGCTCACTGGGGAGGACAGCCCTTTGAAAAGTAAGCTGGGTTAAGCTGGGAAAAGTGCCTTTTCAAAGACAGCCCTTTGAAAAGTAAGCTGAAAAGTAAGCTTCCATTTTAATTGACCTGCACAATCAGGAGTAAATGTTCTCTCTCTCCCTGGCAGCTCTTAGAGGGGGCATAATTTGAGCCAACCCATTTATAATCCCAACCATTATGCCATGTGAAACAGGATGGTTTTTCTATACTGAAACAAGTTTGGAAAAAAAAAAAGAAAGAGGAGGGGGAGGGAGAGAGAGAGAGGAGGGAGAGAGAGGGGAGGGAGGGAGGAAGGAAGGAAGGAAGGAAGGAAGGAAGGAAGGAAGGAAGGAAGGAAGGAAGGAAGGAAGGAAGGAAGGAATGTATGTATGTATGTATGTAGGTCGGCCGGCCGGCCGGCCAGGAGAATGGGAGCGGACACTTACACAGAAAGCTTTGGTCAGCCAGACTAATTATGGCCGAGATGCCTGTCTGAGTAACAGCCCTTCCTCCAACCGCTCCTGGTGACCTGCCTGAGGAGTTTTAATACAAAAGAACGTCATAGCCCATCTGTTGCTTTGGAACTAATTTAGCACACACCAAACTGGCATAGTCTTCGGGGGCAGGTCTGTCACCACCTGGAGTGCTAACCTCAGCTACCGTGAACACAGGAGGGCCCAGGCCCCAATCTGTCTAGCCACTTAATGCACAGGAGACAAAATGCCTTGGCACTCAGACCTCATCAAGGAATACCAGTGGGGCCTACTATGTGCACAGTCCTGGGCCAGACAGCACATCAATGGAGTCAAGGGCAGCTTAGGAAGTTCTGTTTCAAATTTCTTCTGATAGTGCCCTTGGCCCCATCTGTACCAGACAAGCTAAGTAGGTAGCTGCGATTCATCCCAACAAATATGGAGAGTCCCAGCCATGTGTAAAGAACTAGAAATAGGGCGTGTGGAGGTGTATTTGGTGGGGTGGGGGTTAAGTGAATAAATTATGTTCTCTGTACTCCAGGGACAGCGTATGAGGTGGGGGTGCATGTGTGTGATGTCTCTGTGTGTGTATGTGTATGGTGTATATATGGCATGTGTATGTGGTGTGCATGTGTGTGGTATGTGTGAGGTGTGTGTAAGTGTGGTGTATGTGAGGGGATATGTGTGTGTGGTGTGCATGTAGTGTATGTATGTGTGTGGTGTATATGTGGTGTGTGGGGCGTTGTGTGTGGTGTGTATGTGTGTGTGTGGTGTGCATGTGTGTGGTATATATGTGGTGTGGGGGGACAGCGGAGGGGCGGAGGGGAGGCGGCTTGTTATGAGGGGACAGTAAGTACACCAACATTCATTAACTCAGTGGCTCTGACTTTTGAGCCCGCATCAGAATCACTTGGAGGGTCTGCTGTAACAGAGCTGTCCGAGTTTCCGATTCAGGAGGTCTGCGGTGGAGCCTAAGAAACCGGATTTCTAACAAGTTCCTGCGAGATGGGTTTCGGTTCGAGGAGCACATTTGGGAACCAGGGCAGTAATTCAAACTTTTGCTGAGCATCTAGTACATGGAAGAATTCAATCTGGGCACTTTCTGCACCAACGAATCAACTTGGAGAACCCCTATGGAGCTGAGCTCCCAGGAGCAGCTGGTCTCCTATGGACAGAGCTGGGCCCCCCAGGGCCCCCCCCCCCTGCCCCGTGAACAGGCAGCGGCTCCCCTCCCATCACTGGGTGTGGGCCCTACCCCTTCACTGAACTGGGAGCTCCTCCTCGGGGCAGGGCCTATGCCTGGCCTCTCCGGTAAGCCCTGCCCCTCACCGGGTCCCCATCCAGCTGCGGTTCTCGGGGACTGTTTGCTGACGGACTGCATGAAGGTTTTCAGCTCGTCCTGACAGCCATCGGGGGCTAACGCAGGGGCAGGAGGAAAGCGGGTCCCTGCAGACCTGCTGTCAATGGGGACAGCTCAGGAAGGCAAGCAAAATGAGCAGGGGTGGGAGAGGCAGCCTCGGGAATATTCAGTTGTAATTGGGACAGATTGGAAATGCTTCACTTGGAAACAGTTTTCACCTAAATAGGAACTCTCAGAGGGAGGAAAGGAAGGCCTAGGGCAGCCCCTATGGGGACAGAAAAGGCACCTTGGCAGGCCAAAGCTGCCCGGCCCGGCAGCCCCCAGATAGCAAGCTCATGTCAAGTCAAGGCTAGCAGGCCAAAAACAAGGGCGAAGACGCAAAGAGCTGGGGAGGAAGGAGTCAGCTTAAGTCAACGTAGAACTTTGCCAGTCCCCCCTTCCCTGTGCGCAAACAGCACTGAGCTGCTTCCGGACCCTCATGGGCAGCAGCCACCTGCACCACCCAGGGGAAGGCCTCTTTTGAAGCAGGAGTGTACGTTAATGAACACACTGACAAAATACCCTTAACTTCCGGGGGGGGCGGTGTTTAGGGGGGCCACGTTAGCAGGAGCCCCTACCAGTCCACCTACAGACAATTCCATCAGCTCTTCTATCTAGAAAAGCGATGCACTTGGGATGTCCTTCTTGCAGGAAACGTTCAACAACGGAATACATGCGATGTAAAAGAGACGTTTAACACCATCGAGCTGATTAGCACGAGTAATTTAACATAAAGAACCCAGGGCTTGGAGAGGGGCAACCTGCTGTTGCCTTCCAGCAGCTTTGTGGCCTGGAACGCTTCGCTTAACCTCCCTGACCCCACAAATGGAGGCAAACCCACTTGCTTCCTTTCCTCACAGAGCAGGTAGGAGGCCTCTGGGAGGCACCAAATGCAACATGCTGTGCACTCTGTGAAAATGCCACTCGGCAGGGAGGGTGTCAGTAGTAAACCCCAGATTCTACCCCGAGTCTGGGCAGGGCTGGCAAGTCTGGGGATCGGGAGAGAGAGGCAGCTGGTTCCCTACTCCCACCAGTCACTCGACAAGAAGACAGTGAGAACAATAAAGTCCCTTCCCCCCCACTTTCTGTTCTTTCTATTAAAATCAACAAGCAACACAGCACCAGATTAATATCTCTCTAATTACTAAGTTGTCAGTTACCGGGTGAAACACTCCATAATTTAATGATCAGCCCTGCTCCACAAGTCGACATGATACGGGATCTGGGGTCCATATAGACACATTCGGGACACCCCCCTGTGCCTGTGCTCCCCACGCTCTTCCCCCCCCCCAGAATACGAGCTCCCTGTGACCCTCTGCCCGCGTGATCTCATTTAATCCAATGCTCTGTCCCCGTCTCACTTCACGGGACAGGGAGGAGATCATGAGTTGTGCACACGGTGGGGTGGAGGGGCCAGCAGTGAAGTGGCTGAAGTGGGATGGCTCCCCCTGGAAGGGACAGCCCAAACCTGGGGCTGCCTGTCCTAGGCCCTACCCCACCACCTTGCGCCCGAGAGCTGGGAAGCTCTGGGTTGATCCAATGACTCTGCGAAGAGGTACATCTACCATCCCCGTGTGACAGATGAGAACACTGAATTTCCAAGAGCTGAAGACCCTCGCTGGGAAGTGGGCCCTGGTAATGCAGCGTCGGGGCTCACAGCGACCGCCAGTATACTCTAGTCTCTCCCACCTCTTCCTGCAAGCCCACGCCCTCCACAAAGCGCAGCCCTGCCACCTCTTCTGAGGTGGGACCACGAAGCACTTGGTTTCACAGGATGAGCTTTCCCAGCTGTGTAGGCAATCAGACCCCTCCTGTCCACTCCCACAGAACACGGAGCAGACACTGCATCAACCGCGCCTGAGCTGAACAGGTGTGGGCCCCCAACGCTGGCCTGGACCATCGCTCTCAGCCACCATGCACGGTGACTACAGACACCATCTCTAATCCTTACTGCAACCCCGGGAGGCAGACATTACCTCCCCAGTGCGCAGGGAGGGAGGAGCCGGCTGGCCCATGGCCTTCCAGCCACGGAGAAGAGGAGCCGGGATTCAGAGCTGGTCTGAAGAATCCCAAACCCACACTTCCGTGGCCCAGCGGCCTCCTCCTCAGGGGACCTAGACATGAGAGGCCTCAGGAAAGTTGCAAAGGCCTGAGCCTGAGAGACAGTATTGGGGGACAGGCCCACTGGAGACCACAAAGTCCCCAGGCTCTCAGTGGGAGTATAACGGATACCAGCTGCATCCCTCGGAGCCTGGGATTCCTTTGACCCTTGGAGACTTCAACTGTATTAAAGCTGTTTTCCAAGCAACGGGTTGTGCCTGAAGCTATCATCTAACGGCTCTCACCTTAGTCTTGGGTTAACCTTTTTGCAGAAATGAGCTGACAGCCAAAGAAAAATTAGCTCAGTCTGAGAAATATTTGTTGTATGCCTTCCATGCCCCAGGTACCTGACTAAGTGCTGGAATCAGGGAGGAGAAAAAGCCAGTCAGTCCTCATGGAGCTCAGAGAGAGCAAGAAGCGGCCCCAGAGGGCCCAGCAGGCAGTGGATCTGGGAGAACTCTCCTCAGGGAGCCCCGGGAGAGCTCCCGTGAACCGGCCGCAGCTGCCACACAGCCTCCCTGGCCGGCCTCCCCGCGCTTCCTCGGACGAAGCAGCGGCCTGCCAGAAACTAAAAGAGGAACAGCAAACTGCTAAGGGCAAGGAAAGCTGCTCCTTGATCCAAGCTTGCCAAATTAGGGCAAAACCAAGCCCCTCCGAGTGAAAGGAAATCCAGCTGAGACTCACCAATTTCATTTTTAAAGACATGTGTGGTCTTGGGTTTCATTTCGTTGTAACATCTTCTCTTCCCTCCTCCTTGCAGTTTGTTATTCTGTATCGGTGGCCTCTTGGTAGTGCCCACTGCTGCCAACACGTGTGTCCTTGCTAGAAACTGATACCCCCATGGAAAGCTGCTTTGTTCTGTCTTGTTTTAATACCACTAGGTCTCGTCTCTGAAACCCTAAATTCCACAACAAAACCGCAAACACCCAGCTCCCCATAAGGCCTCCGACCCATGAGCTGTGAAATAATGCTGCCCACCCTTTTCATACCGTGGCACACACAGAAATGACAACATATGCCCAGGCCCCTTGAGGCTGTACACGGCCCCCTGCCCCTCCCAGAGCTGAGAGGATGGGATCTGAGCACACCTGTAACACCTGCTTCGGATACATCTGCTGGGAAGCTTTGGTTCCCAGCGGATAAATGTCAGTAAACCTCAAGACAATCATGACAGATGTGGAAGAGCCAGGCAGATCAGAGGAAGGGGACAGGGCCCATGTGCACACAAACAGAAAACCAACAAGAGCTGACGGAGACTGCTCCCACCCTGGGGCTCCTGCCTACACGACCATGGTCTGAGCTGACATAGCCCAAACCCACATCAGAGTGACAAGGGGAGCATAGGGCATTCAGTCGCTGCAGAGGCTTTGGAGCCAACAAAGGCCATCCACCTTCCCAATGCAGAGGAGGAAACCAGAATTCTGTGTAATGTGGTGCAGGCTGGAGATATAAATAGCTTCTAAAAAGGTTAGGGAAAATGCACAGACGACAAATCTACAGTAGGTTACTAAGGGAAACCAGGATGCTTAGGGCCAGCGGCTCACCTGTTGAAGCTGTGTTGGGGAGGAACTCTGGGGCTCCTTCCAAACTCTGCTCTCTGGGCTCTTCGGGATGCAATGTGGGCTGCTCGCCCCTGGAGCCTGCGTAATGCGAGTGGGTGCTTCCTAAGCCCTACCGATGTGCCCTGCAGGCCCCCTCCAAAGGAAGGAAAACCTTTTTCTTAACTACATCTCTGTCTAGTTTCCATAAGTCTACTCACTCTCAATTTCCTCATCTGGCAAGAGTACCTCCTCAGGTACTGGGAGGATGCCTGCCTGAAGGCAGGAGGAGCCTGATGAGTGCAAACCGTGGCCTCCCCCTGGCCCCTTCCCATTCTACAAGGCCCTTAGGTGCCTGCCTCCCCAAGAAACCCAGAAGGTGGGGCATTCCAAGGCTGCCTTCCCTGGAGATTCCCTTCTGGAGGGAAAGTACTTCCCTGGTTTCCCAGAGGCCTTGGAGGGCAGCCACAGCTGCTGGGCTTTGTCAAGTAAGAAACAGATCTCACTTGTCACTGAAAAGCCAACCCCAGGGACACCTAAGTTAAAGATATTTATAGCTCTCATGTATGCATCCTTGAACCTGTGTGTGTTTCAGCCAACAGACATAGCAACACCACCCCCAAAAGCATACATACGGACTTCCACACACTGAGGAACTTTAGGGAACCCAAACGCATCCCCAACACACACCCTCCTGAGAGCGGGTATTCTGGGACCTGAGATAAACTGGGCGCCAGTCCTTCCCCCTTTAGGGTATCAAGTTCTGCCCTCCTGCCAAGGATTAAGAGATCAGCCTGGAACCCGTCGCTCAAGAGCAGCTTGCCAGGCTGCTCCCCAGCAGCTCATCTGCACAGAGAGCAAGAGCTCTCCCCACTTCCCCTGAGCTCCAAACAGCACAGAGGCAGAAGGGAAAATATTGCCTGTCCCGTCCCTCCCCGGTGGGCAATGGGGCTGCTGCAGAACCCACACTGAAGTCCTGAGAGGCGGGCAAGAAAGGTGAAGCTCCACCAAGGCCCAGGCCGGAAGCCAGACCCCTCCACCAGGCCCCGGGGTGGAGGAAACCACCACGGCCCTCAACTTCCACTCCAAAATGCTGGGCAGTCAAAATGTCAGGGCCGCTCCTGGGCTTGGCCAAGAGAGGGGGGCTTCCCTTCGGCCAAGTGTGTTGGGGATGTTGAGGGATGTGCCCAGGAAGAGCACATGATGGGGACTAAAGCTGCCCAACATACTCACATTCATATTCATTCATCCTCTCGCTCTCCCCCTCTGCCAACAGCCACAGAGGCCAAGGGGGAAGCGACCTCCTCCGGAAGGCCAAAGGTCATCTATGACAGTCATCTTTTATGTTCCCTAATGTGTAAATTGGGCTAATGTTACCTATGGCTCTGAACTTGACTGGGGTCAAAGAGGATACCAAGAGCAAGCACAAAGACTAGAAGTTTCCACCCAAGGCAGGCATGATTTCTGTTATTCAAATACAGTGAGTGACCATTCTGAGCCAAGATTATGGAGAGAAAGTGACGTTTTCCAGGGCTGTGCGCTTCCTCCTTAGCCCTTCCTACCTCCCAAAATAGAGTCAACTGAAACCTACAGACCTCACTTGTTTCTCCGAGTGTACACTGGACTCCCAGCTCGTCTAAGTTTTTCTCCTGTCACTGGGCACACAGGCTCTGATGGAGAAAGGTGACCATCTGATACCACAGGGCATTTAGAGAAGGGAGCACTGGACTGCGTCCATGGGTCCAGTGAGGGGGACTGTGGGACTCCTGAAGTATGAGCTGGCTCCATACCTCCGGGTGAGAAGGTACAAGCATCTGGCATCTCGTGGAATTTCTGTCAACTGCAGACATAATATACTATTCTCTTCCACCCGTGGCCCCCTGCCCCCAACAAAACTGCCCAGAGTGCAGTACGTTCATTTCTTGTGATATTTATACCCATCTTCTATGAGCGAAGAACAGTGCCAGCCACTTTTACATACCTTAAACACTTTAGGCCAGTCTACGACACTGCAGCATAGTTTTGAATTACCCACGTTTTTACTAGATCACAAAGGTTAGGTAAGCCAGAATCACATGACTAGGGTAGCAAGCTGGAGATCTGAGCCCAGGCCTCTTTGGTTCCAAAGCCCATGGGCTTTTCTCTGCTGTCTGTGAGGCTTCAAAATGTCTCTCTGTATGTACACGTGTGAGTATGCATGTCTATGTGTTTACTGACCATTACTGTTATCGTAAGATTAATCTGATGCTGATTCATAGAGGCATGAATTCTTAATGACCAAGAACAACACAGGAATCTCCTATTTAACACACATGAACAGATATCTGGTTCAGATACCTCTCTCTATGTTATCATCAGCCGTGGCAGATCCCTGTCTTAAATTTATTCTTTTGTAATCCCCAGGTGCTTAGCACCGTGCTAGGTATACACTGGACACTCCTCATTTAATCTCCTTGATGATTACATTGCTAAGATTGCTTATTAGTAATAAACCCGTTAAGTGCTGAAAGATGAATTATCACTAACTTTTATCTAAAAGGAAAAGTTGCAGACACTGGGAAAAACACCAAGGGGCCTTAAAACACATCTTGGTCAACAGAGTAGGTGTCCCACCACTGGGTGAAAACAGTAATATCTGAACCTTTCTAATAGTTTGATCCCATTTGGTATGTGTCTTACAATCTCCACGGGACACAGCAATCATGAGGACTTATGGGAAGCCCTGGTTTTGTGAGTGGGTCCAACTTCGGGTGATGATTTGGATCTGGGTTCTCTCCTCTGCAGCGACAGCACACAACCCCCATTCAGAGAATGGCTGTCCAGATTCCAGGTACCATGCCTACAGACCCACAAGGAATCCATTCAACCCAGGTGGCATCTCAGCCTCTCCCGTGGCTTCCTGTGTGTATAACCACCTCAAACTGGGGCAAATTCAGACCAATGTCCTAATTCCAACAATACTTGTCAGTAGCTGTGTGACCTGAGGTCAGCTACCTAGGTTCTCTGAGCCCCAGTTCCCCCATGTGCAGAGCTAGAATACCACTTAGCTCATGGGGTTGTTTTGTGGAGAAAAGAATATTTGCATGTGGCCGCCCCATGCCTGATACGCAGAAGGAACTCAGTAAATACTAGTTGGGTTTGAAGGTGCACAGAACAGGTCTGACATACACACATCCTGTTGAATAGGGCTCGTGGTCAAATGAATGGTCATGGTGACAAGTTAAAGGAGAAAAGGGAAGAGGTGGTAGTGAGAGAAGTTAAAATTAGAGACGATATTTAAAAACCGGTCTCCGTTTCAACCAACGATAAATGTTATTTATCAACCGTGCGGCTCAAAAGTTGGTTTTACTTCATGGACTGTGTTCTGCCTCTTGCCCTCCATACGTTCCGAGAGAATAAGTAACAGCTACGAGGCAGGCACCCGAAGGCGCCCTGGCAAGCTAAGGGACTGGTTGTACTGACTTGGGTCGGTTTGGTGAAAGGGGACAGCCTCTGGCACCTTGCGCTGCCAACAGTTTCTCTATCCTCAGAAGCTGCTCTAACTTAACAGTTTAGAAACCAGAAGCCCCATGAAGACACCCTCCATAAGGCATTTCTCAGAATCCAACCTGGAACCACAATTCTGAAATCCAAATCTAGAAAAGCTACAAAGAATAGCTCCCCTTTATTGAGCACCTACCCGAGTGTGCCAGACTCAAGGCTAAGCATCTGGCATATAATATACGATACGAACAGGGAATGTTTTGAAACCCATCGTATGGATAAGGGAACTGTACTACCGGACATCCGCCAGAGCACTCTCTAAGCCCCCTCAGCTGTTCACGTCCTCAAGCACTCAAGTCTGCATGCCACGTGGAAACTTCTGCCCATGTCTAATCACAGGGCTGGATTCTGCAAAACTTCATCACACGCAATCATCCCGGCCCCACAGCAAAAGTGGGTCTGGCAAGAGGGACAGAGACAGACAGGAGAGCCACCTCTGATTTGCTAAGTCAGAAGCTGCCAGGAGGATTGTGCATTTTCTTTCTGCACAATAATCTCTCCCAAAGAAAACCCAGACAAAGTCACCTGGCCTTCCTGGGGTGGGGGGGGGAGGTCTTCCTCCAAGACTCATACTGAACTCCTAACCCTTCCTCCTCCTCCCTACCCCAGGGAGTGGCTGGATGATTGTTGTTTCATTTCTTTTTCTTCCCTGTGGTCCTCTGGTAACACCACAAATTACGTTTGCAGGGACTCGAGTCCCAGAGTGCAATGATGTTGTAATAAACATAACCAGGACCAAATGCCTTCCCATCATATTAGATGATGCCATTTCGCACCAATCAGGCTCCTCCGGCAGGCAGACCACTCACCAATGAGGGACCAGACAGAGGCTGTGAGGGGGAGACCTGGTCATCTGCAACTAAAAATAAGGGCGCTTCATGATTGGCCGCTGCCACTTTGCAACAGGAGTTGGGACCCACACACCAGGCACCTTACAGAAAGCACACACAGGCAAAAACTTTCATAGCTCAGGGGTTCTCATGGGGTGGGCTGGGATGGGTTTGTTGTTGGGTTGTGTGGGTTTTGTTTTTTCCTTTTCCTAATTTGCTGACTTGAAGAAAGAAATAAAGACTTGATCCACAGGGGCCCCTCGAAGACACACCCTCCCTCCTAGACATCTGTTTCCAAAGGCCATGTACAGCCACCCCGAATTAAGGAAAGGCAAGGGGGTGTCGGCCAGGGGCCAAGACACTCACCTGTCCGGCCGTGTCATAGAGTCCCAGGAGGTACTGCTTGCCCCCTACGGTGACGCTGACTGCAAGGGCAGAAGTGGGGGCGGGGAGAGAAGCTCGATTATCTAGGGTCTGGGGCAATCTGCCTCCCCATCAGGACCTGCTTATGCCAACCCAGCCGGAGGCATGCGGGCGCTCCCCGGGAGATGTCACCCCTTTTCCGTTGTGCCGAGCTCACTGTTAAGTGGCAGTGAGGCCGGGGTGTGATGTGGCCCCACTTGCCCACTCCCTTCTCCCAAGTCCCCTGGCCACGTCTCGCCCAGTGCCCTAAGTGTTTCCCCGGGGGATCTGGGGCAGTAGGGAGAAGGCCGTGGGAAGGTCAAGGAGGTCGGCCCAGGGCGTCCGAGGGCTGGAAAGTGCGGGGAGCCGGGACTGGGCCGGGATGGGGCGGGGTAGGAAGACTGGTCTCCTCTGCCCGCGACAAGGAGGGCCGGAGGGGAGGCCTGGGGGTGGGGCCGGGAGCCCCGCGTAGGGCCAGGCGGGGGAGAGGGTGGGGAGCGCGCTCGGGGGAGGCGGCGAGGGGGCTCCGCGAAAGTTGCTCCAAAGTTCCCGGCCGAGGGAGCGGCCCCTTAGTCAGCAGTTCCGAGGCTTACCTGCGTAGTGGTCGAAGACGGTGGGCACGTACTCCTCCGGGAAGGCGTCGTTGGCATAGCTCATGAGTAGGCACGTCTTGCCCACCGCCCCGTCGCCGACCACCACGCACTTGAGCATCAGCGCGCCGGGCCCGTGAGCCATGCTGCGGCCGGCCGGCCTCCGGGCATGGTCCCCCCGGAGCCCCCGCCCCGGCCCCGGGCTCAGCCCCAGCCCGCCTGGGGGGTCCGCCGCCGCCGCCGCCGCCGCTCCGCGCAGCAGGGCCGCCCCCCCGGCCCCATGCAGCGGCTCCCCCCGCCCGAGGGGAGGGGGCGGCGGGCCCGGGGCGCTGCCGCCGCCTCGGTCGCTGCCCGGATCCCCGCCCGGGCCCCGGTCGCCGCGCCCGCCCGCTGCCCCCGCCGCTCGGCGCCCGCGCCCTCTCCCCGGCCCGGCCTCCCCAGGAGGATCCGCTGGATCATAAGACTGGCGGGCCCCGGGGGAGACAGCAACTTTGGGGAGGGCAGCGGAGGGGAGGGGCCAGGCGGCTCTCCCCGCCCCGCGCCGGCCCAGGCCCCCTCCCGGCTGGGCCCCGGAGGAGGGCGGGCCCAGGCGCCTCCCCGAGAGCCGGCCGCCCGCCCCGCGCCCCCGCCCGCCGGGTCCGCGCTCCGCGCCGGGCGCCCCGCCCGAGGCCGCCGCTCGGCCCTGCCCGCTCACCCTAGCTTGACTCCCCGCGAGGGCTGGGGAGGGGGCGAGGGGGAGGAGCCGCGGAGCTGCTGGGAGCGGGGGCAGGGGCGGGGGGGGGGGAAGGTGAGGCTGGGGGAGGGGGCCGAAAGGGAAGCGCTCGGGAGGAGCCGAGGGCTCCTCGCGCAAGTGCCCGCAGCGCCCGGAAGCGTCCAAAGGCCCCGGTGCTGGAAGAAGCCGCGGAGGCCTCTTGGGGAACCACGACGACTTCAACGATGACGCAATAGTCATGCAAAATTATACACATATATTTAAACTCCACCCGGAAGACAGGATCCATCCTATCGGCCTCTAAGTGCACAACAGACCTAGCAATCGGGGAAGGAAGAAAGGCCAAGAGGTTTAAAAAAACAATTTTTTTTTTAAGGTGCGCGGGGTGGTGGGGGAGGGTGGTGGTGGTCCCACAGCTGTAGAGTAGGGACTCCCGGCTTATTGCTTGGTTCCCCACCCCACCACCGCCACCCCAGGCTGTGTTCACTGCACGGAGCTTGAATCATTTACTTTGAAGCTGGTGACTAAGGGAGTTACAGCATCTTCAACCTTTGAAGCAACCCCCAGCCAGCCATTAAAGGGAGACCCTATGGGCTCCGGGCTCCGGATGCGGCAAATGTACCGGTGCTTCCTCTGGAGGCAGCATTCTCGGAGGTCCCCTTGCAGTCTCCAGTGTCCTTCGAAGGTGTTAAGGTTGTGATCCCTGAGGAGTGATACTCTTGCTCTAAGACCTGGCCGGTGATCCAGGGAGCAACCCCTGACCCCTGCCTGGGCAAAGCTCGGAAACACCATCTGGCCAGGTCCTGTTCACTGGCCTCTTGACCATTAGGCACCCGGCGGAGGGCAGGGGAGAGTGGGTACGCTCCACACTGACACCACACACCCTACCCCCTGCTCACATGGAGAAATCGCTTTCTTTCATTGATTCACAAGACTGGAAAATGTTATATGGAGGGGCTGTGTGGAGGTCAACTGGACCGTCTCCCTTAGCTCTCCCTGAGGTTGTAGGTAAGCAAACAGACCTAGGGAGGCAAAGTGGTTATCCCAAAGGCTCCCAGCTAATTCCGGCAGTCAAAGAAGGAGCACACTTTGGGGGAATGTCCCCATGCCTCACTTCCCAGACCTCTACTCTCAAACCCCTAATCAGATTTCTACTGTCCGGGAAAGACTTCCTAGATTATTGGAAGGTCCTTGTGGAGTCACACTGAACATCTCATGAGACCTCTCCATTTGGGTCAAAGTGTGGGTATTGCCATTGTCCCACTGCTTTAGGTTATGTGGTGAATCTGGAAGATAGTTTGTGTGTACTGAATGACAGGTTAAGGAAGGCAGTACAGTGCCTTGAAGTCAGATCTTGGTTCAAGGCTGGTCTCTGCCACTTCCAGGAGGACTAGTCCCCTTTGCCTACAGGACCATTTCTTCAGGCAGCGTGTATAGAGACTGGTGTCCTAAAAGGAAGGTCTATCAGAAGAGGTTAAGGAGCTCCCAGAGTAGCCCCAGCAGGGAAAGTGCATTGGGTCCCAGCTCTGACACCCATTAACAGTGTTACTTTGGGTTTGTCATTTCTCTTCTCCTGGCCTCAGTTTTCTCATCTATAAATGTGAGCTCATCTGTAAGGGTGGAATCGGGTCTCGCCCCTGAGAACCCTGGAGCCCTTCAGAATGCATCCTGACAGATCCTGGTGAAAGCTTTGGGACAAGGGGAGAAGCAGTTGCTGGAGACATAGGGAAGGCCTTTATGAGGGATGATGAGGTCTGTCGTGGGGCTGCAGGAGAGAGGCTTCTCAGAGGTTTCCCCCGTCTAGGACTCTTTCCTCTCAGTTCTTACAGTACTTCTCAAAGGGGCAGATACTTAACTAAGGATCCAGGGAGCTGGAGGATCAGCTCCAGAACCTTGAAAAATGGCAGGGACCCCAGGTTCTGGATGCTCTGGGAGAAGCTCTGGGAATGTCAGAGCACTCCAATGGGGTGCTGATGGATGTTGGATGAATCATGCAGTGGTGACTTCACTGGCCATGGTGACCTCATCCCTTTGGCCCATAGAAAAACCAAAACTGACTGCCAGAAATACTTAGAGCTCTGGGCTGATTCCACCAGTGTGTGTGTGGAGTGTAGTTGGGGGTGGGGGTGGGGAACTTCTCCTGGGTGCCCCAGGTCAGCCCAAGCCCACAGATGGGTGAGCTGGAAGGACCAAACAGATCTCAACAGGAAGCTTACTTTCCTATGAGCAAAGAAGATAATGCCTCAAGTGGTTAAAACAAAAACAAACCACACACACACACACACACACACACACACACACACACACACACACACACCCCACCCAAACCAAAACAAAACACCAAAAAACAGTTTTCCAATTCCAGGATTGGAGGGACAAGAGGCAACTTTGTTTCTAAGCATCCCATAGACTCTGTGCTTGCGTTTGTCCCTTTGTGACTGCAAATGTCAAAACACACACAGGTCTGTGTGAGAATGACATCTGTCCTTAGCCTTCCTTGCTTTTCCCTCTACTTCCTCCTCTTCATTGATTCATCCAGTGTTTCATTTCACAAGTATTTACTGAGGTCCACTAGATGCCAGGCTTTATTCCTGGACGTGAGACGAAGAGCTGGAAAGCCACAGTCGCCAGAAAGGGGGATGGAAACAAGCTGATGAGCAAACAGGTAATTACTATATAATGCCGTCAGTGCTATCCTGGAGGCTAAGGAACAGCCTTCTGGAAGTGCAGAGAAGGTTGTTAGCACCTAGCTGTATGTCTGCTGAGGAAGGATTTACAGAAAGGGACCAGGGCCTGGGGTTTAAGAGGCTTAATAGGAGTAAGATAAGAATGGCTAGGAAAGGCAGCCCTGCACAGGGTAGGAAGACACAGCACACAATTTTTTGGGGATTGGTAAACCATCTAGAGTGGACAGAGTAGAGGATTAGTGGTGCAGGGAAACTGGTTTGTGTTCAATTGGGAACTTAATTGAGAGTTTATGGAGCTGTGTATTGTGCCCAGGTATTGTGTGGGTACTTGGTACTCATCTATGTGGGTCTTCTTCTTTGGCCCCCAAAACAACCACACAAGATAAAATTTGTAGAGAACATCTCTTGGGTTGTCTGCCTATCCAGAGCAGACCATTTGCTTCTGCTAAATGTTCTCTCTCCTTTATTCTCTGTGATCATGTGGTTTAAATAGAAGCTGCTATCTTCTTACACATCCTGCTCCTGACCCCTGTTGATTAGCCCTGGCTGGGTGCTTGATCCAAGATGGGACAGTCAGAGCCCTTCCTGAAAGATTTGAATTTGGGATTCAAAACAGGAGTCTCCCCTGTTTTGCTAACTAAACTAGAAGATGTGAGCCTGGAAGCTGTTGGTCATTCATGTTTCGTGTTTCATGTTTCAGCCATTCACGAAATATCCAATCCAAGAAAATAAAGCTAAAATGCAGAGAGCAACAAAAATGGAAATACAAATCCTCCCTCACCACCACCCCTCAAAAAGGCAGAGACAATACAGGCTATTTGTGAGTTCTGCTTCTAGTTAATCCCTGAGACCCTGTTGTACTATTGTTCTTAAGTTGGTCACTTGAGTTCATGAGTTTTTCCTCCCCTTTTGCCTAATGAGTATAGGGTCATTTTCTGTCACTGGTAACCAAAGGAATCCTGCCTATAGTTGAGATTGGTGATGTACAGAGAAATGAAGAAATTTGCCCAAAGCCACACAGCTGGTAAGTGGCAGAGATAGATTTCAAAATGATCTGTCTTCAAAGCTCAGCTATTTCCCACGTTCCACAGGAGGGAGCCATCAAAAGTTTTTCAATAGGAGAACGACAAGTTTAGAGCTCTCTTTTGAGAAGAGCACTCTGGTGGTGGTGTAGAAGATAAATTTGGAGGGCATGAGAGTGAAGGCAGAGAGCATGAGAAGGAGAGAGGTCATGAAGGTCTGAACTGAGCATCGCTGTGAAAATAAAGAGGAGGCCCTGGGGATCAGGGCTATGTAGATGACAGAATCCACTGGGCTTGGTAACACAGCATGCGGAAGAGGAGGCTAACTCTGTTTGAATTGACCTTCTCCCTCTCTTTTGCTTTTTAAACTCCTGTTTTTATTTTCTCTACTCCTTCATTGGGCTTCTTGCTCACTTTTCAATACTTTCCCATCTCCTGTTCCTAACCTTGCAACTAACTGCTTAAACCAAGCTCAGAGTAGAACTCCAGAAGGACAGTAAGGCTCTAAAATATATTCATTTTTTAGACATTTCGTTTGTGTCCCCTCACATCTACCCCAGAAACAGAAAAATTGAATTCCAATAGATCATTTGGTCTCTAGGCTAGGATGCTTTGGGTTGCAAGAAATAGAAAAGTCAACCCAATTGGCTTCACCAGCAAAGGAAGTATATGGACTTCTTTAGTCAAAACATCCATCCAGAAGTCACTCGAGCTTCAGACATGGCTTGATCAAAACTCTGGCTCTATTTTTACACCACACTGCCCAGGAGGAGAGAGAGTTTCTCTTGACTCACTCGTTGCACAGAAGTTTGGATTTCCTCTGATCAGATCAGCTTGGTTCATCCCTGAACCAGTCATGGTGGCCAACAGGATGTCAGACAGTTGTTGCCTTACACCTGGGCTACTGCCCATCCCGGAAACCATCGCTGTGACAAGGGGTTGGGACTCCCCTGATCGGGCCTATCGGGGCCCACCCAAGGCCAGAGCTTTGCTCCCACTCAGATTCTGTGGTTCCCCCACAGTGGGTGGCAGGTATGGGGGGGATGTGCACTGGGGAGGCAACTAGCAATTCCATTCCATCAGGATTATCATGTACCAAGGTTCCTAGGCCTCCCCAAGCTATACTAGAAATAAAGAACTTTAGCAGAAGCAAAATTCGAGGGAGGGGGAAGTGAGAAGGATCCAAGTCAAACCCATTATTTGTTCCAAATTTCAGTGAGTTGGTTTGTCAATACCTAAATTTGTGCTCACTCTGAATCCCTAATTCTTGGCCTATAGTAGGTACTCTTCTCCACCCTCTGAACCTCTTTCTTAGAATTATTGGTAAGGAGGTAGAATGGTTATCATCATTTCCCTGGGCTGTCCTGTCTTCTGTTGTGCTTCTTTCCTCCACACATGCCCAGTATTTTCAGATGGAAGCCTCTTCTCTCTCTAGGGCTCTCCTGCTGCCCAGACTCTACTTGGCCCACCTTCATAGCATCATGCCATATACTATACCCACTACTCTTTTCTTTAAAACCTCCTGTCAGCACCCTTTTTTCTTAGGACTCAGACATGATGTAACTTGCATACTTTTTTTTAGCTCAGATGTTAGTAATGGCTTAAACATTGTAGCATTTCTTAAAGGTCAATGGTCCAGGGGCGCCTGGGTGGCTCAGTCATTAAGTGTCTGCCTTAGGCTCAGGTCATGATCCCAGGTTCTGGGATCAAGCCCCGCATGGGGCTCCCTGCTCAGCGAAAAGCTTGCTTCTCCCTCTGCCACTCCGCCTGCTTGTGTTCCCTCTCTTGCTGTGTCTCTCTCTGTCAAATAATAAATAAAATCTTTAAAAAATTTTTTTAAATTTTTGAAAAACATCAATGGCCCTTAATGATCGGAACAATAAATAGATCCAGTAAGATTGGCTCACTTGGTTTTCATTTCTCATTATACTTCTAGAATATAGCCAGATCCCTTTTTTCCAGTTCATTACATACCAGAAACTCAGAAGTATGACCCAGCCTCTGAGAATTTTGGCTCAAGAACCATGAATAATATTTTGCCATCTTAATTCCTGTCTTCTTCTGCAATCTGAGGTCAGAAGACCAGTCATTATAACTGATGGTGTTGCTACCAGTTGCTGACCTATAGAAAAGGATGCTTCCCTCGAGGTTGTTGGCATGGAATACTCATATGATCTGGGAGCAACCCCCTCTCATAAGCTCCAAAGGAGACTGGATAACAGATCCCTCTTCCAGAAACGAAATCAGTGATTTTATTCCATGCTTCAGTACTAAGAGTGCCAGAAAGCCATCCAAGACTCACTAACGGAAGTTCCTCCATGTGGATGTTTTAGCCACTCAGCATCACGATGACATTTTGAATGGTGGGACTCTTCCCCTTCATGAGTCTTGGTGGGAAGAAAAGATCATCCCTTATGGAGGCTGAAGATTACAGACTCTTGCTTTCCCTGTCAGACTCTAGAGCTAGGGCAACTAGAGTTAAACACAGGGCACAGTCTGTGTGGGGACTGCAGCTTTAGCGGTGGGTACGCAATCTAGTTCCTGACAGGAAGTGGCACCTAAGGGTAGGCGGTAGTGGTGGTGCCTGTGGTATATTTAAGTTTCTGGTGCAGAAGTGACAGCTTTACACACTGACTGTCCAGAGTTTGGTGGCAGCAATGGTACCAGAAGGGGTTTTTCTCATCAGAATAGTGTCTGAGGCATGTGTTGGGCATGGTTCCTATAAAGACAGTCTTGAGCAGCTTCTCTGGCCCTTCCGCAATCCTGTGAGCTACCATGATCCTTTGAGGTTCCTTGTCTGTTCAATCAGCCACAGACAGCTTCTGTTCCTTGCAAGGCAGCCTCTTGAGAAGGGGCTGGAAGAGCACATCACTGTATTGACCGCGCTTCATGCAGAGGGACTGGAGATTCCCATTTCTACCATACCCAAGTACAGACTACCTTTTGTCTTAGTCCATTCAGGCTGCTATACCAAAATACCACAGACTGGTAGGTTATAAGCAACAGAAACTTAATTCTCACAGTTCTAGGGGCTGGGAGTTTGGGATCAGTTTACCAGCACGGTTGGGTGAGGGCCCTCTTCTGGGTTGCAGACTTCTTGTATCCTCACATGGAGGAAGAGGAGAGAGAGAGCTCTGCTGGGCCTCTTTTATAAGGGCACTACTCTCACTCATGAGGGCTCTTCCCTCATGACTAATCACTTCCTAAAGACCCCACCTATTAACCCCATCACATTAGGCATTAGGGGGGATACATTCCACCTATAATACCTTCTGAATGTAAGAAACTGGAAAATTGCACAAAATATATGATATCACTGTTTTCAGATATTGGACAGCACCTAGCAAAGGACTATGATTCCTGAAAGAAAGAAACAAATGGGACAAGCTCTGCTGTCACCCTAAATTTCTGGTGGAAGTACCTTTTGAATTGCAGCCAATGAGGGGGAACCTAAAGACAATAGCAGTCTTACCGAGTTGAGGAGACGAGACGGCTGAGAAGACTTTTCAAGGCAGAGTATCAGAGAGGAGGGACTATGACAGCAACAAAGTCTCCAGAACTATCCTTCTGAGAGTGTTGCTAATACTAAGTTGCACATACATACCGTGAAACCCCTCAGTGCTAGCTAAGGGACAGCCAGGGAGCATGGGCTGGTTCCCAGGACTCACACACAGCTGGGACGTGTTTGACTTTCAACCAGCCAATGTGGAGAGATCTTGTTCAATGTCCAGAAAATTCAGAGAAACTCCAGAAAAGTTATCCGTGAGTAGAAGGGCTAAATTAGCCCTAGAATAAAAGTACCTGTAGATGTCCCCTCAACAAAGTTTATAAACAAGCCTCAAAAAACTAAGTTCGCCCACTATGATCATGACTGCCAGCCGAAACAAATTTCATGACTCTTTAAAGGACAACAACAAAATACAGACATTCAACAACACAAAATTCAGAATGTCAAGAATTACCAGACATGCAAAAGAGTAAGGAAATGTAATTGGCAGAAGAATCAGTCAATGGAAACAAACCCAGAAATGACAGAGATAGTGAAATTAGCAGATAAGGACCTAAAGAGGCATTATAATTATATATGAGGATTTAAAGGAAAATGTGAACATGGGGAGGAAGGGAACAGAAGATAGAGAGAGAGAACCAAATTGAACTTCTAGAGTTGAAGACTACAATACCTGAAATGAAAATTTCACAGGTGGCACATGGTAGAGGAAAGTACCTGTCACATTGAAGACATGGCACTGGAAACAATGCAGACAAAACACAGAGACCAAAAGACTGAGGAAATAAAACAGAGCATGCAACACAGCAGCTGAGTCCTAAACTGTGGGCTCTGGAGCCCTTCAGTGAAGGCTGGGAATTTCCAGTAGTTTCCATAGGGGCAGGGCTCACCTTCCACCCCTTCGGCCCAATAGGTTGTAAAGTTCTGAAATAATGCATGTTGGTTGGTAAATGCTGCCCGGCCCTGAATGCCCCGACCTTGCCCGCATCACTCCAGGCCTTTTCCTGGCTCCTTCTGACCTTCTGATTCAACATCTAAAGAGTTAATGCCTGACAGAGCAGAGGTCTTTCAAGACCCTGTTCTAACTGAGGCAGGATCACTCTGGTGGGTTAGTCTTAATTATACCGAGGGTCATCCCTGATTGGGGAATGGGTTAGGATTGTGGGAGCCTGCCTGGGCCTTCTAGTCACCAATCTGAGTAGAAGAAACTCAACCAGAGGGCCCTGGACAAACTCATTTAAACAAGTTACATTTTAAAAGTTCTTATTGAGCTTTGTGTTCCAGGAATGTGGACAGGATACAAGGAGGTGTCCGTCTGGGGCAGGCCACCGCAGACCCTTTTCCCAACCTCACATGCCTCTGTCTTTTGTTTGAAAGAGGGTTGCAAATCCTGTGGTTGTGACAATCTATAGGGGAGACAATGTCCTTATCACCTATCATTCATCTACGGGTCCAACAAATAATTATTGTCACTCTACTGCTTGTGGGAAGGGTTAAGATGAGTATGGGGGAGGGTTCAGAAATAGTACTTTCTCCAACAGGGTCATCGTGGAAGTCTCTGTGCATGGTGAGGGACAGAGTTGGATGGATACGTTCTCTTCCTGGCAAGCCACACCCTTCCCTGGGTCAGGGCTTGAGCTGTGTCTTGCAGCAGAGCTGAGGCCAGTCAGGACCTGTAACAGTGAGACTTAAATCAATATTAAAGCAGCGCTTGCCATCTGAATGTGTCCCCTGAGCTGAGGACTACTGGCAAACATTGTTCCTGTGTGTTTCTGAGCAAGCAGAGCACCTGCACTCTCTTGAGACTGTCCCTGACCATAGCTCACAGGCTGGAGCCTTGGCCAGCCAGCTCCCTCCAAGTGTTTGTGCCCCTGGGCTTCTCGCTGACCTCATACTCACCCTCAGCCCCTGGGGAGGCTTTCCGGGGCAAAAAGGCGGCCTGTGCCCGCCTCCCCACAGGCAGCTCAAGGAGTGTGATTCTAGGAAGAAAGGGTGACAGGGGCCCTTTAGCCAGAGGTGGAACGGAAGGGCTTCTCTTTTGGGGGGAAACCATCACTGAAAACCTTTTAGCTATGCAACTTTGAAGCAGATTCCTCCTGGGGAGAAGATGGCTGCTTTGAAGAAACCTTCCTGCAGATGTTTGAAAAGGAGAAATTAAGCTGTGAATTCGTAATGTAAAGTATTTGGGGAGGAACGTTTCTGACCCTGCCTGGTTCTCTCGTTCATATGACCTGCCGGGCTCCTGTTGGCATTCGCTTTCTCTGGCCCCAACCAAAGCCTGCTTTGCCACTGGGATGGAGTTCCTGGATAAAACTGTATGTGGCCCATCAGTCCCCAGCCACTGAAACAGAGCTAAAGCTTTATGGCCACTTCGGATTTTCTCTCTGGGTGTTTCCTTTTATTTTCGGATGAAATGAACTCTCTGACTATTGCTTTCTCCGCGCCCCCCCCCCCCCCCCGGCCCAGCTTGCTTCAGAGAGAGCTGCAGGTAGAATGGCCCCTCTCCCGCATCTTTACCCTGAGCTGAGCCGCTTGGCCCTGTGCACGGAGCTGCAGCCAGTGCCTCCAGGGGCCAGCCCCTGCGCCATCAAAGCTGCCGGCTCTTCGGCCACATCTCCTCCCATCCCAGACCTTCCTCCCTGTGTTCTTGTCTAGGTGCTCATCCGTGCAGTCTCGACCCGGCATTTGGCTTACAGCCAGACTCTCCTTGCCTCTGTCACCACCAGGCTAACCTTCCTAAATCCAGGTTTGGCCAAGTTACAGCTCTGCTCAGAAGCCTTTGATGAGTCTCCTTTACCCAGTGCTCCAGCTCTCAGTCATGGGCATTTCACACCTTCCCCAGCTGACCTCCAACCTTCTTTCTGGACATGGCTCACTCCCACTGCCACCGTGGGCCTGTCTGCTTCTGCCCAAACCAGTCCTCCTGCACATGCCCACCATCATGCCTTTGCCCACAGCATTCTCCCTCTCTGGACTAGCTCACTCTTTCTGTCCATCGAAAGGGGCCACCCTTCGTGCCCGTCTTGACCTCTCCCTCCTGGATGAGCCCTTGCTCGCCGGACTGCTCCTTCAGCTGAAGCTGCAGCCTGCTTCTTTTCCTGGCTGCCATCCCAACCTATTTTGGGTGCCAGGCACCTCTCTACATTTCTGAGCCAAGGACCTCTCTGGAAACTCGAAGGTGTTGCTTAGAATAGGATGTCCATGAAGACTTGAGCGATTCTTGTCTACTTGGATAAATTCTCCTTAATGAATTCTACCAACTCACTATCTTGTCTGGGGCACCTGCCTTCAAAGTGAGGTATCTGTTGTCACTGATGGTATGTCTCAGACCACCCATTACCCAGTTTACCTGTCCGAAGGGCGATACATTATAGAAGAGCGCATGATGATCTTGGAAGGGGCCTTAGGGATTACATCCCTTCATTCACTTAACTTTCTGGCAACTGCTGGTTCCTAACACACCAGATTGTAAGGTGAAGACCTACTTACCTGTTCCTTTTCCCTATTACATTGCGGGCTTGGGAGATGGGGCTGGCGTCTGCCTTGTTCTTGATCTCCAGTGCCTGGCACATAATAGGTATTCAACCCATATTTGTTGAATGAAAAAAAAGGGGATGCCCCCTTCCCACATATTTAGTATTTGAAATTCCCCCAAAGGAGTCATTTTTCTTCTAAATTTCCTCACCCACTTCCTGGGCTCTGCAAATTACCCTGTGCTCCAAGCTCTGGAAAGCCCCTTTCCTCCCTCACTCTGTCATCTCTATGTGTGTGGAGGCCCACGTTCGGCGCTTCCTTTCTTTTGGCTAGGGTAGGGAGCCCACACACAGACATGTCTGCCCTCAGACTTGCTTACAAACCCCAGCTGGAATGAAGAACAGTTGCTGCAGGGTCTGGGCACGGCTCCAGACGGACAGACAGAGTTTGCCCACCAGGCACTCCTGCCTCCCCTCTCTGTCATGGTGCTGGGGATGCTGCACTTTGCAGGGTACACACAGGCCAACAGAAGCGAGGTCCAGAGAAGAGAGATTTCCAAGTGTACACACATCCTCGAAGGACCCCTCCTATGCCCGTGGATGCCGAGGCAGCAGTTTTGAAAACGTCTCCTTCCCCAAAGTCATAAGGAGGGATTTTGGGGGTGTTAGCATGGTTCTATTGCTTGACCTGGGTGATGGTTACAGGATACTTGCCTCATAATAATTCATTAAGCCATACATTTATGTTTGAGATGCTTTTTTGAATGTGTGTTATATTTCACAATAAAAAAGATGAGAAAAAAAAAAAAAGAAAAAAGAAGGAAGCTCCCCCCGCCCGGCCCCCCCCCCCCCCCGCCGCCCTCCTCCAGCCCTGTACTCCCAAGCCCTTAATCCAATCGATCCATGTTTAACCAGTTCCTATCTCCATCCAGCCCCTGCTAGGGAAGGAACTCTTTGTCCTCAAGGAATTTCCTAGAGGAAGCAAAATACCTGGAGCAACAAAAGACATGGACTCCAGCTCTGAATTATATCTAGAAAATAGACCATGCTGTCTTATTTTGAGGAGTCCAGAGGTCGAGGAGGTGGTGGTGCTCAAACTGGGCCTCAAAGATACAGTGGGATTTAGGTAAGCAGAGGAAAGCAGAGGAGGGCTTTTTAGCCAAGAGAATGGCGTGATCCAAAAAAGCGGTTGGGTGGGACTGAGCCTGATGTGTTGGGGGGTGGGGGGAGGCAGACAATGCAGGGACCCTGGTGCTGAATAGTTCACGAGAATCGGACTGGCTTGGAGAGCCCTGGATGATGCCCCCAGCCCCAAGCAAGGGCAAGGTGGGTGCCATTCCAGTGGGAGCCTGCCTCATTGGCACGGAGGGGTCTGTGGCCTCAGCAAGAGCATACATGTGCGTTTCACATTTCTTGGTTTGTTTTGTTCTTTTGCTCAAGCCCCAGGACCATGTGGGCTCATAAATCCCCATCCCAGACAGACTGGAAGTTCTATCTGCCAGACACATTACGCGGCACCCGCATTCCAGCAGAGACACTTGCTCAGTCCCTGACTTTAGCCCTGCCCCACCCTGCAGCTGCTGTCAGGTCCAGTGCTGACAAGCTCTTTGGAGGCGGGAGTGCAGTAGGAGGTGGGAACTCAGGACATCAGGTTCAGGGACCGTCCTGAGTGCCAGTCTGTGAGATGACATCTCAGCCCACCACCCCCCGCCCAAGTGCCCTGGAATTCGGGACTTCACCCGCCATTGCCAAGGATGTGGCTGGTCACCTGAGGCCGTGGGTAAGGGGGCCACAGAGTGTGGGGAGGTTCCCAAGCTCCGGGCAGGGCTACGAAGTTTCATACCAGGAGGCAAGACCCGGCTGTGTTTCCACTTACTTTGGGAGTAGAAATCAAATCAGTCATAAATACTCTATACACACAAAGAGTGACTGTGACGGGCATACAGGCTAAAGCAGAGAAGAGCTGGTAATAATAGTAGTAGGAAGGAGAACCACCACCAACAGGCGTGAAGAGGAATGCTGCAGAAGGCATGATGCTGAACATTCGCTCCTTCTAGCTGATCCTCATGATGATCCCACCATGTGGATGCTATGGGTATGCCTGCAAGACGAGAGCCTGGAGGCTTTTGAGGTGTGAACTGCTTTCCAAAAGTCATGGAAATGGTCAATGCAGAACTGGGATCTGATTCCAGAAGCCTGACTCCAGCACCCATGTCGTGGAAGCCGACGATGCCCACATAAGCCCTATTTGGTCTTAGGAAGGAGGTCTTCACCGACCAGACGGGAGCGGAGCAGCCCCTGGGTTGGGCGTGGCACTCTTGAAGAGCATCTGGCAAATTTTGCTTGCTCTGGTTTCTTATGAAACAACCTTTGAGTTTGGCTTCCCGTGCAACCCACATACAGGGAAAGAAGGTCATGATCTGCCAACATGACAGCTGTATTTTTCATTAGTCAATTAACAAGCTGGCTGCCTGGGTTCACACACAGATCTGTTTCTGAGGGCTTGGAGAAAACAAGCCCACCCCAGAGCTGAAGCCCGCCTTGTGCCCACTTCATTGCCATTCCGAGTATGCAAGGGTAGCCCCCAGCCTGGCCTGTGTGCCAAGGAAATCCCTCTTGGCCTCCTTTTGGCAGGCTTGGCCAGCCTTCCCCAGTGACAGCCTGGCTCTTTGGACTTGAGTTGCCTGGTCAGACGGTGAAGGTCTCTCTGCAGAGAGAAGGCAGTAACAGTGCCAGGCTCCGGTGCGCGTTCCAAGTTCCACATTCCGTGCGCAGACTCCTGGCGCCAGAGCGAAGGCTGACCCTTGGCAGGACACTGGGTAAGGGTTCGTCGGGTACATTGTTTCCTCTACAACATAACCTAGGGCTTCCTGCATCTCCCACTCTCTCTGCTTTCGTTCGTAGCGGCTCCCAAAGCTGTTGACCAACCAGGGTTACCCAGGAAGACTTAAAAAAAACATTTAATTGTCTCAGTTAGGAGCAGAGAATGTAGTTCTCTGTTTACAAAAGTGCAGTTTTTTTTTTTTTTTTAATTACATCCTAAAACAATGGGACAGTTTGTAAGACTTCCAACCCTAAGTCTTGGTCTTCATCACAAATGCTGGGTTGTTTTACCACCAAACTTGGTGAGTAGTGTGCATCTTTCTGGGATGGCATTCTATCTTTTCTTTTTTAATTGTGGTAAAAAAAACACATAACATGAGACCTACCCTCTTAACAAATTTTTAAGTGCATAGTACGGTATTGTTACTTGTATCTGCATTGTTACACG
This sequence comes from Eumetopias jubatus, assembly GCF_037043125.1. Lineage (NCBI taxonomy): Eukaryota > Metazoa > Chordata > Mammalia > Carnivora > Otariidae > Eumetopias > Eumetopias jubatus. Next base: position 73,532,077 of record NW_028274815.1, read on the forward strand.
ACAGATATCTAGACCTGCATGATTGAAACTCTATTCCCATTGAATAGCAGTTGCCCATTTTCCCTATCCCCAGTCCTGGACAACCAGCATTCTACTTTCTGCTTCTGAGTTTGACTACTTTAGACACCTCATGCAAATAGAATTATGCAGTATTTGTCCTTCTGTGATTGACTTATTTCACTTAGCATAATAGCCTCAAGATTCATCCACGTTGCAACATCCACAGGATTTTCTTTTTTCTTTTAAAGGTTGAATGATATTCCATTCTATGTATATACCACATGTTCTTTATCCATTCATTGGTGATGGAAGCACATTTAGATTGTTTCCATCTCATGGCTATTGTGAATAGTGCTACAGTGAACATGAAAGTGCTAATGTCTCTTCAAGATCCTGATTTTAATTCTTCTGGATAAATCCCCAGAAGTGGGATTCCTGGATCATACGGCAGTCCTATTTTTAATTGTTTGAGGAATCTCTGTGCTATTTTACATAAGTGCTACACCATTTTACATTCCCAGCAATAGCGCACAAAGGTTTCAATCTCTCCACATCCTTGCTGACACTTGTTTTTTTGTTGTTTGTTGTTGTTGTTTGTTTTTTGTTTTTTTGACAATGGCCATCCTAACAGGTATAAGGTAGCATCTCATTTTGGCTTTTATTTGCAGATCCGTGATGTTAGTGATGTTGAGCATTTTTTTCACATGCTTTCTGGGAATTTGTATGTCTTCCTTGGAGAAATGTCTAATCCCTTGCCCATTAAAATTTTTTTCTTTTTTCTTTGCTATTGAGTTGTAGGAGTTTCTTGTATATTTTAGATATTAACCCCTTATCAGATATATGGTTTGCAAAATTTTCTCCCATTCTATAGATTGCCTCATCTCTGTGTTTCCTGTGCTGTGCAGATTTTGAGTCTGATGTGGTCCCGTTTATCTATTTTGCTTTTATTGCCTGAGCTTGGTGTCATGCCAAGAAATCATTGCCAAGACCAATATTATGAAGATTTTACCCTATGTTTTCTTCTGGGAGTTTTATGGGTTTCAGGTCTTATGTATAAGTCTTTAATCCATTTTGAGTTGGTTTTGGTGTATGGTAGAAGATAAAGGTCCAATTTTATTCTTTTGCTTGCTGGTATCCAATTTATCCAGCACCATTTGTTGAAAAGACTGTCCTTTCCCCATTGTGTAGTCTTGGTCCTTTGTCAAAGATCACATTATGATATATGTGTGAGTTTATTTCCAGGCTCTCTATTCTGCTCCATTGGTCTATATTTCTGTCTTTATGCCAGTACCGTACTGTTTTAATTACCATAGGTTTGTAATATGTTTTGAAGTCATGAGTGTGAGGCCTTCAGCTTTGTTCTCTTTCAAGATCATTTTGGCTATTCAGGGTCCTTCGTGGTTCCATATGAATTTTAGAATTGTTTTTTCTGTTTCTTCAAAAAATGCCGTTGGGACTTTGATAGAGACTGCTCTGAATTTGTAGATCACTTTGGTTAGTATGAATATCCTGATATTAATTCTTCTAATCTATGAACATAGCCTGTCTTTCCATTTATTTGCATCTTATTTAGTTTCCTGCAGCAGTGTTTTGAGCTTTTAGTGTACAAGCATTTAGCATCCTTGTTTAAGTTTATTCCTAGTATTTTTTTTTGATGATATTATACGTGGGATTGTTTTCTTTTCTTTCCCTTCTTTTTTTAGTAATACAAATAATATCAACACTTATTATGTGCCAAGGCATTGTTCTAAGCACTTTACATAATCAACTCACTTAATTTTTTTCTTCAAGTATAATTAACACAGTGTTATATTAATTTCAGGTGTACAATATAATGATTTAACAATTCTATACATTTCTCAGTGCTCATTACTCTCAATTCCTTTTATCTATTTCACCCATCCCCCCACCAACCTCTCCTCTAGCAACAACCACTTTGTTCTCTGTATTTAAGAGTCTGGTTGTTTTGTCTCTTGTTTCTTTGTTTATTCACTTGTTTTCTTTCTTAAATTCCACATATGATGGGTGCCTGTGTGGCTCAGTTGGTTAAGCGACTGCCTTCGGCTCAGGTCATGATCCTCGAGTCCTGGGATCGCGTCCTGCATTGGGCTCCCTGCTCAGTGGGGAGTCTGCTTCTCCCTCTGACCCTCTTCCCTCTTGTGCTCTCTATCTCTAATTCTCTCTCTTTCAAATAAATAAATAAAATCTTTAAAAAAAATTCCACATATGAGTGAAATCATATGGTATTTGTCTTTCTCGAACTGACTTATTTCACTTAGCATCATATCGAATAGGATTGTTTTCTTAATTTCCTTTTTGCATTACTCATTATTAGTCAGAAACACAACTGATTTTTGTATGTTGATTTCACATCCTGCAAACTTGCTGAATTTTTTTATTAGTTCCAAATGGGTTGGTTTTTTTTTGTAGAATCATTAGGGTTTTCTAGATATAAGATGTAAGATATGAGATAATTTTACCTCTTTTTTTCTGATTTGAAAACCTTTTATTTCTTTCTCTTGTCTAATTGCTATAGCTAAGACTGCCAATAATATGTTGAATAAAAGTGGCAAGAGTGGGCATCCTTGTTTTGTTCCTGATCTTAGAGGAAAGACAGATCTTTCTTAGAGGAAAGACTTAGATCTTTCTGATTTTCACTGTTGAGTATGATGTTAGCTGTGGGCTTTTCATATATGGCCTGTCTTTTTTTTTTTTAAAGATTTTATTTATTTATTTGACAGAGAGATAGAGAGAGAGCACAAGTAGGCAGAGCGGCAGGCAGAGGGAGAGGAAGAAGCAGGCCCCCCGCTGAGCTGGGAGACCCGTGAGGGACTCGATCCCAGGACCCTGGGATCATGCCCTGAGCCGAAGGCAGACGCTTAACAACTGAGCCACCCAGGTGCCCTGGCCTGTCTTATACTGAGGTAATTTCCTTCTATTCCTAGTTTTTTTGAGTGTTTTTATCATGAAAGGATGTTGAATTTTGTTAAATGCTTTTCTGCATCTATTGAAATGATCATGTGATTTGATCCTTCATTCTGTTAATGTGGTGTATCACACTGATAGATTTTTGTATGTTGAACTATCCTTGCATCACAGGGATAATACCACTTGGCTATGGTGTAAGATTCTTTCTATGTGCTGTTCAATTGGGTTTGCTAGTATTTGTTGAGGATTTTGCACCTATTTTCATTAGGAATACTGGCCTGTGGTCATCTTTTTTTTGCAGTGTCTTTCACATTTGGTATAATGCCAGCCTCATGAAATGACTTTGGAAGTGTTTCCCATTCTTCAATTTTTTGGAAGAGTTTGGGAAAGATTAGCATTAATCTTTAAATTTTTGGTAGAATTCTCCAATGAAGCCATCTGGTCTGGGCTTTTGTTTCTTGGGAAGCTTTTGATTACTGATCTGATCTCACCAGTTATAGAAATGTTCCGATTTTCAGTTTCTTCATAATTCAGTCTTGGTGGGTTGTATGTTTCTAGGAATTTATTTCTTCTGGGTTTTTCACTTTGTCAGTATGTAACTGTTTATGATAGTCTTTTATAGTCCTTTTTTATTTTCATGGCTGCAGTAGTACTCATTTTTCATTTCTGATTTTATTTGAGTTTTTTTTTAGTCTAGCTAAATGTTTGCCAATTTTATCTTTTCAAAAACCAAGTTTTAGTATTATTGCTTTTTTCCCATTTTTGTTTCATTTATTTCTGCTCTAATCTTTATTTTTTTAAAATATTTATTTATTTATTTAGAGCGAGTGGGAAGGGTAGAGGGAGAGGGACAGAGAGAAGAATCCCAAGTAGGTTCCATGCCCAGTGTGAAGTCTGACTCGGGGCTCAATCCCACAAACCCGAAATCACGACCCAAGCCGAAATCAAGAGTCAGACGCTCATCTGACTGAGCCAACCAAGAGTCCCACTAATCTTTATTATTTCCTTTATTTTGCTAATTCTGGGCTTAGTTTATTCTTCTTTTTCTAGATCCTTGAAGTGTAGAGTCAGATTGTTTGAGATCTTTCTTCTTTTTTTAATGTAGGCATTGGCTGCTATAAACTTCCCTCTCAGTACTGCTATTGCTACATACCATAAGTTTCAATATGTTGTTTTTCATTTCATTTTTGTTTGGCTCAAGATATTTTCTAATTTCTCTTTTGATTTCTTCTTTGACTCATTGTTTATTCCAAGAGTGTGTTGTTTAATTTCCACATATTTGTTAATTCTCGTATTCCTTCTGCTATTGATTTCCAGTTTCATTCCATTGTGATCAGAAAAATACTTGGTATGATTTCAATCTTCTTACATTTGTTAAGACTTGTTTTATGACCCAATGTGACCTATGCTGGAAAATGTTCCACATGTGTTTGAGAAGAATGTGTATTCTGCTGCTGTTGGGTCGACTGTTCTGGATAGGTCTATATTTGTTAGGTCCATTTGTTCTATAATTTTTTCAAGCACCTGTGTTTCCTTGTTGATCTGTCTGGATATTCTATGCATTATTGAAATGGGATATTAAAATCTCCTAATATTATTGCATTGCTGTCTATTACTCCCTTCAGTTCTGACATTTGCTTCATATATTTGGGTGCTCTGATATTGGGTGCATATACATATATTTATAATTGTTATATCTTTCTGATCAATTGAACTTTCATCATTATATGTCTTTTTTTTTTCCCCTTGTGACAGTTTTTGACTTACAGTCTATTTTGTATGACATAAGTATGACCACTCCTGCTCTCTTTTGGTTACCATTGGCACAGAATATCTTTTTCCATCCTTTCACTTTCAGCCTATGTGTGTCCTTAAATCTAAAGTGAGTATCTTGTAGACAGCGCATATTTGAGTCTTTAAAAAAACATGTATCTATTCAGCCACTCTAGGGGGTTTAATCCATTTGCATTTAAAGTAATTACTGATAGGGAAGAACATGATATTGCCATTTTGTTAACTGTTTGCTGTATGTCTTGTAGCTTTTTTGCCCCTCTTCCTCTCTTGCTGCCTTACTTTGTATTTTGTTGACTGGTTTTATTGACATGACTTGATTCCTTTCTCATTTTCATTTGTGAACCTGGATGTCCATTTCCTTGCTCAGACTTGGGGAGTGTTTGGCCATTATTTTTCAAATACGCTTTCTGTCACTGGAACTCCCATATTGCATATATTAATTCACTTAATGATATCCCATATGTCCCTAGGTTTTCTTAACTTTTTTTTTTTTTTGAATGTGTGTCTCTGGCTGGATAATTTCAAATGAACTGTCTTTGAATTTGCTGGTTCATTCTTCTCCAAATTAAGTTATATTCTTTAGCTCCAAAATTTGTTTGGTTCTTTTTAAAATATTTTCTCTTTGCTGCTGCTGCTAGTCTTATCTTATTCATGTATCATTTTCCTGAGTTCATTAAGCATCCCAGGGAAGCTTTTTAAGATATGGATTCTCAGACCCTACTGGCAGAGATTCTAATTCAGTCATCCATAGTGGAGCCTGGAAATCTGTATTTCTGAGTTTCCGTAGGTGATTTAGATGTACTTCTAGGTTTGGAAAACACTGCCAATGAAAAGACTACCTTCAACTCTTCCCACCTCCCACTTCTCTCCAAGATGCCACCATCTGTCTACCAGTATTCTGCCTCTGTATTATTTGAGGGATCTTGAACACTTTCTGCCTCCAGGCAGCCTTCCTGGATTGACTCCTGTCCGACCACGAGTTTCTTAGAATTCTCCCCAGCCCTCTCCAACCCAAAATGGGCCTACACTTCCTATTTCTGTATTAATTTGGCATTTCCTCCCTTCATTTTGCTATATTGAGTCTTAAGCCATCACTGTCTAAAAAACTTCTGGACTAAGTCTACCCTAATTTTTTTATTATTTAATGACAAAGAAGTGGTGAATGTAGTAGAGGTAGAACTCTGAGAACCCGGGTTCACATCTCTGTTCTTATAGGGTATGACCTGGGATAGGTTTATTTTCCTTTCTGGGCCTCAGTTTCCTCATCTGTGAAACGAGCATTGAATAGATAGTCTCCATGATCCTTCCTTTTGGACTCTGACTCTCCTTCCTTCTCTTTTGCACTCCATAGCTGAGGAAGTTGAATTCTGAAGTCATTCCTGAAACTCTGCCCTAAATCAAAGGAACCAGCAGGCCTGCAAGTTTTCTCTCTACCTCCCTTTCCAGGAGCAACCATGGCCCTGAGTGATGTCGATGTGCAGAAGCAGATTAAGCACATGATGGCTTTCATTGAGCAGGAAGCCAATGAGAAGGCAGAAGAAATAGATGCCAAGTCTGAGGAAGAGTTCAACATTGAGAAAGGACGCCTTGTGCAAACCCAACGACTGAAGATTATGGAGTATTATGAGAAGAAGGAGAAGCAGATAGAACAGCAGAAGAAAATCCAGATGTCCACCATGAGGAATCAGGCAAGGCTGAAAGTCCTGAGAGCCCGAGATGACCTCGTCTCAGAGTTGCTGAATGATGCAAAGCTGAGACTCAGCAGGATTGTGGCCGACCCAGAAATCTACCAGGGACTGCTGGATAAACTAGTGCTTCAGGGTCTGCTCCGACTGCTGGAGCCCATGGTAATCGTACGCTGCAGGCCACAGGACATCCTCCTGGTGGAGGCTGCAGTGCAAAAAGCCATCCCCGAGTACATGATGGTCTCCCAAAAATGCGTGGATGTCCAAGTTGATCAAGAGGTGCACCTGGCTATGAATGCAGCTGGAGGTGTGGAGGTCTACAGTGGCAATCAGAGAATAAAGATTTCCAATACCCTAGAAAGTCGACTGGATCTCTTAGCCCAACAAAAGATGCCTGAAATACGAAAAGCCTTGTTTGGAGCCAATGCCAACAGAAAGTTTTTCATATAAGCCTCTGCCAAATGAAGCTCATGTTGAATTGCTAAGCCATTAAAAGCATACGTTATTAGGGCAAAGGAAACTAGTCAGGTTTCCTCTTCTTTGTTGCTTTGATAGGATTCTATCTTCTTACATGAAATACCCTTTTAATAGCTAAAGGCATTATGTTTTGCAATGAAACTTGGAAATGCTTAGAAATCTAATTCTGGTTTATCCACACATGCCGCATCTTCTGGTCAGTTCGATAGTCTAGGTTGAAGGGAGTAAAGACATCTGCTCTTTAGCTTGTCCTTCAGTTGAGATGTGAATGATATTAATGGTTTGTGGGTCTGAGTACTCTAAAATTCTTTAATATTATCTGAAGTGTGTTTTCTTTCTTTTGCTTCAGCTTTCTGTATTTCTGTTATTTAATGAAGTTTAGCGATCTTTTTTTGTGTGTATAGGGCCAACTTCATGGGCATGTGACCAAAATAGTCACATAGGGTTCCATGCGCAAAAGAGCCCAGTGCTTGGGGTTTAATGCTCTACAGCATTGACTTGAAAGTCTTAGTTTTATCTTTGAAAATGTGTTTTGTAAGTGAAGACTGATGGGACTTTGGAGCATGTGCCAGGGGCTTGGAGCCTTAGCTCATGCACGGTACCAAATACCAAAGCCCACCCTCCTCCCTGGGATGGATTCTTGGCCGCTCATTTCCCAGCTTACTGGTGCCCTGAGACCCAGCCTTCCCCTCCCTCACCCAGTCAACATTGCTGCTTTCTGCTTTTTGTGAGGTCTGGGTGTGCGTGCAGGGAGGGTCAGAGCATGTGTGCATGCTCTGCAGAGTCTTAGAGCTGGACCCAGTGGTGGCCGTCTCTGTCCAAGAATGGTAGCTCCATGGCACATTCAGCAAGTAACTTGGTGAGGGTGAGTTTCTTGCCTCCCACATGCTGAGCACATCCTGGTGTGGAGGTTTAAAGACCCTGGGATTCACCTGTCTGCGATGAGTGGGGTCAGCTGGTCTACTGGAATGGGAGCTATTTGGCTTGGCTTCCCTGACCCCAGCCAGGGCATAGCACATAGATGTGAGGGCTGGTGGGAAGGAGGACCCAGCTGTTGTCAAGCTTGCTGGGCCTGGGTCTCAGGTTGGGAACATCAGGACCTTATGAGGAAAGTATCCCAGCCCCTCAGACAGCTCAGTGTCTAGGGGGACTTATGCTCATTTCTTTGGCCAGTTTGAGACATCCTCCAACAGAAGCCAAGAAATACAGACTGTATAATTCTGGTGATTCTCCATACGGGTATTTCACAATATAAAGATAAATGGTAAAATTCGTGTTGATGATTTAAAATTTTTATTTTTATTTACTTAGCCATTAAATAGCAAATAAATACAATGACAAGTCAAAAGAGAGACTGCAGAAGAAAGGAAAAAGCTTTATCTTTTAGGACTTTTCACTGTACTTTTTGAACAAAGGATTCCCACATTTTCTTTTTGCATTGGGCCCTGTAAATTATAGGTTGCTAGTTCTGCATGTGTATGCTGATTTACAGTCTAATCTATGCCCGTCTGGTTTATGTATTAAAATAAAGGTTTTTTGAAGAAAAGAAACCCCAAGCCACTCTGCCAAGGACAAAGTTTGTCTTATGTGGTCAGGAACAGAAATGTTGTAAAGCTCAAACACAAAGTAGGAGACAGGTTATTAGAAATCAGGGTGTCTCACAAAGCCTGGGTACAGGAATCTCTTATGGTCTCAGGAGAGGGTTGGACCGGGGACTCAGAAAGCCATCTGAAATCCTCTATCTGGCTGCTTCATCTTTCTTTAGGAGTCACTTTCTCTACTGCACAGTTTCAACAGCAGAGTATACATGCTTCATAAATTTACATTCTAAGGTTTACATGGTATAGTTCCAGACATAAACTTCTTCTCTTACAATTCCACTTTCCTGAGAAGAAATCCATTTGGCCCAGCTCAGGTCAGATGTTCACATTTGGTCCAGTTGACATCTGGGGGCACTTCTCAGAGAAAGGGGGTCCATGTCAGCTAGATAATCTCTGCAAAGGGTATCTTCTGTGTGGGTCCTTTTGAGCTGTGAGTCCAGTCATTTACTGAACATTTTCTGAATGCCAGTAATGAGCGAGGCCCTTTGCTAGCTGCTGGGCTGCAAAGAATACAATCGGGTCCTGTCCTTTAGTTATTGACACATAAACAGATGAGGATCCTGTAATGGTAATGTTACAAGGTGCAGGTACCCGCCTAGAGCTGTATAAGAGGTACTGTGAGAACACGGTACAGGAAGAGAAGGTCACAGAAGGCTTTTGGGGTGCTGGCAGTTGAGCCAAAGAAAGCACTTTAGGCAAAGGAGGTGGGGGAGGCATATGCAAAGGCCCTGAGGTGTGAAAAAGCAAGTTGTGTTAGAGGAACTGCGCATGGTTCAGTGTGATAGAGTATGAGGGATGTGGGGGACATGACCACAGATGAAGCTAGAAAATGGATGGAGCCTGACTATGAGGTACAGCGGGCCTGGCTCTGGAGTTAGGCTAATTCTGCTGCGTGGGTGATGAGGGCTCACTGAAGGACTTTAAATAGGAGTGAAACTATGAGAGCTGGACTTTTAAAAGATTATCCTGGTGTCACTGTGTGTGGAAAACACATTGGAGGGACAGAGAGGTTGGAGGCAGGAGCCCTGTTGGGGCTTATTTACCAGCCCAAGTGAGAGATTTATGATAAATAACCGATGCAGCTCTTTTGCGAGATAGGTCGGATTCTTTAACACACAGGCTGGAAGAGACTAGACTTAGTGACTTATGTCTTACCCCCCTCCCCCACCCTGCCCCCCAGAAAATTCTTTCCCTCATCCAGGCTTGAGGCTTTCTGTCAGTTTTGCTTCATCTTAACAGTTTTTGCTTATAAGAGTGTGCTTCCCCTCAGAGTCTTCCCCCTTCTCTCATTCCAGGCCCAGCAAAGCACTCCCTCCGCAGCTGCCTGAGCCCTCAGCCGCCTCCCTTCCTGGGAAGCCAGACCCCACTTCCTGCTGTAATCCAGGAGTAACTGAAGCCCCTTGGCTTGCCCAGTTCTGGCCTTCTGAGCTGCCCTCAATTCATTACTGGGGCCCGTGACATTAATTCGTCTCCAAAACAGCTGACAGGTAGATTTTATGAAGGTTTTTATGGGAAGTTGAGGAGAGCTTTAGAGAGTGCCTGTGGGGCCCAATTACTCTAAGCCTCATTTATTTTATTTTATTTTTTTAAAGATCTTATTTATTTGAGAGAGCCAACACAAGTGGTGGGGGGAGGGCAGGGGGAGAGGGAGAACAGGCTCCCCCCTGAGCGGGGAGAGCCTGACAGGAGGCTCTCATCCCAGAGCCCTGGGATCCTGACCTGAGCAGAAGGCAGACGCTTAGCCCACTGAACCACCCAGGTGCCACTCCCTAAGTTCCATTTAAACATCTCTCTGTTTTTCCAAACTTTTCTCTCGCCCAGGGCTGCCAGATACTTTCTCTTTCTCCTCAAACTTCTCCTCCTCAGCCTCTCAACGCCTGGGCTCCAGTCTCCTCCGTCATAATGTCCCCTCAGCAAAACAAAAGCTGGTGGCTAAGGGAGCCCTGCCCTCCCACAGTCCCTGGCTGCGAGGACTCTACAGTTGCCTGTGAGGACTCTTCATGCACCACCTTTATTTACTGTTAGCTGCTTTTTCTACTCAGCCCATCTTTTTAAACATCGCTCCTTGTGGGTCGGGACAGTGGGACAGTGTTTTGATTCTTCCTTCTTGCATTTCCTGCTGCCTTGTTATTTTAGTGCTGATCTTGGGCGTACGCAGCACATGTAAGTAGGTTCTGAACAAACATCTGCAGCTGTTGCATTCTTTCCCGGCCTGGCTCTGGTTCCTAGATGGAGACCTCCAGGGTCTTTTTCCTCTTTGACCCATAGATTGGGCCATAGCAAGAGGCAAGTATGTGAGATGGGGACCAAGGGAAGAGTGCCAGGACTATAATCCAGGGATGGTGCTTGACAAGAAAATCCTGCAAGATGGGCGGAGCCTGAGCTCCAGCAGGACGCCCCCCGCCCCCCCAACTCCCTTCAGTCAGGCTTTGGTTACCTCCCAAAGGCAGCTGTGGGGTTATTGCTTTGCTTCCCTCCCCAGGAAACAAATGGGAGGGGCTTTGCCTTGGACCTGGGGGCAAAGAGGGACTGTGGAGGGGCTGGGTCCTCCTTGGGGGCCTCAGCCATGGGAAAGGCAAGCCTTAGCCTTCAACACTAGCCCTGACCTGTGCGGTAGGCTGCTTGTCACCATTCTGACACCTGCACTCCTGCAGGGGTCTTTGCTTTAGAAATGCTTGCATGGGGCACTTCCGGTTAGTTGACTGGTACAAACAGGGGTGCCTGGCTGCCTTGGTCAGTGGAGCATGAAGCTCTTGATCTTGGGGTTGTGAGTTCGAGCCCCACATTGGGTGTAGAGATTACTTAAAAAAATAAAATAAAATCTTAAAAAGAACTAAAACCAAAAACAAAAGTACACACTTTATTAGCATGAACTGTCCTACTCTCAAGAAGGCATGTACCTCCTGTAAGTTCCTCGGTCCCTATGAGCCAAAAGGAGCAAACTGTTTGAACCACAGGCAGGCATAACCCTTCCCCCCTAGAACCACAGGCAGGGGCAACCCTTCCCCAGGGCGCTCCTCATTAACACTTCCTCCTGAGGTGCAAGGGAAGCTGTTTGCTGCTGGAGACAGAGGCTGTGCACAGGGGCGGGGGCGAGCAGTGCTGCTTCTGCATGCTCCTTCCCTGCTGGGGGAAGCTGAGTGCCCACCAGAGCCAGGCCCTAGGGACCCAGGAATCCTGTTGCTAGGGGTCACATGGTGGAGGGAGAGCCTACGTTTAATTCCAATCCCGAGTTGCCTGGACAGGCAGAAATGGAGGGGATGTTTGAACATGTGCTAGAACCTCAGAGGAGGCAAGGAAAGCAGACCAGCAGATTAGAACATGCTGCAGGGCTTCCTCTTTGATTCTAGGGTCCCAGGACCCCCGGAAGTAGGTCAGCAGATCTATTCTGGGCCAACCACAACTCCCCACGCCTCTGGGGAGCGAGTTCAGCCCTTCGCTGAGCTCCCCTGGGAAATTGCTCAAGGCTTTGCCCCCTTCCTCTGTACTCCTCTGTGTCCTTCCCTGTACCTTCCCCGTCTATTACCTCATTTCTGAAGTCATGCCTGTATTGATGGCGCTGGGACCTCTCCCTGAGCTCTCTCCTCCCGCCCCCACCTCCCTAAATTCGATTCCAAAGCATGATAGACCCTCACTGTCAAAGCACCCCATGCGCTGTCAGAGCACCCCCATGCTCCCGTACAATCCCACAGCTCACCTGGTGGCCTTTTCTGCAGGACAGCATCCCTTTCCCTGGGCGGCAGGCTACTGACTGCACTTCTCCCTACAGACAAGAGGGATCCCAGCTCTGAGAGACTGTCCTGGCAGACCCTGGGCCCAGCTCACCACACCCTCCCACACAGCCTGGAATGATGGGACTGAGCACATTCTTTTGTCACTGGGAGATGAGCCCATAGAGGGTGATGTTTGACACATGGATTCATGTGCTGGTGCTTAGGGAAGGTTTAGAACTCGAAGGATCCAGAGACCCAGATGCACATTTGCATCTGAAGCTCGGGGGGAGCAAGGAACAGTCCAGGGTCATAATCAGCTGATAAGACTCCTGGGACTGCAAAGAAAACACGGGAAGAGACAAGGTTGTTGTTGTTCATTTTATGAAAAACTTGCCGTACAGAGGCTCCAGAACTTTGACTCCCTCTAGGACAAACGTGTTAGCAAACGCAGGGCCATAGCTGCTTTCTTGAAGGATCCTTCCTTTCTCCTCCCCGGGGTGATCTGACCCCAGGGCTCTGTCACAGTGAAAGTCCACAGAGAAGGGGTAGCAGTGGGTGACTGCACAAAGCATGTAACTTGAGGGGGCCCAGGGAAAGACTGGGGGTCTGGGGGCATGCTGGGGATCAGAGTGGGGGGAAGGTGGGTCCATCACACAGCACCTAGCGCCAGAGCTGGCACAGACCAGCTGTTAATGGACTTCTGTGGAAGCAAGGAGGGGAGGGAGAGAGGGAGGAGAGGAAAAAGTAGAAGCAAAATGCACCGGCACTCAACTGGAAAAGGGGGAACAACAGGGAATATTGGAAGATTCTTGTCTTTCCTCATTTGGAATTTGAATCCTGCGTTTTCTTTCAGTCAAATTCAAATCAGTAGACCTCTTATTCATTCATTCATTCATTCATTCATTCATTCATTCCACAAATATTTACTGAATGGTTAACAAATGTCAGGCACTCTGCCAGGCACAGCATCCCTTGCAGTGACTGCCCCAGCTTTCACAAAGGAACATTCCAGAACATTCTAATGTGGCTGGTAGGTCCACAAGTGGGAGGGGTCAGGGCTTGGGAAGGGACACCAAACAAGCGGACAACTAGTGATTTCCAGGTGATCCAAGTGCCATAAAGAAGTCAAGGGTTTTGGACAGTGAGGCCTTCTGTGACCTCTGCTCAGGTAGCACCCTGGGCACCTACAGCATGAGAAGGAGCCAGCCCTACCTACAGCAGAGAGGAAGCGTGGGCAGAAGGGAAGGGCATTCTGAGCAGAGGGGACCACAAGTGTAAGGCACCGGGCAGAAAAAGCTCTCCTGGTTTGAGGAGTAGAGAAGAGGCCAGTAGGGCTTCTCTCTAAGTGAGTGAAAGGGAGAGAGAAGGGTCAGTGTCAGATCATACTGGGTCTTGTGGGTGACATTTGAGGAATTTGGATTTATTCTAAGTACAATGGGAGGTCATTCAGGGCTTGCAAGCATAGAAGACACATGACCTCTTTTTTTTTTTAAACAAGAAGTTTATTTAAACATCAAGATACTTGACTTGAAAGGAAACTATCTAGGACTTATTTCTTTTAGAATAATTTATCCCTACTTAAAGACAGGTTGCCCCACAGGTAACAGCGATATACAAAAAATATTTAAAAATTATAATTTCTAAAATTTCTAAAATTATAAAATTATCCTTGGTTGTTCAATGATAAATGAAAAACATTAAAATTCTCCAGTCGGAGAAAGTATGTAAGAATTTCCATATTGTTCTTTCTTTGTCCAACAATGAGAACAAACTAACTTCTAAAGGTAAGAGCTGAAGGAGCATGCCACTAATGGAAAAAGGGGCTATTTTCATAGAATCAGTATTTTTCCCCACCTCATCTCCATTTGCTGTCGATCAAAACATACCACTGGCCACTTAAGTTAAAAAAAAAAAAAACACGCAATATGCCTGTGCACATACACACTTGATGTTCAGGAAGGGAATGGGGAAGGGAAATGGAAGACCAGAGAAAGCTATACTGTAGGGGTCAGGATGTGATGGACCCAAATCACAGTTTTTAACTGCAAATGTGTTCTTGGCCTGGAGAATCAGAGTTCTGGAGTAGATCGGCAGGTTCCCTTTTTAGGAGACACCTCCCGTTTGCTGCTGGGACACAGCCAATGTATATTCCTCCTCTGTTTCCAATCCACAGGTGCAGGCTTGTCTGTTTCCTTAATTGGCTGCCTGTCAAATCAGAATTTGATCTGCCTCATTGACAAGCCCTGTCGTTTGCGAAAGGCTTTCATTAGTTTACTAAGTGCTGTATATGCCTCTTAATCTTACAGTGCACCATGGAACCGTCCTGCTGGCCACCTTTGCATTAATGTGATGGTGGTTCTCAGTCTTGACTCCTTCCTGGGGCTTTTCCTTGGCCATGGGGAGCGTGGAGTCTCCTCGGCTGCCGCTTCACAAAAGGGGTACCAGGTTTGCAGTGAGAGAGCCCACAAGCAGCGCCAGGAGCAGCAGAAGCGGGACAGGAGCTCATTTAACTGTGTAAAATGCACCAGCTTTTCCCTTAGGTCCCCAGGACAGCACATGACCCTCCCCTTCTTTGTTTCAAAGAAACTGCTCGGACCCCACAGAAATAGGAAAGCAAGTACCCAGTCATCAGCCAGTTCAGACAGCTGGACAGGTCTCTTTCTAGGCAGCACTTTTTATTTTTCTTTCTCCCGAAAATCTCCCTGTAGCATTCCGGGGCCAATGACATCCCCTTTCCTTACAGAAAGTACCGTTAATGTCACCTTTGTCTTCAGCAGCCAGAAGTTAAATGTATTATTTGCACACATTGCCCTATCCAAATTCCCGCCTCCCTTTCTCCTTATCAGGGACGCTTCCCTGCCACAGGGACTGCGAAACCTGGGCTTAGCCCCACTTCTTAGCACTTTGTGCTGTCACCATACTTATAGAATCTTCCGATTTTCTCTTGGCTCTTTACAGCATGTCCCTCTTCTAGACCACTCAAACCCTGTCTCTTCCTGACTCCTCCTGCCTTCTGGAACCTTTCTTTGCCCACTGGGCTCTGGAGTCCTCGAACTTGGACACACCCTTGGACTCTCACCCCTTTGGTTTGTCTCATGTATTTTGGAGACTGGGTTTGTTTTCCTGAGAAGGGAGCTGCCCCCTCTCTTGTGACTTGCCAGATTTTTCCCACCTTGAGCCATGAGGGTCAACTGACCCCCATGGGGGGTGGAATTGGAGATAAGGTACTGACTCTGGCCCTATAAGAACAGAAAGTTCTGGTAAGCAGGGATGGCACTGGATATATCTTGAATGAATAAAGCCTGGCTCTATGGAATCATAGCCTGGTCTTCCACTGAGTCCCTTGGGCTTTGGATTAGACTCACTCCTACTCTCTCTGGTTGTTGTGTGACCCGCCAGGGTCACATCTCCATCTGTTAAGTGAAGAACCAGGGCCTCATGACCAAGTTCCCTGGGACCCCTCAGACCCCCAGCTTCCCACTGCTGGCTTCATCCACTATTGCCGACCTTTGATCTCCTCTGATCTCTCTTTCCAGGCTTCCTTCTCGTGCCTACCTGGTGCCACACATGCTAGCCTCTGGGATCCCTGCCCCTCTTATGGGGCCATGGGCAGGGCTGTACCTTAAAGGGCATGGGAGAGGATAAACTGCAAATCTACTGGTCTCTCTCCAACCAAGGGCAAGGCATGTTTCTAGCCTGCATTTGCAGACCAGGCTGGGTGGGTGGTGTGGGTGTGGGTGGAAGGGTTTGGAGAGTGGTGGGAGAAAGCTTAGGCCTTAGGCAGTCCCACTTGGGACACAGAGAGCATCAATAAGGCATCATGCTTCCTGTCTTCAGGCTCTTGCCCACTGGAGACAATCCAGACTTGGATCTCAGTTTGGGGTCTTAATAATAGTGGTTTCTATTCTCTACACAGCACCATGCAGTCCTTCCATAAGGGAATCCAGGTGGGAGATTGCAGGCCTGGGTTCTATTTTCAGGGTTGCCCTTCATTGGCTAGGTTAGCAAAGTAACTCACCTTTTCTTTTAAGATTTTATTTATTTATTTGACAGATAGAGACACAGAGAGAGAGGGAACTCAAGCAGGGGGAATGGGAGAGGGAGAAGCAGGCTTCCCGCTGAGCAGGGAGCCTGATGCGGGGCTCGATCCCAGGACCCTGGGATCATGACCTGAGCCGAAGGCAGACACTTAATGACTGAGCCACCCAGGCACCCCAAAGTAACTCACCTTTTCTATGCCTTAATTTTCCAATCAGTAAAATGGTAGAGAAAATGCCTATTCTCATAGGGGTGTTTTGGCAATGAATTGAAATAAAGGCAAAAGAGATGCCCATGTGTTCCATGCTAATTTTAATGACTGAACTTTAACTCAGTGAAAAATTTTTATTATACAAGAAATAGAAAAAGTTATAGAAGTCAAAATTTTTTATAAATCACATATAATTTTACTATCCTGATAACAGTTATTTTCTTTTTTTCATATTTCACAGTGATATTCAAGTAATTTTGCATGATATGCCTACCATTTTGCTCCTCATGTATAGAATTGCTTGGTCTTTATAAACCTTATTTTCAGTGCCTACAGATTATTTTACCTAATATGTTTTATAATTGATTTTAACTATTCAAACAGTAATTGACATTTGAGTTATTTTCAAGTTTTTATTATAATAAACAGTGCTGCAATTAGCACATGGCTTTTTAGTGGAATCAATCTGTAGATAGCATTTTGTCTACTTGTTAAATTAATACACACATTTCGTTGAAAAATTTAAAGATCCAGAGTGGTATAAAGCAAATTTAAATCACAGGTAATTGTTCCACTGAGAGATACCATTGTGAAAACGTAGAGTCTGTCCTTCCATTATTTTTCTGTGCATATATTGTGGGGGGAGGGGCACACGTGTGTGCATACACATTACTGGCCTATTGGTGCATGCACAGAGTTGCGGCCTGATTCCTTTCTACTGTGGCAGGTGGTTAAGAGCATGGGAGTTGAGGCTGGAGGCCCGGTTCAGAGTCCCTGAGTTTAAATCCTGTTTCTGCCACTTACTCAGTTAAGCCCTTTGGATAAACTCTATACCTCAATTTTCACACTTTATTTGCTAGTCAACCTTAGGCAAGTTCCTCCGCCAGGCCACAGTTTTTAGAAGGATCTGTCTCGTATGGGTGTAAGAATCAATCTGTATAAACCATTTAGCATAACATCTGACACATAGTAAGTGCTCAACAAATATTCCCCATGGTCATTTTTTCATGCATTTTCCATGCCATGACAAATTCTTGAAAAATCACCATTTTAAACACCTGAATACTGTTCTTTTATACCCTAATCTATTCAAGTTCATCATATATATTTTTTAGTTTCTGTAACAAGGCAGTGATTTTTGCGTACCTAAACCTTCGCTCCAGTTTATGTTATTTCCATAGGCAAGCATCCTAGAACTGGAATTAAGGGATTAAGAATATGACGATGTTTAAACGACTCTTTAATACCTATGCCAAATTGCTTTGGCAGAAAAGATTTTAAAGAACGGGGTTTTAAGCATGGTTTTAGATCTCGGGTTCTTTTTTCCCCACTCCCCTCCTTTCTTTCTTTCCCAGCCCTTAAATCATAGCATTTGAAGCCGTACCCTTCAGGGTCCTGGACTTTTGACACGGTCCCTTGGTGTGAAAGGGGCCGGCGTACGCGAGAAGGAGGAGGAGAGAAAACTGGTTTGAAAGTCACACGCCCGGACTGTCTTAGTAAGTGTACCAAAGTGACAGATGCGGAGAGGGTCATGTGACCCGAGCGTGACCGCAGAGCTCCCGGCTCCCCGCGCCGCCGGGGGCGG
Organism: Eumetopias jubatus; assembly: GCF_037043125.1. Lineage (NCBI taxonomy): Eukaryota > Metazoa > Chordata > Mammalia > Carnivora > Otariidae > Eumetopias > Eumetopias jubatus. Next base: position 73,550,109 of record NW_028274815.1, read on the forward strand.
ACCCGCGGTGGCAGGAGGCGGAGGGCGTCTTCATCGCGCCTGCTTGGCAGGTTACCTAAAGGAGCCCTGGGGATTTGGGAACGCTCCTTGGTTCCCTGGGCGCCAAGAAGGGGGACGCTAGGAAGCCCAGACTTCATCGCACGTTTAGCTAGTATTTGCTGAATGCTACTGGGTGCCCAGTTCTGGCTGCAGGCCAGGCTTGGTGCCAGGCGCTGTACACATTTCATCTGCCTTACTTATTATGCCCATCTTACTGGAGACCCAGATAAGAGAACTCACGGCCGTGCTGCGAGTGAGGACGAGCCCAGAGCCACAGAGACCTGGAGGAAGCAGTGGCGGGGGGCTGGAGGGGGTGTGTGTGCAGGCGCGCAAAGTGTGCCCATCAGAGTGGGCGTGGGGGCTGGGGTGGCGCTCCGGGAGAAACCCACCGGTGGGGGCAGCAGGGGCAAACCAGGGCTCACACCGACCTGATAGGGCATCTGGAGTGGAGGGAATGGCATTTTAGAGAAATACTTAAAATAAAACGAGAAAACAAAAAAGACAGGAGGAAAGTATTGATTGGATGGAGGGAGATCTCCTTGGCCCATTTCCCACCAACCCAGCGCCAGGGAGAGCCCCCCAGCTTTGAGAATGCCCTCAAGTCTCCCAAGATTTAGGAGCATATTCAAAGTTGTTGGTTTCGCATTCATTCTAGGCACCCGTTCCTTGGAGGCAAAAGCCAGGCTTGGGGGCCCTTGTGGCGGGGGGGTGTCTAAAGTTTTTCTTGCAGACTCCTGAAAGAATTGTGGAAATCCAGGTACCCCTCCCCAGCACATTTGTAGGAGCAAACATTCAATTTATTTTTCATAGTATAGTTACATAGGGTGTGCTCTCTGGTGTGTGCAAATATTGACATTGAAAAATAAAACTGTTTTAGAACTCTGAAAAATATTTCCAAATGAAATACTCTAGCAATTGGATACCCACTGCCATCCTTTTAGAAAACACGTGAAGTTCCTAACAGTAGGAACGATGCCATCTTTCCTTTTTCTCCTCCAGTTTATATTTTCATTCTACTTTCCCTACAGAAATTTATCCTCATATATTTTTATGATTGAATGACTTTTATGTATCACCTTATCATACTTCCCTCCAAAAGCTATGTATATAAAATGAATTTTTTTTTATACTTCCTGTGACCACAGATTCTAAATGTTAGAGAACATTTTGTCTGGATTTGTACCATGACTACTAGTATACGATTAATCAAAAAAAAAATGCTATTAGGAATTTTAATAGATACTAAGGAAACATAAAAAATAAAGCTTAATTGGAAATACATTTCTTAATGAGATGAAGATTTTTTTCCTGCCCCAATTAGTTCCTATATCCATGGATGAATATTACTCATTGCTAGATGAGGTCAGGGTTCAGCATTAATTCATTCATTTGTGTGTGTGTGTTTTAATAGATGTGAGAGCTGAGCTCAGAAGCCTTTTCACATACATAAGTACAAAGGAATAGAAGGAGTTTGTCAATCAATTTTATAAATTCCTTTTGAGTTATATGTCAAAGATCATATGGGTGGGTCATTAAAAGTCTATCTGCTGACAATAGAAGAGATCCTTCACTTTGAACGAAAGCAGAGAATTGGAAGCTCATGGATTTGCCCAGTCATTAGTCATTCCTTTCCTCAACATGGATACCAGGATTTAGACTGTAGCTTTGTTGAACCATACATTTTCTTCCCCAAATTAATGCACTATGGTAAGATTTGGGATGGGTGAGGGGTGTGCCTTTCTTCTGAGAGGTGGGAGAAGGGTGGTTGTGAAATGGGAAGTAGGAGGGGAACCAGCCGCATCCCTGGACCATGACCTCCGACCTCCGTGAGCTCAGGCAGGACACTTGCAGGGGAAAGCCCTTGTGGAAGTTGAGGGCTCGTCCTGTGAGGCTCTTAAAATGACCCACACGCAAATACGCGCCCTGTGACGATCTTCGGGTATCCCCAAGACCTCCTGCGCCCTGGTTTGTACTGGCCCACGGCTGGATGGATGGGCAAAAGAAGGGAAGCAGATGGGGGCAAGGGGATCCTGGAGGTTCTGAAAGTCTCTTTGCAGGAGGGGGCGGGGCTCTGGGCAGAGGGCCCTCCCTGAGGGGTGGTCGTCTATCTGCAGGGCCTTTCTGTGGAGGGGCAGCAACAGCAGTGGTCCAGACTCAGGCACACTGGCTGCAGTCCGTCTCCAGGTCCAGGCTCTTCTCTCAGAGCTTTTCTTCTCCTTTTGGTTCAGCCTCGTTTGAGCTGCTGAAAGAACTTCCTTCTCATTCTTCCATGCAGGGCCTCTGCAGGCCGGGGCGGGGGGTCCTCACAGACCAGTCAGAGTGGAGAGGAGTGCCGTGGGGCCAACCAGGGCCAGACAAAGCGAGAGCCCCAGACAGAGTGCTGGCTACTTGGCTGGCTTGCCTCTCCTCTCCATCCGGGCATTGTCCTTCTAGCTCGATTAGCCAAATCCTACCCAACCTTTGTGGCCCAGTTCAGATGCCACCTCCTCCTCCAAGAACCAGGCTCCTCCGGCCCACTGTCATCTCTCCCATCTCTCTGGCTTCCCATCATGCCTTAGTCTGTAGACATTGATCATACTGGAGATGGTGGGGCGGGGTTTACACTAGAGCAGTGGTTCTCAACTGGGGGCGATTTGGATCCCCATGGGATGTTTGGCCGTGTCTGGAGACATTTATTATTGTCACAACCAAAACAGGGAGCCGGTTACTGTGGGTAGAGGCCAGTGAGGCTGCTAAATATCCTGCAATGCACAGGACAGCCCCCTACCCCCCACTCCCCATCAAGCAAAGAATTATCTGGCTCAAAATGTCCACAGTGCCAAGGGAAACTCTGGACAAGATGCCCCAACCCCTCAGGGTGCCAGAGCAGGGCTGCTTTCCCTCAAGAAAACTCCTGCTGAGTTTGTGTACATGAGAACACCTCGCGCCATGTCTCCCAAACTCCACCTAAACTGGTTTAGGTTCATCTCCACATCTTTCTCCACAGACAGGCTGGGAGCAGATGCCATGATATTTCCTCCATTAACTATTGCCAATCCCAGGTTCCAATTTATATAATCCTCTTTTCTTTAGCCAAATGGGAAAGCCCTTGTGTGATTCAGAACACTTGGCTCCAGGTGACAGATACCCAATTCAAATCAACGTTAACAGCAACTGAAAAGCTTTAGGGATGTCTCTTATTTCCGGTAGATCCAGAGGCTCGAATCATGCCAACAAGGATTCGCTTTCTCTTTCCTTCTCTTTCCCACCCGTCTCTCCCTGTCAGTGTCTTCTTATCTCTTCTTGGCTCTGCTTTTCTCTTTGTAGACTTTATTCTCACTCAGGTTTTCCTCTAGTGGAACAAGATGGCCAGCAGCCACTGTGCATATACAGTCTACTCGCTCAGAGCTTATCTTCCCAGGAGCTCTAGCAAAAGTCCCAGGTTTGGAGACCCATTGGTCAGGCTTGGGTCACGTGTCCACACAGAAACTAATCATTCGGACCAGGAGACGGAATGCTCTGATTGGCTGGTCTGGGTCTTGGGCCAACCCTTGATCAGAAAGCAGCCCCCTTGAACTTCACTAAGATTAGGGAACACGGAGCTCCCCCAAAAGAAAATCAAGGGGAAATGAATACTGTACATACACAGTGCATATCACTGGAGCCATCCTATGAACTGGCCCGTCTGGGGTCTGCCCCACTAGTTTATGGTATCTGTTCAGTGATGTCTGAACCCTACTGGTGGACATGCCTTGGCTGGAGCGGAGATCCCTGCTCCGTGTGATAAATTCATTCCTTAGGCGAGTCTAGAAATCAGTATCCAGGCTGTTAGCCTTCCTAATGAGGGATTGTAATGGAACATGAACAAATCCTTATCCAAGAAGCGTTGCCCTGAAGATGGAATTACAGGCTTTAGGGCAGGACAGTGGAGAACATATTTTTATCTCTGCCAGGGATGAGCCAAATCGGGTGGCGGAGGTATAAGAGGGGAGCCATAGACAAGGAGTCATAGACAAGGTGCCTGGTGGAGAGGAGAGAGCTGGTTGTAGGCAGCAGCCCGACATAGCTCTTCTCTGAGATCCCCCTCAGTCTTTCTCCCCCTTTCCTGACTCCTCGGTCGCCATGGCAACTAATGATGCTCCCTCCCCCTCTTCCCCTCTCTAGCTGGTTCTGCTCCCCAGGCTCCACCACTCTGTCTGACCAACCTCACAGAGCTGTTGCTTGCCTCCCTCCACCCTGCTGAGCCTGGACACCCAGCTTTGCCCTCCACCCCTAACACACTGTCCTGCCTCATTTCCCTGCTTCCAGGCCGCTGCATCGCCCCTGCTTTAGTCCTGATCCAGGCTTGAGCCAAATTCCCATCTTCCTTCAAAAAGTTGTAGGGAAATTAGATTTTTGCCACTCTAACTGGATTTGAAATGCATTAAGAGATCTGTCTCTTGAAAACACCTCAAGGCAAGACAGTTGTGGAGGGCAGAAGGATCCCTCACTGCTGCTTCCGTGCTTAAACACTGCTGGAGTGAATCACGTTCTATTTTTGTACCAGGAGAGCTTTCTGTTTAAAGAAATCCCCTAGCTTGTCTCTGAGTGAAACAGAGACTCTACCATAAAGGAAATCACATCGCAAGTTCAGAGGTTGTGAGCCAGTGGGCCCATGGACTTTTGTTAGGTCCACAGTATGGCTAAAACAATTTATTTTTTTTAAAAGATTTTATTTATTTATTTGACAGAGAGAGACACACAGCGAGAGAGGGAACACAAGCAGGCGGAGTGGGAGAGGGAGAAGCAGACTTCCCCGAAAGGCAGGGAGCCCGATGCGGGGTTCGATCCCAGGACCCCGGGATCATGACCTGAGCTGAAGGCAGACGCTTAACGACTGAGCCACCCAGGCGCCCCTGGCTAAAAAAAAATTAAAAAAAAAAAAAAAAAAGGAACCAACTCACTTCGCTATCAGCAGGTATCACATAAAAAGAGTGGATTCCTGGCTGTCCTTGAACTGGACACAGGGTCAGCATCCTGACAGGGTGAAGATGGGTGGGAGCGAGGCGAGTAAGGGGCGGCCTCCGCACTGGCTCATCATTTCCAGTTAGCCACACCTGGCCAGCTTCCCTGCTTTACCTGCCCCACGTGGGCCCTCCGGGCACCCCAGGTTTTGACTCCTGCCCTAGCTGATCTGTTTTGAGAATCAGGATTGTCCTGCACTGTGTGGTTTGCTTAGGGCAATTATCTGGAGTTCCTCTGAAGGTAGGCCAATAGCTGAAAGCAGGTGAGCTTTCTATACTTTGCTATGCTTCCAGAGTCTTCCAGCCAAAGGTCATCATTTTCTAGGAACCCACTCAGTCAAGTTCTGAAATGGGCTGGGTGGGGGGAGTTGGGAGGGTGCTTTGTGTTTGTGAGGATACAAATATCACCCAGAAGTGAACGTCAGTGAGAGTGAACGCTAAGCTTTCTCTCTGGGTCTGACCACCTCCCTCGTCTTTCGTACACCTGCCATGGCATCCTGGTCTTCACAGAGCCAAGCATGGCTGATTGAAGAGAGAAGACCCCCCAGGCCAGCTGCAGACTCCCTCACCTGACTTGGGGGACCCAGTAGATGTTGGGTGGGGTCCAGAGGAAGCTCTCCAGGGCTTTGAGCATGGATGTCCCACTCACCTCTCAAGAGAATGGTGGGTATGAGTGGAGTAGGTGGGCCTGTGAGTGAGGACTTCCATTCTTGTTCCCCCTCAAAGACATTTCCCTCCACAGCCTTTGGTGGGAGGAAATGAGAGACTGGGTAGAATTAAAAGGTAGCTTTTTAAGCCAATACCTTTCTTTGAAGCTGCTACCCCTATGTATACATACTTGGAGAGACCCAGTGGGTCCACACCATGCCGTTTGAAATACAGTGACAGCATTCTTCAGGTATGGTATCCAAGCAGCTCTGAATCTTCATCCACAAACCCAAGTACACAAGACATAGATTTTTTTTTTTTACATCAACTTTCGGCTCCTCCGTGCCACACGTGGTCTCTGCCACCTTCTGGCTGAGTTAGCTCAGGCAACTCCTGAACCTCTCTGAGTGGGTTTTCCCCGATGCAAAGTGGGGATGGTAATAGTACTCCCTGGGGAGTGGCCACTGGATGAAATGCGATGACACAGAGTGCACTGGACAGGGCAGAGTCCCCAGGGGGTACTGAGTGTGTGCGCCCCTCCCCCCTCTCCTGGAAGCCTTCGCAGAATGCTTTAGCTCACGGAGCCTCTCTCAGGTTGCCCGCTGCATCCTTTCCTTCACTGGCTTGTTCATTTATTTGTTAAGCACTGGTACGTCTCCAGCAGTGGGGGGCTCCCCGCAGCCACACTATTAGCCAGCGACCGAAGCTTGGGCGGGGTACCGGGGAGAAGAGCAGCTCCACTTTTGGGAGGTCCCTCACTGGCCCTTCCTGGGCTGGAGAGCAGCTCCTGAAACACCCCGCCCCAGCACCCCCCCTTCTCAATCCAGGGTTGCCTTGCTCAGCACTTTCTGCACGGCTTCCTGGTGGCCGTCTTCCAAGGCCTGCTCTCTGTCCCAGGACCCTACAAAGGCTCCTTTGATGAGACGTTTGAGGGAAAGTGACTGTGTCATTTGATACAAGAGAGGCTCATAGGGGTAAAAAGTGTAACTTTATTCTCTTATTTTGGGATTTTCTAGCCCAAAGAAAAATGATCGGCTGAATGGGGCTGGGGGCAGAGGCCAGGAGGGGTAATGCCCTAGAGTCAGAGTCGGAAAGCCTGAGGTTTCCTCAGCCCTGTGATTTGCAGCTGCGAGCCTGGAGCAGGGCCTGCCAGCCTGGGGCCGCCTTCTGCTCAGTCAGACTCGGCTTCTAGAGCTGGCGGTTGGACAAGGGGCCCACTTGGCCCGGGAGAAGGCCTGTCCTCCCCACAGATCACCAGACGCAGCCTCCTCCACCCCTGGGTCTGCTCCAGGGGTCCCCACACCTTTTCAAAGGGCACGGAACCCTCTGCCCTCCCTCTGGCCGATAGGGTAGCCAGGGATATATTCTCTCTCGGGCGGGATGGAGAGGCATCACAAAAGGGTCTCCTCCATCTACCTCCAGGGCTGGCCTCACGGGCCAACCACTGGGGCTGTGGCACCAGCTGTGCTCAGGGGGGCCCCGGCCATCGTGGGGGTGGGGGGCACATTTGGTTTCAGGCTCTGCTGCTGCAGCCTTGAAATTCTTAATAGGTTTTGAACAGGGGACCTGGCATTGTCCTTTTGCACTGGGCCCCACAAATCGGGAGCCTGTCCTCTCCACTTCACCTGGCTCTTCGGGTCTGGTGGTGATCTCTACCCATTCCCTGCTCCTCTCTTTACTAGCACCTCTCACTTGTATGGCTCTCTATTTACTTACCTGTCACGACAGCTCTGTGACGGGGCTCACCCCACCGACTCGGGGCTGAGGAGAAGGCTTCTGCGGGCATTTGTCCTGTGACCGCACACCCTTTGATGCCACCCCTTTGTTCTCCTTGAGAAACAAAAATGCTACCTGCTGGCAGGATCTGTAACCCCTCCTGCTTAAGTGTGGGAAATGTGCGAGTCCAAAGCTGATCCTGCTCTTTGCTCTAAAGAGCTCCCAAACCCTTTGAGGGTGCTTAATAAATACTGACTAGTGAACCTCAGCTGCTGCCCCTTTGGCTAATTAAATCTAAATAAGTCACAGACTTTAAATTATGCAACAAGGCTTGGCCAAAACAGCTTAAAAATGCGGGAGCCCTAGCTTTCCGCTGTGCCCTGTGGAAAAATCCCATCTTTTAATCATGCTTAACCTTCCTGAAGGAACAGTGGCAACCTTTAAATAATGAATGAATGCATATTAGAAAGATTCTCCCAAGCTACACACACAAAAAGGAGCTAGATCAAAAAAGGGACAGAGGCAGAGACAGGCCTGGGGGGATTCCGGAAGTTTCTGGTAAATCCCTGAGTGCTGGGAGAAATCATTTGGTTCCTCAGTAAGCCCAGAGCAAGGGCTCCTGAAGGCACAGAGGGAGGAGGGGCAGACGCCAGGCCACCCTGGGCTGTGCCAGATGTTGGGAGAGGCTCCCAGAGCCTTCGTGGGGCTCCAGACTCAGTTGTCCTCTCTCTCCTTCCCATCTGGCCTCCACACCCCCCTGCTGGAAGATCCTCCAGGCCAAGAGCAGTATCTTCACAACAGAGGACAGGCTGAATAGAAGAGTCACTGGGGAGATTGTCACATGTGGCCGTGTAACAGTGGGTCGGGCCGGCAAGCCTGGGATGCTACATTTCTAAGATGCCCCAGGCAATGCTGAAGTGCTGGTCTTCGGATCCCCAGTAGCAAGGATTTAGGTTTTGTAATGCAGCTGCACTTTGCAATCAGCTCAGGCACTTTTGAAGTGACTGAACCGTAGATCAGATCAATTAAATTAGAATTTCTGAAGTCAGACCCTAGGCTTTGGTCCCATCTACCCCCCCCCCCCCCCCCCCGCCGAGTTAGAGTTTAATTTACAGGTCATCCAAGTGAAGCCTGGAAACCTTAACCAACTTGCTGGCAGTCACCTGCTAAGGTGGGATTAGAAACAGACAGGGCTGAGAAGTGGCCCTTGGAGCCAAGCCTGTCCCCTCTTCCCTCCTGCAGATACCAGCAGTCTCCAGGACTCTCATATTGTCCTCGGGCTTGGGGTTACAACCTGTGTGATTCCATCCGGGGAGCAGGAAATGTTCTTCCATCTTTTCCTCCCTAAGCCTGCCTGAAACTTCACTATTGGTGTTTGATGGTCAGGCCTGAAGCTGAGTGGATCTTTGTAATGCGCAGGATCTGTCACACCCTCAATCTTTAGCAGCTCGATGTGCATGGGCTGACCAGAGAGATGGGGGTGGGGGGCACTGGGCTCTGTTCTGTGGACTCTGGGAGGGATGGGGAGGGACTTTAGGAGCAAATTTGCCTCTTGCAGCTTTGCGGAGGGCACTCAGCACAGAGGGGCGTACCCTTGTAGTCCCCAGGCCCCAGGCCGGGCTGCTACCTGGATGTGTAAGATCCTGGGGCCTCGGGGCACCTGGGTGGCTCAGTCGTTAAGCGTGTGCCTTCGGCTCGGGTCGGGATCCCAGGGTCCTGGGATCGAGTCCCGTATGGGGCTCCCTGCTCCGCAGGAAGCCTGCTTCTCCCTCTCCCACTCCCCCTGCTTGTGTTCCCTCTCTCGCTGTGTTTCTCTCTGTTAAATAAATTAAAAAAAAAAAAAAAAAAGATCCTGGGGCCTCACGCAGAGGTCAGGATGAAGGCAAAGCTGTTCCAGTCATGAGTCCAGAGAAAACCATGGCCTTCCTGCTGTGGTAAATGAAGCCTTAGGGCAGTAGTGCCGCAGTGGGCCAGGCCTGGATTGGCTCCACCCGTGCTCCACCCTGTGTCTTACCCCCACCAAGACTGGTGCAGGGCTGGGGGAGTGCAAGCTAGGTCTAAGTCTACCATGGTAGACATAGTTATTCACTTATTCAATATCCATCCCTCTCTCTCCCCACACTGTCAGAATCCCAATTTTGTTCAAGGCTGCAACAGTGCCCAGGTGAAAAACTTACCCCATCAGATGCCCTGCAGCTAGGAGCGGCCCCATGACCCAATCTGACCAATGAGATGTCAGCTGAAGTCTCTCAGTGAGTCGTTCTGGAAAGCTTTTAAAAAGCAGCCCCTTCTTTTCCCTCTCTTTTCTGACCTGGAGTTGTAGATTTGGTACCTGGAGCTACAGCAGCCATTGTCATGAGGCTGAAGGCCATGTGTGAGGAGAATAAAAGCCGAGTGCTAAGAAAGCGGAGCAAAAAGCAGCCTGGGTCTTCTCTGATTTCCTAGAGCAATTTCACCAGTCAGGGACTGCCTTAATTGGGACTTCTTGGTATGTGAGAAACATAAACCTCTATCTGGTTAAGCCGCCGTGCTTGGATTTCTTTTACTGCTGAATGCAATCCTCACACTCAGGACCTTAGGATGTTCACAGATTGGAAATGGAAAGAGGAGGTCAAGGCAAGAACAAGGCCCCCATGAAAGGAAAGGAGGTATTTTTTTCCTTTTTTGGGAGGTAGTAGAGGGAGTTACTATCTCACTCTATGATCTTCAGGGATTCTGTTTCCCAAGGGATTAAGCTCATGTTCCTCAGACCAACATTCAAGGCTATAAAATTTGGCCCCATATCAATTTTCCAGGCCCGTTACCCGTCACACCATTTATCGGAGCAGGGATGCTCCTTCTCTTTCTCCTGCATCCTTTGTATACACGCCCACACTGCTCTTAGTCTGTGAGCGCCCTGTCCTTCTTTCCACCTGCCCCAGGCTTACCTGCTCTTATAGGTTGTTCTTTTGAGAAGTCTTCCTATCACCCTGGGCTCCGGGGATCTCTCCTTCTTTGATTTCCTTCATCCCCGAGGTCTGTATGCTGATAGTGTCTACCTTTTCATGTATGGTAACCTCATCTTGCCAGCAAGGCTGTGAAATCCTTCAAGGCAGGATCTTGGGAGCATGGTTGTGTAGCCAGCTCATGTGTTTGGGAGTCAGACTTAAGATCCAAGATGACCCTGGGTAAGCCATTTGACCTCTCTGAGCTTTAGTATCCTCATCTGTGATACGGAGATAATATGCATGTCCTCCTCTTAGGGTTTTGGGGAAGATCGTCTTCATAAAGATTTAGCAGAGTGCTTGGCACGTTGAAGGTGCTCCAGAAGTGCTTGGATGTTGACTTGTTGTCTGCTTGGTAACCCCTCGGCTGTGCCTTCTTCCTATCCTGTGTAACTCTCTCCACCTTGGTCTCTCTCCCTTCTGATTTTCTGCTCTGAATTTGAGCCGGGAGAATTCTGCCAAGTTTGGGGAGTGACTATGAGCTGTCTTCATTTGCCCAGAGGGCATGTCTTAGGCTACTGGCTTCAGTCTTCGGTCACAGTAGGACGACTAGGAGGGACATTTCATGCCCATTGCTAAGGATGTGATGCTAGCTTAGCTGTTCAAGGGAGTTAAGTCTTTCTCTGAAGATTTGTAAGGAAAATGGATGCCTCTAAGTCCAGTTTACCTGGCAACGGAGTGATGAACTAGATGGATTTATGCACTTGGTATTTTTTACAAACTCCCGAATCCATCTGCTATAACAAGTCAAATACCTGGGCCTTAATCTTTTTGATATCCTGATTTCCCCTTCCTCTTACCTCAACCCCACTCCAGGAACCCAGATCAAATACGATGACTGTGAGAAATGACCCATAGCAAAAACTCCTATGGTTCAAAGTCTCACGAGAAGTGACAGCTTTGTTACTTTCAGGTAAATATCGGTCACGTGCAGCTATAAATGGGGGTGGATGTGCTGAACTGGGTGGAAAACAAGAATCACCACAGACTTCCATGGCACGATCGTGTGTACTGACATCGAATGCCAGCTCGATCTTCTTTTCGTGTGTTTTCACGGAGTCTCACTCACAGAACCCAATGAGACAGAAGCTTATTTTGTTCCTCTTAAGGCCCAGCTCTATGCCCCAGAAGAGGAGGGGCCATTACAGACTTGACTGATTACACAAGTGCGTCTACCCTCCTTCACTTGGCTGCATTACCCCCAGGGCCTTCTGTTGCCGGAGCCAGGTGCCAGTCCTCCTTCCTGGGCGGGCTGGTGAGGTCAGAGTAGCTGATGACCAGCTAGCAGTGGTGTGTGTGTCTTAGAGGAGGGGTCGTGGCGTCAGTGATGGGGGAGTTGAACTCCTCATTACATACATACCAGGCACTTCATTTTGTGCCTACTCTGAACCCTCTAGTGTTCAAAGTCTGTTCCTTTTCATTGCCGCTGCCTGTTTATTTGGGGGTGGGGGGTTGTGTACATCTCTGCTGTGGACAACGGTTTATTTGCTGTGCATCTGCGTGTGTGTGCGCGTGCGTGCGTGTGCGCGTTTGGGATTTGAGGGTTGGGCTGTGTGGTCTGTTTTTGTTTTTCTCCTCCTACTTTCCACTAATGCAGCCCTGCTGTCTTGCTCTGGTCCCAGTCAGGCGTTTGAGCCCTCCTTCCCCAGCCCCCTGGGAACAGGCCGGGATTTGCCTCACCGCCTCACCCAGGTGCACAATGCTCGGTGGAAGGGATAGCCTTTGCCCATCTCACTCCGATAGGCCTGTCCTGGGCTCCCTGGAGCTTCAGCAGCTCTCTTTGAACTGCCTGCTGCCTGAGGGCGGGCTCCTAGCCTACACGACTGACCATACGGTCCCGCTCAGGCCCAGTGCTAAATAGACTCTTGTCCGTGGCCTGGTGCTGCCATCTTGACATGTTTGCAGAGCTGGGAAGAGCCTGGGGAGGCTTGGCTCCTGTATGAGTTTCCTGTTACTGCTGTGACACAGTACTACACAGTGGCTTAAAGCAGCTCAGATTTCTTCTCTTACAGTTTTGGTGGTCACATGTCTAAAACGGGTGGACCGGAGCTGCATTCTTTCTGGAGGCTCTAGAACATTCATTTCTGTGCCTTCTCTAAAGACTGCCTGCACTACTTGGCTCATCCCGGTTTCTGCTTCCGTGGCCACATTGCCTTCCTTCTCTGACTCTCGTCCTCTTGCCTCCCTCTTGTGAAAACCCTTGTGATGACCATTGGGCCCTGTAGAATAATCCAGGCTCATCTCCCCATTGTAAGGTCTTTAACTTAATCACCTTTTCAAGTCTCTTTTGCTATGTAAGGTAATATATTCACAGGTTCCGGGCATTGGGACGTGCACATCTTTGGGGGGGGTGCTTACCCCCAAGCCTACCACAGCACCCCACGCCTCAGAGGAGATCTGTGCAAGTGAGTAGATGTGGTGGATCCTAAACCAACCTGGTCATGATACGATTCCTGTGATTCTAGAAACCCCAAACCACTTCTCTCTCTAGATACCTCCCTAGCTTGGTCACTTCTGAAAGCCTCCCCTCAGGGCACAAAGCATCTTCATCCACACTGAGAACTCAGGCTTTGTACAAGGCCTGAACACGTTTCTTCCCACTAAAGTGTAAATGGTTGACAACAGAGCCTTTCCAAACCGCAAGCTCTGATTGGTGGGAGGCTCGTGTGAGGGAAGGAGGAGGGACAGAGGCTGGGGGCTAACTTGGATGGTGTCCTAGTGACCCGCTAGCTTGGGGGTTCCCAGTGATGGAGGGAGCAAAAGCACCTAGAAGTATGACCATAGAGTTTTAATCAAACAGAGCAAAATGGCCGCGATGCAGAACAGGTAGTGCTTGGAGAAGAGAAAGAAGATCATCTCCTTGGTGACATAGATTATGTGTATAAAGATGAAGCAGTACAGGAACATGGCAAACTGGTTCTGGGGGAGCAGGAGGTCCTGGAGGCCTCCCGAGAACTGTGGGGGAAAGAAGAGAGTGCCGCTGGCCAAACCGCACTGCTCGGCGGCCAGGCAGGTCTGGGTGTCAGTCCTGCTCCTGTCCCTTCTGGAACGTGACCTTGGGCAGGTCATCCTCCTCACCTGAGGGAAGGGTCACCATGCCCCCCTCACAGACTATGGGAGGAAGAGTGGGCCAAGAATGGAAAGGTTCCTAGCAAGGTCACAGGCACATAGAGGGACCGCATGGGTTTTCACTTCTTCAGTCTGCCTTATCCCTCCTGACTCTGGCACCAGGCGACACCGTCCTTTCTCCGCGTTCTCTGCTGCCTCCTAGTCACGTAGGTGGCCAGACTCTCTCTGACTCTGAGATCCCCAGATCTGCATGCCGGGTCTCGGCAATGTTCTCTGGACGGCTTGCTCTGACATTCAGCCTTGTTCTCTGCATGGTGGCACAATGACAGGGTGTCCCTTGGGCACAAGTGCCTGTTTCAGAATCTCTTGTCCTGGCAAATGCCTCACGGGGTCTGTCTGTGGTCTACTGGCCTGAGGTTGGGTCTCCCTGGGGGACGGGTGGTCAGAGACAGGTGATAGGGCCCCCCTGAAGCCTCCCAGTATCGAGCCTGGGGAAAGCAGCTTGAGTTGTCTGGCTGATTCTGCCTGCGTATTGCTCATTTCTGGAATCTATATAACTGAGGTCCAACAAGCCCCCATTTTAACTGTGGAAAGCATCAACATGTAAGCACAGCAAAAGCTGACGTAACTATTTTGATCTGTAGTTAAGAAGGCATCACCCATGGTTTATTCTTTAAAATATCTTTTAAAATAATGCCATGCTTTTTGTAAGCAGGCAGATGGCAGGGACCAGGATGCCCTAAGCTAGCTAGAAACATACTCACAGAGGTAGTTTTTTCAATACAGTGAAATCTCTCTACCCACCCATTCATCCAGAAAAAGAGAGAGTAGGGAGGGTCTTAAACATCAAGTCAGCTTTCCACCTGCCAATAAATGGACAAAACATAAAACACTTTGTAAACGATTACCAAAGACTGGGGTTGTGGACACACCATTGTTTGCACAACTACAGAGAATGTGAGGGCAAATCAATAAACCCAAGGGGGCAGAAAATGACTTCAGTGGTGCCATTTCTAAAGTGAATAGCAAGGCAGGTTGAAGACCAGAGGAAGAAACCCAGGGTTCTGGGGGGGGGGGGGCGGGCAGGGGGCTTGGTGCTGAGCGGGTGGTCTGCAGACCCGCTATGGCTCTGGGTCTGTGGACTTCTGCCGCCCAAAGCAGCCAGCATGTGTTTTTAGTCTGAAATGCTCATGGGTGATAACTATGATTTTGACAACCAAACATGCATTTGTGAGACCTTTTAGACTTTTCACAACATTTTCAACGGTCTATCTTTTGAGCAGAAGACAGACAGCAGATAAGACTATACACCAAAGGCTTCCAGCTCATCCAACAAGAGTAAGATTTTCAAACTAAAAAAAGGGAAAACAAACATGGTTAGAAGGAGGCATAGAGCAAAGGCATAGTATCTTAACCACAGGTGCTTTAAGGATTTTCCCGTTCGAACTCGGGAGACATTTTATCCCACGATACTGAGAACAAAACCCCAAGCTTGGAAATAGAACTTATGAGTGAGAAATAAAAAAAAAAAAATCTCAGGAAATGTGCCAGAATCTTAGAGACAAGCAAATATTTTCTAGATTTTTAAAAGGAGGGGAAAAAAGATGGATTCCGGAGATCCCAGTTCAATAAGCTTGACTTGGCTCAGCAAAACCATTCAGTGTACAATTAAGCAGGTATTTTGTGAGCAAGAAAAAAAAAAAAGATAATTGTTAAAACCCAGCATGTGTTCACTGAAAACAAATCATGCAAAACCAATCTCCTTTTCTTAAAAAAAAAAAAAAAAGGCCAGTCAATTAGGGAAATGCTATAGGTAGTGTAGTATCTTAATTCTGGGAAACCATCTGACAGTGTGTCTCAAGATAGTTTTTTGGACAAGGTAGAGAAATGTGAGCTGGATAAAATGTAACCCAAAGGTGCTGATTAATGGAACATTGCTAACCTGTAGGGAGATCTTTTAGTGGTATTTACTTTAGGTCATATCCTCCTCAACAATTATAGCAATGACTTGGATAAAGACAGAAGGCAAGTTTCTCAGAAGTGAGGATGACTCAGAGCTGGGAAGCATAGCTAATACATTACATCCCAATAAAATTGAAAAGTGATGAATGTAAGTTGGTGCATTTGGGTCAAGAAGTGAATTGCATGAGTACATAAAAATGGTAATAGCTAACATTTATTGAGTGCTTACCTAATGTGCCAGGCTCATCACAAAGTGCCTCACACGCATGCTCTCCTTCACTCCTCGCTAGGGCCCTATGAGGCAGGGACTACTTTCTAGACGAGCAAACCTAGGCTCAAGGAGGATTCGTAACTTGCCCAATATCACGCGGTTTACACGTGGTAGAGCCAGAGTTTTAAGCCGGGACTGATTTTAAAGCCCAGGCAACATGCTTTCAACAATGGCATCTTTTCGTTATTTAGGACTTAGAGTGGCCCCGTCTACAGGGCTAAGCCTTTCCCATCCCATTTGACCGAAACTAGGCTTTCTCATCCCCCATTTAATACAGATCAGGGGAGAGTGGTCCATTTCCTGGCTAGAGATGTCGAAGTTTTAGATGGCAGCAAGACAGAGCAATCCAACAGAACAAATGCAGCTCTGATAAGGGCGGGGCGGGGGGGGGTGATGGTTTTATCAAAATCCCTGGGCAGACTGCCGTAGGGCTCCCCCATCTCTTAAACGAGATGCAGAGAGGACTAGAGAATGGAGGAAGTCCAGTCACAGGAAACGTGGAGGACTTTTCCCTGAGAAGGAAAGAGGTCCGCAGGGCAGGCGGGTGGGCGGGTGGTTCCGGGGCCCCTCCCAGGGTCAGCTCTCCCTAAAGAGTTGATCTCAGCTCAGCAGGAACCTCTGAAACAGCCGGCAGCCCATCTCTGGACCGGGGAGGGATGCAGGGGCGAAGCAGGTCAGTGGGCTCCCCCTGCAGGGCAGGGACGGGTCTCCCTGACCCTCGGGTTGCCTACTTCCCAGTCACCTACCAGGCGGGGCGTCACCTGCTGCTGCAGCTGCTCCATCACCTCCTCGTGCTGCCGCTGGCGCTCGTTCTCCTGATGCAGGTACTTGAGCCGCGTGAGCTCGAACTCCATGCGCACTTTCTCCAGCTCCATCTCGGTGTTGCGCTCGGTCCGCGGGGTCTCCCGGGCGGCCGCAGCGGGGGACAGCTCCCCGAGTTCAGGTCCGTCGCCCGCCTGGCCCTTGGTGGTGGAGCTGGCCTTGGAGGACGGTGACTTGGGTGGCCCTGGGCAGCCTCCGTCCTCGGAAGCTTCCACCTCCTCCAGGTGGTCGTGGGAAGAGTCTGGCTTCGGGGACTCTGCCTCCTGGAGCAGTGAAGGGGCGATTCAGGGGACAGTGAAGAGTGGGCCTGGGGCTGTCCCTGTAAGGATCTAGGCTGAGTTCTACCCAGAGGTGCACTCACCCGGAGTTATAGGGAAGGGGAGGGCGCCCTGACACGAAGGAAGAGTGCCCTCAAGTTGCAAGGGGTGGCTTGAGGAGTTGAGGCAGAAGTCTATTTTCCTGGTAACTTTCCCACCCCTACTCTATCTAACTTTGAGACAATTAGACACCCAGTCCTCCTGGGGCTACAGAAGGAGGAACCTAAATGTAGGGGACCAACACAAGGGCTATGGGGGAGCCAGGTCCCTTTCACAGAGGGAGGACAGGGTCCTGAATGGGGCCAGCCTCGAGTGACTTCCCAGTCTTATTAAGGGCTACCTGGTCCCTGGTGACAGCCAGGGGCCAGTTGTGGGGGTGGGGTGCACATGACTTGCTCTTCTTCGCAGCTCTCTGGGATCGCCTAGCCCTCAGCTCCTCTCACATGTCCCCACGATGCACTCCTCCCCATGTAGGGACAGGCGGGTGCAGTGAAACGAGGATCCCCCCCCTTACCAAAGAAGCCCTTGATTTCCCTTCAGACATGAGGTCATCAGGCACCGCCTTGGGGAAAGGTGGGCAGCTTTCTCCTGCTCCCCGGGCTTCCATCATTTCTCAGTCCTCTGCTGCCATCCAGAAAACCACAATGCTGCCAACTGGGGCCAAAGGACATCTTTTAAGGTACTAACATTGGGTCTCACCAGATTCCACAGCTGGGCCACCATCACAATCCCCTGTCCTCATAATAACCCACATTCTACTAGTTGCTAGGTCCCCTCTGGCAGAGGCTATGACACACCTTGAGGCCCATTATTAGGAACTGCAGGATGGGCCTTTGCCACCCTAGGGACTGCTTTAGACACTAGAATTCCACCACCTGCAATCCAGAGTTCTATCATTGGAAATCTCCTCCCTTGGGTCCCTCTTTTAAAGGCAGACTGTATTGGGATGCGTTACAGTTAGCTCCTCAAATCCTGTTATAGGCTGAATCGTGTCTGCCCCCAAATTCATATGTTGAAGCCCTAACACCCAGTACCTTAGAATGTGACCTTATCTAGAGTTAGGGCCTTTCTCGAAGTGACTAAGTTAAAATGAGGTCATTAGGGTAGGTTCTAATCCAATAGGACTGATGTGCTTGCAAGAAGAGGAAATTTGGGCATGGACATGCACAAAGGAAGATGGAGTGAACATAAGGGACAAGACGACCATCTACAAACCAAGGAGAGAGGTGTTGTTTTATTAGTGTTCTCCAGAGAAACAGAACATATATATATGATTTATTATAAGAAATTGGCTCATGTGATTGTAGAGGCTGAGCAGAAGTGGCATGGTCTGCTGTCTGTGAGTGGGAGCCCCAGGAAACCTGGTGGTGTAAATTCCAGTCCTATTCCAGTAAAGTCTAATAGGCGGGAGCAGCGCGGATTTAGGTCCCAGTCCCTGGCCAGGAGAAGACTGATAGCTCAGCTCACGCAGTCAGGCAGAGAGAACCAAGTGGGAGTGGGAAGGGGCAGAGGGGGAAAGAGAGGAGAGGGAGAAAGAATCGGAAGCGGGCTCCACACTGAGTGCTGAGCCCGACTCAGGGCTCGATCCCATGACTGCGAGATCATGACCTGAGCCGGTATCAAGAATCAGATGCTCAACTGACTGAGCCACCCAGGTGCCCTGTTTTAAATTTTTTTTTTAAAGATTTATTTATTTATTTGAGAGAGAGCGAGCAGAGAGGGGCAGGACAAAGGGAGAGGAAGAGAGAGAGTCCTCTAGCAGACTCCCTTCTGGGTGCAGAACTCCATGGGGGGGCTCGATCCCAGGACTCTGAGATCATGACCTGAGCTGAAATCAAGAGTCGGACGCTTGGGCGCCTGGGTGGCTCAGTTGGTTAAGCGACTGCCTTCGGCTCAGGTCATGATCCTGGAGTCCCGGGATCGAGTCCCACATCGGGCTCCCTGCTCAGCGGGAAGTCTGCTTCTCCCTCTGACCCTTTCCCCTCTCATGCTCTCTCTCTATCTCATTCTCTCTCTCAAATAAATAAATAAAACCTTAAAAAAAAAAAAAAAGAGTCGGACGCTTAACTGACCGAGCCACCGAGGTGCCCCTCTCCCAGCGTTTTATTCTATTTAAGCCCTCAAAGGATTATATGATGCCCATCCACAATGGGTGGGGCCATCCACTTTATTCAGCCCACCAATTCCAACGCTAATCTCTTCCAGAGATACCCTCACACACACTACACACCGAGAAGTAGTTTGGGCACCCATGGCCCAGTCAGGTTGAGACAAAATTACCCACCGCAGGGCTGGAACAGACCCTTCCCTCAGAGCCTTTGGAAGGAACCAACTCTGCTGACACCTTGAGTTGGCCCATCCAGCCTCCAGAACTGTGAGAAAATACATTTCTGTTGTTTAAGCCCCCCAGTCCGTGGTGCTTTGTACTTTGTTGTGGAAGCCCTGGGACATAAATACAACTCACCTAGGATTCGCAGAATGGATTGAGTGGGACCAACAAAGAAACCGGGAGGCTGTGGGATATACTTTGCCATCTTCACATTTGTGAAAATGACAGAACACCTTTTCAGTAGTTGGAGGCAAAATTACATTATGGGAAAAGAAAGGATTGCATCTGAGTTTTAGCTCTACTACGTTCACTAGCTGTGTGGCCAAGGGAAGGTTATTCTACCCATCCGGGGCGCCGTGTCCTCGTTTATAAATGGGGGCAAGATTTACCACTTCACTGCACTGTAGCCCTGATATGAGAACAAGAGAGTGTGTTTGCCTGCTACCTGCCTATACCGGGGCTAAGAAATCATCATCATCATCACCATCATTGTAAGGGGTGGGGTTGTCACTGGAGAAAAGAGAGTGCTTATGATCTACCATCTTGCAAATCTTACAATTTGAAAACCATGGCTTTTGCCTCCCACCATTACGATGATGACCAGGGGAACCGGCTCACAGTTACTGAGTGAGATGTTGATACTTGCCTCAAGCACTGGAAGTAGGATTGCTAGAGAAACACGGGATGCCCAGTTAAATTTGGATTGCAAGTAGATTTTTTTTTTTGTATAAATATGTTCTAAAAATTGCACGGGATGTTCTTATAGTAAAAAAGTATTCCTTGTTTTTCTGAAACTCAAATTTAAGTGGAGATCCTGTATTTTTATTTGCTAAATCTGGTGTTAACTAGGAGAGACCTACCCAAAGAAACAATGATATATGATCAAATAATGAACTGTCATTAAAAATCACCAAGTACTGAAAAGCATAAGAAGTACAATGGGTAGTTGTACCAGCTCTCTATCAAACAACCATAGAATCTCAGTAATATAAAACAATAAACATTGATGTAGCTCAGGCATCTAAGAGTTGGCTGATCTAAGCTGGGCTCAACTAGGGGGCTTGTCCCAGGCAACTTTGTTCCACATGTCCCTCATCCTCTTCTTGGGAACAGTGGGTTAGCCTGGGGATGCTCTTTTCATGGCAATGGAAGGAGCACAAGAGGCCTTGGGGACTGGTACACCACCA
This sequence comes from Eumetopias jubatus, assembly GCF_037043125.1. Taxonomy (NCBI): domain Eukaryota; kingdom Metazoa; phylum Chordata; class Mammalia; order Carnivora; family Otariidae; genus Eumetopias; species Eumetopias jubatus. The sequence goes on from NW_028274815.1 coordinate 73,570,435, forward strand.
CCTCCATCTTATACCATTGGCTTTGGCCAGTGATCTAGCCAAACCCAAAGTCAAAGGATGGAGAAATGTATTTTGCCTTTTTAGTGGAAAGAACTGAAAAGCCACAGGGTAAATGGTATGGCTACAGGGCAGGATGATGAAGTGTTGGGGCCCATCAGGCAAAGCAGTCAGTCACTGTAGTTAAGAAGACCAGTGCTGATATGGCTGAAGCAGCTGGGAAGGGTTTAGTGGAAGAGGAGACATGAAGGGTGGGTGGAATTTGGGCAAGAGGGAAGGACCTGCATGAGGAAAATCTCAACCGCTCATTCTTATCCATTTTCCTCTCCACTTCTGCTCTTTGCCCCTCCCCACCCTGACCTTTTCCCAGGAGACTGACCTCCACAAAACCGCATTAATTCATTAAGCAAAGTTGTATGTTCCACAGCAAAATAGAATCTAGGACTCTCATTTCTCCTGCCCCAAGGTAAGATCCTCACACACCCATCCTTTAGGGGACTCTGCAGGAAGCTGAGGACATGGGTCACAGGAGCCTTGGGACGCCTGGCAGCATGAAGAGGGTCTCCCCTCCTGCACCGGGCCCAGAGAAAGGCAGGATGTAGTAAAGCCACATGAAGGAGCAAAGGGGACAGGATCACACCGGAGCCCCCGCAGGGCCGTTCCGTGCTGGGCTCAGCTACACCTGTCCTGTTGCTGCTATAACGTGCCGGTTCTGGTGGTTCTGTGTCTCTGTGTCCTTTCACTTCTCACCAGCATCCGCCACGTTTTCTCTACGTCATAGCTTCAGTGTATTTGGGGTATCTGCTTCCTCTCAATTTCAGCTTACTGGTAACTGCAGCTTTGAATGGCCCATCGGGGACGTGACTGCGTGGCCTCTCTCTGCATCTTGTCTTATGCTTCTCCTAACTACCTTAGTCACTCTTGACTTCCTAGTAGACTTTTCCAAAGGCAAGAGTCAGAATGACTTGGTTTATCTCTATTTGGACAGAGCTCCTCATTCAAGCCACTGGGAAGCCTATGGTGCTCCCAGCGTGCTCAGCCAGGTTCAGCGCGGAGGTGGAGAAGTAGAGGTCAGGGAAGGCAGGGATGTATAAGCAGCCTCCAGTGGTCCATAAGCAGGAGCCGTGGGTGGGGGGGTGGGTAGGTTTCCTTTAGAAGGGGTACTGGGTGCGGCCGGCACCATGTTATTTATGGGCACGTTCATAGAGCAACAAATCGATTCGAGGTTTAGCCAATAACCAGATGAGAGACTTGGGTATTAGCACAGTGCTCAAAAGCTTTCATGTACATTGTCTCATTTGATTCTCAGAATGCCCTGGTGAGGCAATTTTAAAGCAGGTACAGTTATTGCCTGGCGAGCAAGGAACCTGAGTCACACAGGGAGGTGAAGAGATTGGTGTCTGAGGGGAAAGGACATCATTGGCGGAGACAGGACTGGAATGCAGGTTTCCCATCTCCTTCCCCAGTGTTTTTATATTAGATCATAAGGACAGTCATTGGGGCTCCAACTCTAAGAGGTGAGAGGATTTTTTTACCTCGTGAAAATAAAGAAGTCAGTATGTACAACAGATATTTATGACATCATTGTTTATGATAGGAAAAGACTGCGGAAAAAGTTAAATTTCCCCCAGAAGATCTCTGGTTAAATAATCTGTGCTCTACTCATGACAAGAATACTATGCACATTTAGGGGCACCTGGGTGGCTCAGTTGGTTAAGCGTCTGCCATCGGCTCAGGTCATGATCCCGGGGTCCTGGGATCGAGCCCCGCATTGGGCTCCCTGCTCCTTGGGAGTCTGCTTCTCCCTCTCCCACTCCCTCTGCCTCTTCCCTGCGCTCATGCTCTCTCTCAGATAAATAAAATCTTAAAAAAAAAAAAGAATACTACGCATACTTAAAAAAGAATAAGACTTAGGAAAAAAAATGAATAAGGGAGAGGCATCAGCACAAATATGGAATGCTCTCCAAGATATATTATTCAGTGAAAAAGCAAAAACAGGACTCCCATATGTATTAAAAGATGAAAACACGTTATACTTGGGTATGCCTAAAATATGCCCGGACAAATACATAGTAAATTGGTTCATGGTGGCTGTCTCTGAGGTGGGAGAGCTGAGGGGTTGGGGGTTTGGGGTGAGAGGGAGACAGTCTGAACTGTATAGCATTTCTGTACTCTGACGTTTTAAAGAAATCGTGTGCCTATATTACCTTGTCAATTAAAAATTTTAAAAGGAATCTGGATGAGAGAGCTTTGCTCAGTGTAGGTGAAGGACGTTTAGGGTACATAACTTGGTCTAATTGAGGACAGGCAGGGATGTTGGAGCCACTGGGTCATATCCACCCTACACACCTCATCCCCCCCTGCTCTGACCCCCTCCCCAGTCTGCAGTAGTCTTTACTTCGGTCCAGGATGGAAGGCTTCCCGCTGAAATGTCTTCTTCCCTTCCTGGCTGCCTCAGATCCAGTGTTGTGGCTTTGGGACCCTTCAGCTTAGGTGTGCTGGTGCATTTAGAGGGTCATAATCATCACACCAGCAAGAGCTTACATTTCTTGGGCACTAACCACATACCAGGCACGGAGAACTTTTCCTGGACTATTTTACGTCATTTTTCAGAAGTGCCACATGAGTTAGGTGCCATTGTAATCTCTATCTTTCTAGAAGTGGTAACTGAGTTGCAGAGAGGCCAAGTCCCCTGCCCGCAGTGACAGTTAGGAACAGGGGGAGCCTGTTAAACACCAAAGTCCCTGTATTAAATTCCTTCCTGCTGGAAATATTTGGAATGGTTCCTGTTTTCTTGACTGAACCCTGGTTGCCACAGGGGGTATTCAAGAGGAGGAGGCACCTCGAGATGCTCAGAGGGTTCTGGGGGCGGGGATCCACCCGAGGAGGGAGCGAGGAGCTGCTTGAGGAGGGCGCCTCCGAAGAGGACGCGGGGAGGTGTGTGAAGGCATGTGTAGGAGCATTTTATCAGCCAGGGCCTAATCAGGAGACAGAAACCACATGGTAGTTCCAACAGGGAGGGCAGCCGGTAAAGAACTATTACTAGTGACCAGAGAACGGCTACTCAGGGGTAAAGAGAACTCCAAAAAATGCAGGAAGGAATAAAGTGGGGAGAGATGCCCCTCTGAGGCTGAGGTCCAGGTCTCACTGGAGAGGTCTCCCTGGAGCCCCTGAACAGTTTAAAAGTTTACTAAAGCTGGGCGCCTGGGTGGCTCAGTTGGTTAAGCGACTGCCTTCGGCTCGGGTCATGATCCTGGAGTCCCGGGATCGAATCCCGCATCGGGCTCCCTGCTCGGCGGGGAGTCTGCTTCTCCCTCTGACCCTCCCCGCCCTCATGTGCTCTCTCTCACTCTCTCAAATAAATAAATAAAATCTTTAAAAAAAAAAAGTTTACTAAAGCCAAGGTCAAGCACATCAAGGCTGGACAGCGGGGAAACTACCCAATGGGGGGCCAACAAAACTCACCAGGCAGCTGCCTGGGGTTTGGTGTTGAACTTAGCAGGAAGTCACTGGAGAGAACATCAGCTTGTCGTGAAGCTGCCCCTAAGGTGCCCCTGAGACTCTGGGAAGCTTCGTGTCACTGGATGTCTCCGCCAAGCATTGCAGCGTCCAGGGAGTAAGCAGGGGAGGACGCGCCTTCCTCCTGTGATGTCTCTCTGGCGCCCTCTACCGACAGAGGGTAACATCGCGCTCTGGCAGGAGGACTGTTTCTAGGCTCTGGCTTCAGCACGCGGGCGGCGGCAATGAAGGCTAGATTTGCAGCCGGGAGGCATTGAATTGGTAACTGGCATAGTGTGTGTATACCAGGGATTCCGTTCCCTTTCAACATACCTGCCCCAGTGCTCTGGGGGAACGTCCTGTTTTTTGAGAAGTTCACCCGAAAGAAGAACGCACCCGGTTCCTGACCCTGTGTTAGGTACAGATGAGAACACCCCGGATCATCAGATGCAACTCTTCTCTTTAATAATCAGGATGGAGAGAGAAGGAGTGCTTCTGGATGTTCCCTAAGTACACCCTAGCCTGCCTGCCTTCCGGGCTTTTTGTTGGCAGTGTCCTTAGCCCACAAAACCTTCTCTCCCTTTATCTCCAACTATGAAAGTCCCCTCCAACCTTTGGGGTCCATCCAGGCGACTGCCACCTGTGAAACTGTGGGCTTTGTGTCTCTGGTGTTAAATGATCTGGTGCTTGTCTCATCTCTCCCGCTAGATGAGAGGCTGGGTGGGGCCGGGCACACTGCCTTGCTCACAGTGGGTGCCAGTAAGGGGTTGGCTCAGCCAATGGCCCCGGACAGGCTGTAGCTCCCTTCTGGCTAGTGTCACACAGGCAGGCAGGCCAGAGGGCCGAAGAGCTATGCCTTCTCCTCTTTGTCTTTACACACCCAGCAGAACCGGAGGCCTCACTTCCTACCTACTTTCCTTGTTTGACCACTCTACTTTGATGTGGGTGAATTAGCAGCCTATGAATTTCCATACAGCTGGGTGTAAAGTAAACTCTTAGATGTGTGACTCTATTTTAAGTGCTTGGGAAGTAGGGTGATGGGTGTGGGGAACTTTGCTATTTAAAAGAATTTTGTGCATAATTTCACAAAGCTGCTTTCCTCCCATCTATCATGAAGGCAAATCCAATGGCCATTCATATCCTGGGCTTGTTCAAGAAGAGCCCACTTGTGGTGACCTCGGAGAAGGCAGGATATAAGCGCCCTGAAGCTCTCGCCAGGTTGGAGCTCTTGATGGGAGGAATATTCCAAGGGAGAGCCTTCTTAAGGCTGAGATTCTGGATTTTCATCACTCACAGCTGGAGGGGGCTGTGGAGGCTACAGCCTGGGCCACAGCGGCCCTCAGTAACCACTTCTGACTCATTCATTTGGGGTCAGAGAAGGGGACGAGGGGAGTGCTGCAGAGAATGTTCTGCACTGGTGATAAGGGTCCCGGGGTTGTGGCCCAAGCTCTGCCACTAGCTAAAACCCCAAACCTTGGCAAGTCATCCAAACCCTCCCAAGGTGCAGCTTCTGTGTGTAAAGCCGGGGCAATTAAGACTGCCCTGCGTCCTACAGGCCTGCCATGGTGGTTTTCCTTCTACAGGCGGAGGTGCACCTGCTATCAGAGCCGCCCCCAGCTGGCCTTTTGGAGTGTGCGGGAGGAGGTAATGGAAGGTCTCCCCTGACATGTTGCCCTCAAAAAAAACCTCCTTGAATGTTTCATCTCACCCTCTTCTTTCATTTCATGGGAGTTACCATAAAATAAACGTATTCCAGGAAAGAGGTTTTCTCTCCTCACCTTTGTGCTGCTGCCTCCTCCTCCTCCCCCGACAAACAGTAAGAAGGTAACCAACTCTGTGAAGCAGCTGTTGGCCAATACTGCCCCCTTGTGGCCCAGCTTGTCCTCACCGGGAGGAGTTCAGCCCGGGAGTTTTTCAGATTCCGAATCCTGACCCTTTGCAGAATTATCAGAAGGCCACGCAGAAAAGCGGACCCACAAGACGCTTGGAAGGGGTTCCAGATCCACAGAATGCCTGGTGGAAACTCAGATCTTTAGCACTGGCTCTGTGGATGTCTGTGTTCCAGGGAGGAGATTAAGGTGGGGAGGAATACATCATAAACGAATACCCTGGGGGGTGTGGGGGTGCCTCTGGGAAGGGGTGAGCACAGAGCCGTACAGAACCGCACCAGGACCTTGGCTCCACGTGCTGACACCAGCACAGCCATTTATGAAGGCCTGGGTGTGTCAGGCCCGCGCTGGGGCTCCTCATGCCCTGCTGCATTTAACTTCCCTCTGGAGGGATTACCGTCACCCCTCTGTGTGCGGGAAGAAACGGTGGCTCGCAGAGGTTGCGTGATTTGCCCATGTCACAGCTGTGAAGGGGCAAACTGAGATCCAAACCCAATCTGGTGTTTTACTCCCTCCTGGCCGCAGCACTCACTGTCCCACACCTGCGGGCTGGCCAAGGGCCCGACAGCCCCCACCAGACGTCTTCAACCAGATCCCATGACCCTGCTTCTCTCCCCTTCTCTAGACGCCCCGCCAGGTTTCCAGTGAAGTGTTGCTGACCACGATGGGGAGCGAAGGCAGTAGTGGGACTCGGCAAGACTTACCTGAGCCTTCTTGGCTCTCCCTTTTTGTTGCTTCCCCCCAAATCTCACCTTCTCTGTTCCCGAGGGACCATTTCCCCTCTCTGCCCCAAGGAGATTTTTCCTTTTGGGGGTCTTGTGGGATGTGGTACATCTCCCTCATGACACTAATCACCTTGAAATGGCTAATGGCTCTCACATGTTTCTGGACTTAACCTCAGGCTTTTTTTTTTTTTATTTAATTTTTTTGAGACATTTTAGGTTCATAGAAAAAGACTTTAGGCTTTTCTTTCTTTCTTTTTTTTAGGACAAAGACTGACTCATCTCTCCCCCCGCACCTAGCATGGCATCTGACACATAGTAGGTGCACAACCACGTGCTTATCGAGTGATGAGGAAGGCAAGACACATTGGAGATGGTTAAAACGCAACAACGAAGTATGTCGTTCAATGCAGCTTAGCTGTAGCACGTGAAATCGATTTCTGCTTTCTCTGCAGTTAAAAGTGATTTTTTTCACGGCCCTCCCCTGGTTGATTTTCATTGTGTTCAGAAGCCTCTGCCCAAAGAAGAGGCCTCTCCGTGGAGGCAGTTCCGCTTTTGTCCAGAAGATGGCGGGCGAGGCCAGCAGAAAAGCCTTGCAGCCCTCAGGGCCAGGCCCGCGTAGTTGACCCCTTTTTGTAAAAGATGCAGGAACCTGAAACCTATTTGCCGACCCTATAAATGCGCGTGGATGATAAGACCTGGCTTTCGAGGTGGGTTCTCTGGCTGATCCCTGAGAAAAGGAGCTTTTAGGAAAATGTCTTTCAAGGGAAAATATGACAGCAGGAAAATATGAGGGGGCTGCTCCTCATAAACCCTGTTTGAGTAGAGTTTCTCGAACACCGTGGAAAATGAACTTAATATAAAGCAGACACGGTCCTCAAACTCTAAATGACACAGGACAACTTTTTTTTTTGCCTCGTGAAGCTCATTTCTTTGGAAATCCTTCCCAGCCCTATGGCCACCTGTCTGGTTGACTGCAAGCTTTTCTCCGGTCCCATCTCTGCACGGGTCTGCACACTCGAAAGAGGTAAGTAATGACTTTCTGACTTGAGCTGACGGGAGAGAGGGGACAGCCTCACAAAATGGCCTGGGGACTTGCACGATGGCTATTTGTCAAACAGCTTTTTATTTATTTATTTTTTTTTCAGGGCTAATCAGGCCTACAGATATTTTCTCCTCAGAGTCAGTCATTGAGTACGAAGGTAAGGCCAGGCCTCCCCTGCTCCCTGCTCCAGGGGACCAGGGTGTGACCGTGGGAAGAGGGAAACCGCTCCCTAATCTTGTGCTAAAACAGATTTTAAGGCTGCAGTCACCCCCACCCCCATTTTCCTTCTGACCTAAATCCTCCCCCGAAGCCGAGCTGGGCTCTGGGCCAGGGTGTCAGCTGTGGACAAAGGAGCCCTGTTTCGTAGGCCTGGCTACTGTTTCCCTACACCGTCTGACAAACGGTGCGCAACTCCCCCAAGTCAACGTGATCACGCAGAAATCCGCAAAGATGGCGGTTGCCTGAGTGGGTGCTGCCTCCCGGGGACCCAGAAACACTGCCCCCTCGTGTTTCTACCACAGGGCACTGCGCTGTTTACACGGAGCCGCCCACTCCTCCGGCCTAGGTGTGGCTGCCCACGCGGAGGGCGCTGGGCGGGAGGCCCCCCTCGAGCTGAGTGAGCGTGCCCTATTTTTTCTGGCCTACTGGGGAGCCAACCGTTATTCACTGTTATTCACTGTGGACTTCTCCTCAGGGTCTTTGGAGCGTGAGTGCCCTCCCCCCTCCTCCCACCTCTTTCTCCTCTTCTCAGCACCCTGGGGTAGCCGGGGAGGGCTGGGCTGGAGACCAGGACTAGTTGTGCTGAAAGGACCCATTGCTATGCGGACTCGAGGGGACAGATCTTTTACCTCCTGAGGCACAGCTTCCGCTTTGCAAAATGGGCATGACAACACATGTCATGCCACCTATGTAGAGATGGTGCTTATGACGAATGGGGTGTGCATTCAGGAAGGACAGGGCTCTCTATGGGCCTGGAAGGAGGACCAAGGTAGAAGGAGAGAGCGTCAGAAGGATGAGAGGGATTTAGGTGCATGCACATGATGGGGGAAGGTGTGCCAGGTGGGGAAATGGTGAGGACAATAGCACAGTGGCAGGACCCATGGAACATTTCCTGGGAACAGTGAGTACATCATTCTGGCTTCATCAAAAATGTGTGTGTGTACGCTCAGGAGAGTATGCCTGTAACAGGGAGGCAAGTCTGGAAACGTGGTATGAGATCTAATTATGGAAGGCCTTGAAGTCCCGGCTCGTTACTTTGGGGAATGTTGCAAGTTTATGAGCAAGGATCACATGCAAAGTCATGGGAGGAAGATTGATGTGGCCATTCGTGTACGAGGGAGGGTTGGAGAGACCAAGGGTCGCCGTTTAGGAGACTGTTGTAAGTTCTGGGACAGAGAGGAGGGCGTGTGAGGGCAAGATGGTGCCCAAGGGACCACTAGAAAAGCCATTATGCATGAAGATCAATAGGACTTGGCTGAGTTGAGGCCTGAGACAAGAGGATAGTGGTAGCGTGGCAGAAACTGCCAAGGCCCTGGAGGAAAGCCTGGTGTGGGGAGAAAGTTAGCTTTAAGGTCTTCCACCTGAGGTGACTGGGTTCGTTTGGCCAAATGTAAGCAGTAACTGGTGAGAAGGAGAGCCGAAGCTCCCGATTGACGGGTCTCCTCCAACAAGCTCTCTCCACCACTCTGGGCTCTTTGTCCTTCCAGAATGTGCTCTCCACCCTGACCCTGCGTCGGGACTCGGCCTCCAGCTACCAGCTTGAGAAACTGGGCTGACTGGCCTGGCTTTCTGCTGAGATCTGACCTTGGCCTAGGTGGAAAGATCCCTGGCAAGGGCTGGGCTGACCCAAGCCTCAGCTGTTGTTGCCGGGTTGGTAGAAAGTCTAGCCACATTTGGCCAGGCCTCTATGGGAAGTAGAGGCCAGGAGTTCTGCCAAAGAAGGAGGAGAGAGACAACAAGGGTGGTAGATCATTTTGTGGGGAAAAAACAAAAGGCAGCAGGGAGGGCATTTTGTTTCTGCAGTTTAGGCCCTTTCAACAGCTGCTCAGATGATGGATGGAGACATTTATTTGCAGCAGTTTTCTTGGAATCCCTAATCTCTAGTGCTCAGCACCCTGCAGGAGAACACTGCTAGCATTGTGAGGTATCCATTTCGATTGTAAGAGAGTCGCAGATGCAGGCAGGACATTGATGAAATGTAGTAGTGGCCAGAGGGGCGAGGTGTGAACGCCCACAAGGAGGAGTCTGGTGGGGGAGGGAGGGCCCAGCGCTGCGGCTCCCTCCCTCCAGACCTCAGGTCTTCTCATCTGTCAAGTGACGGTACTGGGCTGGAGGATCTCCAAGCCCCTTTCATACCCTGACATTTTCGTCACTTATTTTGTGTCTCAGTCCCAGCCTGGACCTGGGCTCTGGGGGTGATGCTGGAGAAAAACGCACAGACTTCGCTATCTGGAAAGACCACATCAACATTGGCCATCTCCGGCCTCTCAAAAGCTTTTGAATCAGCCTTGGTCGGCGGCACAGAACTCTGGTCTTGTGAGCCGGTATCGAGCCTCACATTGCCCACTGTTTGTCTCCTCCCACAAGCTGGTCGTAAGAAATAATTTTTACGGGAGATGGTCAAAGACTCATCTTCAAACATTTAAAACAATTAAATGCCCCTTTTTTCCTAAGGGAATTTTATGTGGACTTAAGATAAAAACTGACTGTTCTGGTAGAAGGGGCTTCGAGTCCCCAGGCTCCTCTGCAAACCCACAGGCTGACCTAGGGGCTGGACAGTCTAATGACAGACACAGGGACAAGTGAGGTCCTAATCCATGTCCATGTTCTGCCTTTGCATTTTAGCCAAAGCCACTTTAAGAGCCAGCCGTGAACACTCCCCTGTATCTAACTCTCAAGCTTCCATTGAGCACACAGCCCTTAACATCACACAACATCCGCTAAGGAATGCCTCCACGTGAGAAAGGTCTTTCAGCAGTTCGTAGTAGGAAAAGCTTTATCTTTTCCCCAGGAACTAAAATGTCCTTTAGTTCTTTGTTCTAGAACAAACAACCAACAAGCAAACAATCACGCTGTCTCCCCTGAGAGGAACTTTGCCATAATAAGATGTGTATCATTTCATGCATTTCCCTCTCTGTGCTGTGTGGTGGGTTGCCACTTGGCATCCATTTCGGACTCCTTCCATGTGCCTTCCTGTACCTGAGAGGCTGGAAAGCTAAAAATGGCATTTCCCGGATTCCCCTGCTCCTAGGGTTCCGGATTTAAGGTGGTTTCTGTCGTTAGATGGACTGATGAAATGTCTGGAGGTGGAATGGAGGCTGGCAACCAGCGCAGTTTGGGGGTGTGGATGTTTCTGCAGCTGTGATTTGACGCCCAGCCACGAGCCCCACGCGTGTCTTGGCACATTGGTGGGTGGTGGTGTCTCCCCGACCCAGGGATTGGAGATTTGGTGGTGTGTTTTTGATCTCAGTGATTCTGTGTGATGGGCTTTGATTCTCCGTCATTGTGATTACGGTAGAGGTGGCAGCTCCCTTGGCGGGCAAGTTGTGTGGCAGGATTCTGCTCGCCCTTTCTGGCAGCCCAGGCTAGAGCACTTTCCTCCTGCTCCTTGCACCATCTGTTCCGTAAGCACAAATTCCTTATGTTACACTGCTTTTGTGTGACGAATGAGCAAGAGTGGTTTCTGTTTCCTATTTTTGACCTCTGAGGGAAACTCCTCAGTCACCAGGGTGTGCTGGGATCCAAGTCATCTTGCTTCTTGCTCCCCGGTGAAGCCGGAAGGGTCTCTGAGCCTCAGTTCCCACATCTGTAGCTCCGTGGTAGTAGTAATCTCACCGTATTGTAATCGTACCCTTGCCTCCCTCCCTGTGGGGCTCCTGTCTCCTTTCGTGACTAGTATCTGTTTGAGGTTTCGCAGCTTCTCAAGACTTTCCCCTGTTAGCACAACCACCGTGGGAGGTCAGTAGGGAATGTTGTTAGAATTACAAAACCACAAGGTAATTGCCATGGCACGGACAGAATGTGGTTCAAAGACGGGTGGAATGCTTCGGGTTGCTTGGGGGCAATCGGATGAGGCTGGAGGAGGACATGGTGCCTGAGTGAACTCTGAAGAATGAGATGTCTAAAGACAGGTAGGGGCAGGACCTTACCAGCAGAGGGAAGAGCATGTGCAAAGGCTGGGGGGACACATTCAGGGGAGTCTGTGAATGTGAGTTCAGGACGGACAGAGTAGAAGATGGGAGGGGCGGGAGATAAGGCAGGGGTGGAGGGCCTGTATGAACAGCTTGGCATGTCTGCCTGGAAAGAGTTTCAATTTACCCTGTAGATGGCTGAGAAGCAGGGGAAGCACCTCACTGAGTGACCATGCTGGCACAACATGGAGGATGGGCTGGAGGGGTGAGACCAGTGGGGGTGGAAACAAGGGGACTGGTGAGTGATCTGATGTGGGGTACGAGAGAGGGGCAGCGTGACGTGGGTTCCTCCCAGCTTCTGGCGTGGGCAGACAATGCTCACGGAGAGAGGGGACTCTCGGAGCGGAGCAGGTTTGGGCATACCGAATTTGAGATTATCTGGTAACCAGCTAGTTGCCTAGGTCTGAAACTTGGGGGCGAGAGGTCTGTCCGAAGGTACAAATTTTAGATGAGTCAGTCAATGTTAAGGTGGTGGTCAAAACCTTGAGTGGATGACCTTGTTTAAGGAGAATAAGAGGCCTAGGGAGGAGGGAGGATTGAAGATAGAGCCGGGAGCACCACTGATCCTTAATGGAAAAGAAACCCATAAGTAGGCAGGGATGAGTGGCCAGAGATGAAGAAGAGAGACTGAAAGAGTGGTTCAAGAAAGATGCAGTGGTCAACGGTGTCACAATTGAAGAGCGATCCAAAAAGGTGAGGACTGGAAAGTTCTCTCTGGGTTTGGCAGAAATTCACTGGTGACCTTGATAATTCAGTTCATTTTTAACCGATACTTACTGAATGCTTACTATATGGCAGGCACTGTTCTTAGAGTTTGGGGTCTATCAGTGAATAATCTCATTCAAGTGAGGGGAGACAGCTATTAAAGAATGAACATAGCAACTAAGTGTTTTTAAAGCATGGTGGAAGGTGGTAAGTGCTATAAAGGGAAAAAGTTGAACATTATAAGGGGGCAAATCAGGAATGCTGGGCAGAGGTTGCAATTTTAAAAAAGGATGACAGAAGGTTATATGGGAGCAAAGACTTTGAGAGTGGGGAGAAGTTGACCATGTGACTATCTGGGGCGAAACTATTTCAGATAAAAGGCATAGCCAGTGAAAAGGCCTTAAGGTAGGATTGTGCCTGGCATGTTCCAGGAATAGCGAGGAAGCCAGTGTGGCTGGAGGGGAGCGAGTGAGGGGAAAATAGTGGGAGATCCCATCAAGGAGGTAAGGTGGAGGGTAGGGGCTTGGTAGGCCATGGGAAGGGCTTTGACTTTGGGGAGCCACTGGAGACTTTTGAGCCAAGAATGACACGGTCTAACTTACACTTTAAAAAAGCTTATTTTGGCTACTGCATTGATAATAGACTGTAGGGAGGGGAGGGGAGCAGCAGGGAGACCTGTTGCAGTGATCCAGGCAAGAGATGATGGCATCTGGAGTCAGGAAGGTGGCACTGGCAGTGGTCAGAAGGCTCAAATTCTGGATATGTTTTGAAGGTAGAGCCAACAGAATTCCTGATGGATTGGGCTGTGGTGTATGAGACAAAGAAAAGGACCACTTCAAATTTCTTGTCCTCTTCACAGTTGCTCATGCTGTTTCCCTCAACTGAGATGGTGGGAACTGTGGGTGAAGAAGGTTTGGGTTCAAAGATCGGAAGTTTAGTTTAGGGCACGTGGAGTAGGCACTGTCCATTAGACATCCAAATATCGATGTTGAGTGGGCATTCTCAGTGATATGGGAGAGGCGAATGCCAGAGTGTCCCTGTTGGGGAGTGGATTGGAGGTGAGAAAGTTGAGACTGGAATGTAGACCGTATGTCCTAGCAGCCCGGCTGTGGGAGGGAGGGGTACCATATGTGAAAGTGAGGGGAGGGTTGGGTTGAAGAATCTTTGAAAAGAAGACATATAAGTTTGTCTGTAGAAGTGAAGAATCCAGTGAGAACCCCGAGGTTGACAATTCTAGAAGAGAAATTGTTCCTGATGGCACCAAGTCCTTAAAGAAGTCAGTGAGAACAGATACATCTGAACATCCGGAATGCCTTTTCTTCTGAGGTGGGGTAATGTGGAGCAGATGACACTTTCTAGGAAATGTCAACGGAGGGGCAGGAAGTTGAGAGACTTTATGTTTCTGCAAAAGAAGAATTAGGATCAACGAAGAGAGAAGGCTCGACCAAGAGTTGAGCTGGGAACTTGGGGAAAAACATGAAAGTCGGGAAAAGACCCTGAGGGTAATGGGAGAAGTTGTGGAAGGATTGCTGAGCGTGATGAGGGTATAGCTCATGCTGTAAATTGGTGGGGCACCGTTCTTCCTTGTGGTGCGATTTTCTCCATCGGTCCCAGGTATAGGGACCCAGGTATAGAAGGTGGATAATCTTGGCTGAGGATTTTATGGAGTACAAGCGCTAAAAAGACAAGCAGATGATGGAGCGGAGGTGGCTGTCAAAGAGAACTGTTGAAGTGAAACCCTGTAGGGTCTTGGCTAGATGGGGGTGGAAATGAAGTCAGGAGATGCTCACAGATACGGAGAACCAGGTAGAGTCAGGAGCTCAGAGGTCAAGGTGAGGTCAGAGAGTAGGTGTGGTAGGAGGACCTGAGTGAGAGCTAGAGGAATCAGATTGTGACCTGGGAGTGGAGCCCTGAGGTTAGGGACTTCAAAGACGAAGTGGTTCTCAGTGGTTGTAATCTAGAAAGGTGGATCCTCCAGGGGGATGGGCAGCCCACCAGAGATGGGAGGTGAAGGTCAATGGGGCTGAGAAGGTTAAGGACCTGGAGACGGGGGTGTTAAATATCATTCACGCAGATTCAAAATTCTCCCGAGATGATGCTGGGAATTGGAGTGAAAAGGAAATCAGTGGTCTGGATGATAAACTTCTGCATCTAAGTTGGGGAGAGTTCAGGTGGTCCCTAAAGAATCATGATAATGGAGAGTTGGGGGTCAGTGCAATGCTTGGCTTAGTACCAAGGAGCGGGGGTGGGGGTGGGGGGGGGCTGCCCAAAAGCTGAAGAGGAATGACCGGGTAAGTTTGTTCCTCTTTTTGAAGTTCCTCTGCCCATTTTTTGCACTTCTGTGCTAGGCTATGTTTCGTATAGCCTCCTGCTATTACCTCTCTGAGTACCTTTGTTTCACAATATTGTTAGGTCCTTGGGAACAGGTATAAGGTACTCTCACATTGAAGGTACTTAATAAATGTTGGTTTTTAAAATGGAGAGTTGGCCAGATGGGGACTTGTGCTGGGTACATTACCTGGAACAAATGGGTGACCGCTGTGTTTTTTCTCCACCACTTTGTGTTTTCTTTTTCCTTCTTTAAGATTTATTTATTTATTTGATTTTTTTTTTTAAAAGAAGCTTTGTTTATTTGAGAGAGAGTGAGCGTAAGTGGAGCAATGGGGGCGGGAGGAGAGGCAGAGGGAAAGAATATCAAGCAGACTCTCTGCTGAGCAAGGAGCCCCACGCCGGCCTCAACATGGGGCTTGATCTCAGCACCCTGAGATCGTGACCTGAGCCAAAACCAAGAATTGGATGCTCAACCGATGGAGCCACCCATGTGCCCCCCAATTTGTGGTTTCAGTGAGAATACCCCACCCCCCAAATTTAAGGTCTGAGGATGGCTCTGGCCTCACCTGGAAAATACCAGAAATAGTCAGTTCCCATGTGTGTCACCTCCTGGGACCTTAGGGTCTGGAGGCGTCCCTGAAACCTGAATGTGCTCAGGCTCTTGGTGACCTGACACCTACTGGGAAACACAAGGAAGTGGAAAGGAAGCCAAATTGAGAAGTGGCTGCTGGAAACCAGAGACTCGAGCCGAAGAGGGGCTGTACAATGAACAGCAAACTGTATACAAAGGCAAATATTTAATTTGAGGTGGAGCTTTATTTTCCTTATATCAGAATAATGCAGACCTTGGATCAAAGCCTCTGGGACTAATGACAAGAAAATTAAATTAAGTGTAATTACATGCCACTCAAAGACTCCTGGGAAGCCATTCAAATATGCAAGAGTCCTTTGTGCAAGGTGGTGTTAGTTCTTCCTGATTGAGAAGGGCGCCCTGAAGAGGAGGTCGGTTGAGTAGAGGTAATTACGTTTGGTAAACTCAATTATCACTTCTCAGCAGCGATAATGGGTTCTGCTCAAACAATGGAAAAATGATTATGTATCCTAGCCCTTTGATGATCCAAGTGAATAAAAGAAGACCTAACAGAGTTTCTAGAACCTGGCGACTTCAAGGCAAGACCAGATCCTAAATTGTGAAAGATACTTCAGGACTCATTAGGGCACGGTGGACTGACCCATTTAGCCCGCGGGTCCATGGCAGGTATTTGATGCCAGGGACGGAGGGATGTTGGTAGCCCCTGAAGGCAGGTACCGTCTTGAACACTCTGCTATTCTCGTGCACATGGCTCAGGCATTGGCCCTAGCTGGTTTGGGAATGCTCTGTTTTGTTGCCCTGGATAAGGAGGACTTGCTGTTTTGTGTTTTGATACAGTTGGCTATGTAGTTTCCCCTTTTGCGGTGGTTGTGAAAGGCAGGGTGAGTTGTCACGTTGGTTCTACCTTAGCCCTTAGAGATTTAGATCTGTAAAAATTCATAAAACAAAAGCTAGATTTAGCCACAAACTACTTAGGAGTTGAACTGGGTTAACAATATTCTTTACATATCACTATGAGTGCCCCCCCAAATGTTCTGCCTTCCCAATTTTCTCACCCCATCTTCGCTTTACCCCTCTGACCCACGTGTCCAGGGGTTTAGGGACAAGCTCTCCACACGTACTTCAGAGTCTGTCCTTCCCTCCTCCTCCACCTTGCCCTTCTCCACTCTGTCCCCTGCTGTCCTCCCCCAGCACCCCTGCCCAAGTCCTCATGGAGACCTAGCGTCCCCCTCCTCTCCCAGCCTGTCCAAAGGTGACTTTCCAGTTTGTCCTCTGCCAACTTTAATGTCTGTCCTCTTCTCTTCAACTCCCTTGACCCAGTCCCAGCTGCTTCCCTTGGTACCCGTCACATCAGTGGGGGCAGCCGCTTCCCAGCTGGCTGGAATACTCTTTGGAAACCAAGGCGAACAGAACACAGAGGGAGCACTCTGCCTAGGGCCTAAGGGTGGAGGACAGAGACTCTGGATTGAGAGGCCCAGCTCTCCCGTGTTCTGGCTGTGAAACTTACTCTTAAAAGCAGGACTAAAAATGATCCCTATTTCAGAGGGTGGTTGTGACCATTCCGTGAGCAAACCTTTCCTGGCTAAGAAAATGAAGCTGGAGGCTTATTGCCGTTTTATGAAGCTTCTCACCTGCGTGTCCACCTCAGAGTGAGCAGGCTATGGAACTTCAGGTAAAAATCAGATTAATGAGATCAGCCCCAGTTAATACATGAGTGTGTCTTGAGGGAAGGAAACTGGCTTTCAATAGGTAGTAGTAGAGGGGCACCTGCGTGGCTTGGTCGGTGGGGTGTCTGCCTTCGGCTCAGGTCATGATCCCAGAGTCCTGGGATTGAGCCCCAACATTGGGCTCCTTGCTCAGCAGGGACCCTGCTTCTCCCTCTGCTTGTGCTCTCTCTCTCGCACATAAATAAAATCTTTAAAAAAAAGTAATGTTAAAATGATTAAGTCATTACTTGCCATGCAAACAATTTCAAGATATTAATGAAAATTTAAAATACAGGCCAATGAAGGGAGAGGGTAAACGGAGAATCTGCCCTTCATATGAGGCTCTGCCGAGATCATTTCAACGATTTGTCCTAAATAGTTTTTGTATCATTGTGCGTGCACATGCACATATTTGTTAGGGTTATGAGCCAACAGTGTGTATAGTGTTTCCACCTCACTGTGGTATCTTTACGTGTAGCTTCGTGGCTCTTCAATGATTCTTGCTCAGGGCTGCATAATATTGCCATGCATGGGCAGTTCATAGTTGACCAAAATTGTCTCTTGTTGGAAAGCTCGGTTGTCTCTCTTTCAATTTGACATGGCGACACTGGTGATGATTTCTTGAAGAGGAGTGTCTTGGGTGCACACTGGGGGACAGGTTATGGAAGGAAAGCTAAGCTAAGGACGCCTGCCCGGTGTGAGCACTGAGCTGCTGTGTGAAAGGGACTGGGTTTTATTCATCTCTGTACTGCAGGGAAAGGGTGGGTCTCTCTCTCTCTAGCAGTCTGATCTGAAAAATCCAAACTTCCAACATTTTTCACTTTGCATAGGGATAATTGACATTGTGAAACCTGTAACTAACGATCCCTGTTGCGTCTAAAATGTTTTATTCCTGATCACATTGGTGGGACTTCTGATTGGGGAAAGGAAAGGGAAGTTAGGGGGACTTTAAACCAAAACCCTCTCCCCTTAGAGATTGATGGAAAAGTGGTAAGTACAAACCTATAGCACAGAATTCTGTTTGGAAGAATTCAGACACGTTTAAAAACAAAACAAAACAAAACAAAAAAACCCCAAAAAACAGAAAGTTGCTAAACTCCAGAGTCCCCTCTGGTAGAATCCTAGGATCTCAGCCTTAGAAAGGACACCTGCCCCTTGCCCTGCTGAATGTATGCTCTCTGAGGTCTCTCTCTCTCTCTTTTTAAAGATTTTATTTATTTGTTGGAGAGAGCACAAGCAGGGGAGTGGCAGGCAGAGGGAGAAACAGGCTCTCTGATGAGGAGGGAGCCCGATGTGGGACTCGACCCCCGGACCCTGGAATCATGACCTGAGCCAAAGGCAGACGCTTAACCGACGGAGCCACCCAGGCGCCCCTCTCTGAGGTCTCTTCACAGATGGGCATGGAGCCTTTGGGGCTAGAACATTTGCTGGGGCAGGGAGGTCGCCACCCCCATGAGATCGTCTTGGATGCTCTAATTGCAGGTGAGCAATTGTGGTGAAATCATCTCCCGCCTTCCTTGGAGCTTCCTTTGGTGGCCCTTTGGTTCCACCCTGTGGAGCAACTCCTATCAGAGTTATAGGATATACCTATCCTCTCTGTCCACCTTCCAGCTGCTTGTGGCTGTCATGCTGCTTCTCTGGAGTCTGCTCCTGTCCAGTCTAAGTACCCTCAGTCCTACTTGCTCCTCAGCAGACAAGGTTCCCAAACCCTTGCCATTCTGGCCTGTCTCTTCTGGGCAAAGGCCAGCCTGTCAATGTCTAGCAAAGCTGTGGTACCCAGATGGGGTTTCTGGGATTTGGACTTGAGTAATCCCACTTCAAGCCTCATTGGGTAGAGGAAGCCATCCTGCAGTGATTTTTTTTTTCTTCTTCTTTGTGGGCCACCGAAAGTAGTAAAAAGGAAAAACCTGCAGATTCCACCCAAATTTAGTTATTCATTGGCTCTCTAACGATGGGTCCAGTTACTTCTCTGGGTTACCTAGGGGTCATGAGGGGGAGAAAGGTGTATCAGAAAAGAAGAGCGGGCTTGATCTGTTTCTTCCCAGAACAGAAATTGGATCTCTTTGATTTGTGGTCCCAGAATGTAAGAGCTGCAAGATTCTTAAGAGGTTGCATCCACCAACTCCTGATGTCCATATAACAAAACTGATGCCAGAGAGGTTAAATGATCTGTCCAAGGTCACAGAGAGATTTAATGACAGGCGCCAAGCTAGAGAGCCTGGATCTCTAGGACACTTTCCATCAATTTCTGCTGCCTCTAAGTCTCTCCTCTACCTGCTTTCCCACTCTATCTTTGTGGACAGTCCCCCAGCCCTAAAACCTCTTTGTCCCTCTGACCAGTATTCTTATCTGAAAACTTCATTTTGAAAAAACAAGCACCAAAGTCAGAAGATGCCTTGGCACCTTTTTTTTTTTCCCATGAGAATCTTTTGCACTGTGGTTTGTGGAGGAAGCTGACTTTAGCAATCTAGGTGACGTGGTGGTTATCAAGAGAGAACAGTGGCCGTTGAGATAATGTATGTGTCTAAATATGTCAGCAGGTGCAAGAGCTGTCTTGTCCCACTGGGGCTACAGGAAATGTATACACCCAAATATTCGGGTCACAGATAGGTCAGAGAGATAGCATTGTACCAGGGGGTCAAACCAGCCACAGTGTGGTTTCCATAGACTCATGGCTTCCCTAGGGCTGGAGAAACAGAAATGCCCATCTCTAGAAAATGCCTGAATGTTCAAATGGGCACCCACAGGGAGAAAACTCGTTTAAACAAAATTTCTGCAGAGTTCAGGGCCATCTTTAATGTTAATCTCTGGTCTATCGCTGCCTACTTGCACCTTCCAATTTGTTCTTTTGTTTCTCCATGCTTTTCATTCATTTACTCATCCAGTAATTATTTCAAGCAAATCCTTTAAGATTCATCTGGAATCCCATGCCCTTTGGGATCCCTCTGTTGTCCACTCCAGCCCTCAGGACACTTCCTCTGCCCTTGGCATTGCCTATACCCTCATCTGCTTTGGTCACTTAATGCTCTCATGGGTAGGCTTGGTCTTACCAACTGGATAAACAAACCAGACATTTGTTTAGCCATTGACAGCCAATCAAGTTCATGTGTATCTTCACATTTCATTGCCAGATACTAGGTAGATATTACTATGATCCTCATTGCAAAAGTGAGACTACTGAGGGCTCAGAGAGATGGAGAAACTTGCTTGTCACATGGCTAGAAGTCATGGTGCAGGACTCAAAACTCAGCTTTGTCTGGCTGAAATCTACTTTTCTATTTAATTAACCACACTATGTTTGTCTTTTTAAAGAATACGTTTTAGACACTTTTATTGTGAAATATACACTGAAAGAAGTGCATAAAATTCATCTTTATACAGTTTAATTGTTGCAGTGTGAATCTCCATATAATGAAATGGCCAACATCCTAGACACCTCTGTGTGTCCTTTTCTAATCTAATCCCCTCCCGTTCCCCTACAGACGATCATTAGCCTGACTTTTTGTGTATATGAGCCTAGACAAAAAATTAGTCTCCTTGTTTCTGAGCTTTATTTAAATGAAATTAAACTATATGTATTCTTTTTAGTCTTGCTCAGCATCACATCAGGAATATTTTTCCATGGTCGTGTATAGTTGCGGCTTGCTTGTTTTCACTGCTTTATAATATTCCCTTGCGTGAGTATAGTAAAAGAAATTCATTCACACTCTACTTGTCTTAAACTTCCTTTTTTTTCTGTCAGTGCTTGCACATTGTCAGTACTCAACTATATTCCCACCGATTGAATTGCTCTGATGTTTTTCTACTCCAGTTTGATAGTTAGAGAAGGACATATTCATTTGGAAACCATCACAGAAATATGGAAATGTTGGATTGTGTTGTGGCCATTTTTGTTTCTGGTGTTATCCTAATTGCTTGGGCTAAGGCTAGCAGAAGATGAAATATATTACATGGCCATTATAAAGCAACTTTGTTAGTACACAGCTATCATATTATGTCCCACCCTCCAAAACTGAAGTCGATTTCTGGGGTAGAGGAGAAGAGGGCATTTGAGTCAGCCTAAGCAGAACAGATGACTTGATATCTGAGATCTAGTGAAATCCCTCTTTTCAGTTAAGTGTGTTAGCATCCGTATCAACTCAGTTCAAGTTAAATTGGGAGTTTGGTTTTGTTTGCCTGTTGGTTGGTTTTGTTCTTTTTTTAAGATTTATTTTTAATTAGTTAATTTTTATTATGTTAGTCACCATACAGTACTTTATTAATTTTTGATGTAGTGTTCCATGATTCATTGTTTGCATAAACACCCAGTGCTCATTGCAGTACATGCCCTCTTTGATACCCATCACTGGACCAACCCATCCCCCAACCCCCCCTGCCCTCTGAAACCCTCAGTTTGTTTCCCTGGAGTCCATAGTCTCTCATGGTTCGTCTCCCCCTCCGATTTCCAACCCCTTCATTTTTCCCCTTCCTTCTCCTAATGTCCTCCATGCTGTTCCTTATGTTCCACAAATAAGTGAAACCATATGATCATTGACTTTCTCTGCTTGACTTATTTCACTTAGCATCATCCCCTCCAGTCCCATCCATGTTGATGTAAAAGTTGGGTATTCATCCTTTCTGATGGCTGAGTGATATTCCATTGTATATATGGACCCCATCTTCTTTATCCATTCGTCTGTTGAAGGGCATCTCGGCTCCTTCCACAGTTTGGCTATTGCGGACATTGCCGCTAGGAACGTTGGGGTGCATGTGGCCCTTCTTTTCACCACATCTGTATCTTTGGGGTAAATACCCAGGAGTGCAATTGCTGGGTCATAGGGTAGCTCTATTTTTAACTTTTTGAGGAACCTCCATACTGTTTTCCAAAGTGGCTGTACCAACTTGCATTCCCACCAACAGTGTAAGAGGGTTCCCCTTTCTCCACAACCTCTCCAACATTTGTTGTTTCCTGCCTTGTTAATTTTTGCTATTCCAACTCACGTAAGGTGGTATCTCAGTGTGGTTTTGATTTGAATTTCCCTGATGGCTAGTGATGTTGAACATATTTTCATGTGTCTGTTAGCCATTCCTATGTCTTCTTTGGAGAAGTGTCTGTCCAGGTCTTCTGCCCGTTTTTTTCACTTGGTTATTTGTTTTTTGGGTGTTGAATTTGAGCAGTTCTTTATAGATCTTGGATACCAGCCCTTTATCTGTAGTGTTATTTGCAAATATCTTCTCCCCTTCTGTGGGTTGCCTCTTTGTTTTGTTTACTGTTTCCTTTGCTGTGCAGAAGCTTTTTATCTTGATGAAGTCCCCAAAGTTCATTTTTCCTTTTGTTTCACTAGCCTTTGGAGATGTGTCTTGAAAGAAGTTGCTGTAGCCGATGTTGAAGAGGTTACTGCCTGTGTTCTATTCTAGGATTTTGATGGATTCCTGTCTCACATTGGGGTCTTTCATCCATTTTGAGTTTATCTTTGTGTATGGTGTTAGAGAATGGTCGAGTTTCATTCTTCTGCAGGTGGCTGTCCAATTTTTCCCAGCACCATTTATTGAAGAGACGGTCTTTTTTCCATTGGATGTTTTTTCCTGCTTTGTCAGAGATTAGTTGGCCATAGAGTTGAGGCTCCATATCTGGGCTCTCTGTTCTGTTCCGTTGATCGATGTGTCTGTTTTTGTGCCAGTACCGTGCTGTTTTGGTGATCACAGCTTTGTAATATTATTTATTTTAGAGACAGAGTGCAAGAGAGGGGAGGAGCAGAGGGAGAGGGAGGGGAAAGAATCTCAAGCAGACTCCACAGGGAGCCTGATGCTGGGCTCAATCTCACTACCCTGAGATCATGACCTGAGTGGGATGCTTAACCGACTGCTAAAATGGGCTCTGGTTGGTCTTTAGCATGAACTTGAGAACTGAGTTCCATCTTCTTAATTAAAAATTATGTTCTCAAATTAGTAAGAGCCCTTCCTATACCAGGTGCCAGACTGATCTGTTTATATAGGCAGTCTTGCTAACTGTGAATGAGGATTGTTTCTTTTTTCCCCCAATCTGTATATTTTTTTATTTCCTTTTCTTGTCTTACTGCACTAGCTAGGACTTCCAGTGTGATTGTGAATAGGAATGATGAGCATGGACATCTCTGCCTTGTTCCCGAACTTAGGGGGGAAGTAGCCCATTTCTCGCCACTAAACGGGATGTTAGCTGTAGGTTTTTTGTAGATGTTCTGTATCAAGCTGATGAAGTTCCCCTCTATTCCTAGTTTGCTGAGGTTTTTTTGTTTTTTTGTTTTTTTTAACCACAAACGGGTTGAATTCTGTTAAATGCCTTTTCTGAATCAATTAATATGATTATATGACTTTTCTTCTTTAGCCTGGTGACTGTGAGTTACATTGATTTTTGAATGTTGAACCAGCCTTGCATACCTGGGATAAATTCTGCTGCATCATGGTGTATAATTCTTGTTATACGTTTTTGAATTATCTTTGTTAATGTTTTATTGAGTATTCAGCTTGATCTACTTAAGCCCCAGCCATGAATAAATCACTCCCTTGTTCAAAAGCCTCAAGGGCTCTCAGGTTCAATCAGTTAAAATCCAGAATCCTTACTCCTTCAAAGCCCTCTATAATCTGGCCTCGTATTATCTGTCTGTGCTTTTCTCCCACTACTTTCTGTGATATACCCTCTATTTCTGTAAACATTTTCTATGCTTTCTTACGATCCTGTGTTGAATATCCCGTTCCCTGCATTTGGGACCAGGCATAACATTCAACTCTTTTCCACTCCCATTTTCTGGATTCCTATTTTTCTTCAATGTCCTGCCCAAATTACATCGGGAATTGTGTCTTTTCATCTCTGTACCTCCTGAAAAACAGTGTCTCCTACCTAAGGTGCTTGGGAAAGGATCGTGGGACTCCATTGTGGCTTCATTTCTCAGAATCTGACTTCCAGTCTTTGTTTTTTTTGATTTCTGATATTGAGATCATCTAGGTCAGCATTTCAAGCGAAGTAGTAATCCCTGTCCGTATTAACTCAGAAAAGTCATTTCTGAATGACTGATGAAGCATTCACTACCTTATGGTCAGTTCTCTCGCTGGACTTTGTAACTGTTAGAAAGTTTACATGGTGTTGAGCCAAGTTTTGCCTGCCTCTGATTTCTGTCATTGGCTCAACAGTCACTGGAGGAGTTTGTAGCTTTCACGAAGTGTTTTTAGGAAGACGGCTCAGGGGAGTGCAAAGAGTTTAAGCTTTAGTGTTGGGTAGTCTTGGGATCCAAGTCCACTTTGCTGCTTATTAGCTGTATTGTCTTGGATGAGTCGGTGGATTTGCCAGAGCCTCTGTTTCCCCGTCTTTAAAATGCGGATAGTATGTTGTTAGAATGAATGACAAAATGTCTGTGTGAAATTATGTAAAGCTCCAAGCACAGCACCTGGAATAAAGTATCCACCAATTCTACTTCTACAGTGTACACAATACAAGGTGTCATGGGGAATCAAACAAACAATCTTCCCCACTTAAGGCTAATTTGAGTTAAAATTTGTCTCAAATTCGTCACTTCAGATGAGTAAACAGGAGGACCTTAATTGCTTCACTTGCCTGTGGGACAAGGCCATCTTGGTAGATGAGGGTTGTGACTTCTGATGGGGACAATGCCATAGTTTCTTGGCAGCAGGACTAGCCTCCTAGAATTAACTGGTATGTGATCAGGTTAGTTGAAATTGCCAGTGGCGGTTTAGAAAGGCCAGACTGTGGTGTGATGCTTGTGCGGGAAGGAAAAAGTGAAACAGACCCTCAGGGTGTTTTGGTGAGTTGAGTGAGCTGTGGACAGTTGGGCAAGGGAGGGGGGAGGGACAAATGAGAATTCCTTAGAACTTTCTTTTCACGTCACCAGAAGACTTTGTGGTGACAAGTATCTATTTTCATAGACCATAATTCATAGTGATGTCCAAACCTTTTTTTCTTCTTAGCCTTGGTATACTCTTCCCCCTTCTTTCTCACGCTAGCTCTCTCTCTCTCTCTCTCTCTCTCTTTTAATGACTTGTAAAGATAACTGTTTGTAGTTCATTTTGGTTAGACTCTGCAGTATTTCTTTTTAATCCATGAATTGGTATTAAGATTCTAAGTGACCTGGGCACTTTATTTAAATGTTTTGTGGTCTTAATGGGCAATTGGTAATAGCCGCTTAGAACATTTCCTGTGCTAACATGCTAGTAGCTGATCTCTGTGACATACAGCTTTTGGGACCTTGCCCCCACGTTGGAGTAGATGCAGAACTAATTCCTGTGGGAAACTTTGCTGCTCATCTTGGCCCTGTTCTGGGTGGAGGTTCAGTGGATTTTCACGCTGGCTCCCATCCTGATTAGGCTCCTTAACTTGGCAAAAGAGGACATTGGTTCCACCCTCCACTTGGCTGATGGCCAAAGCCTTTAATAGGAAAAATAAAGCTTTTGCCTGATGGTATAACTTCAGCAGCTCAATTCTTATCAGAAGCTCATTTTTCAGAAACAATGTTTAGGGAGGATTGCTTGAAGGATAAGCCATTCATTTGTTTCTCTATATTCTTCAATATTATCTTTGGGTCAAAGGTTATCTTCAGGTGGCTACAGACTTGGACTATATTGTCCTGGTGTTTCAAATAATTCATTTTGATGAGTTGACCTTTGACCTGTGCCACTATTTTGTACTGAAGTGTGTGCCATTTGTCTGTACTGACCCTTGAACCCTGCTGTTTTCACTGGGGGTCCTTACTGAAGG
Source organism: Eumetopias jubatus (assembly GCF_037043125.1). Taxonomy (NCBI): domain Eukaryota; kingdom Metazoa; phylum Chordata; class Mammalia; order Carnivora; family Otariidae; genus Eumetopias; species Eumetopias jubatus. The sequence continues at coordinate 73,595,835 of NW_028274815.1, forward strand.
TGGAATTCATTCCAACCAACTCCCTTGGGGCAGGGAGAAAAATCCTCGCTGGTTTCAGTGCTAGTATAAGTTGTGCTTCGCCTAGGCACCTGTTTCTTTTCTGTCAGAAACCGGGGAACTTGAGGGGCCCCTGGGTGGCTCAGTCGGTTAAACATCTGCCTTCAGTTCAGGTCATGATCCCAGGGTCCTGGGGTTGAGCCCCATGACAGGCTCCCTGCTCAGCGGGAGCCTGCTTCTCCCTCTCCCTCTGCTGCTCCCTCTCCCCTCCCACTCATGCTCTCTCTCTCTCTCTCTCTCTCTCTCTCTCTCAAATAAGTAAATAAAATCTTAAAAAAAAACCAAAAAACAAACCCCAAACCCAGGGAACTTGCAACTAATGTTATCCTCTGTGTATTTGCCCTGGGGTGTATACTGTCAAATTTGTGGTCCTCTCTCTACCTAGTGTTGCTAGGTTGCTTTATCTCTTTTGCCTACTTTATTTTTCCTTCAGGCCAATTTTCTCATTGAAACAAAACTCTAATTGTGCTGTATGGAGGTCTGTAACTGGCACAAGAACCTCTATGAACAGGTCAGGGCACGTCTCCATCTATGAAAGACTCCTGTCCTTTGATGAAGGTCAGTGTGGCATGTGGGAAATTCCAGAGGCAAGAGCAAAAAGCAGCTCTTTCCTTGGAGAACAGAGGTCAGCGTCCGTCTGACTCTCCTCTCTCCTCTCCCTTGTCACCTGCCGTACACTGAGGCCACAAGGTTCAGCTTTCTCAGGAAATCATGGAGATGAGGCAGAAATGAAAGTCTGGGCCCACTGACTAGAAATGCAGTCCTACTGGGTGGATGATTGGGGTCACAACCCAAACCAAGCACACCCTTTGTCAGGCCCCCACAGCTGCAGTTGGCCTCTCCTCTGGGGTGACGAGAGGCTGCTGTGAACAGCCCCCTACCCCTGCGTGGTGGAGCCCGCAGAGCTCCAGGTATCTATATGACCACTTGCATCTGCAGGCCTCTGATTAATCATCTTTCCTTTACCCACCAAAGAGACAGATGGGCCAGGGAGCTCTGCACAATCCTGGCTAAGAGGTAGAGGGACTTGGGATGACCCCCCAAGGAAGTCATAGACTCCTTAAGCTGAGAATGTCTTCTTCAGCCATAGCCTCTTTCCTTGAGATGCCCTCACTGCTGTGCTCCGTGCCCTTTGCTCAGGCTGCTCTAGGCCCTGCTCTGCATGCGTGTGCTATGGCCTCCTTCACGGTCCGCTCAAGTCCCTTACGTTCTCTCCACACCTGGAACGACTCCAGCCTTAGGTCAGGAGCCTGCCCTGGCCCTTACTTGCTGCTGTTCCTGTGGCTAGGCCATTTCATTTGTCCATGGCTCCACTCCAACTAGATCTTAAACATCTAGAGGGCAGCGTGTATATCCTAACCTTAGTCTTCTATTTCTCACAGACCTTAACACGATTGGAAACACCAAGAGGTACTCAAAGTTTCTCCTCCTTTCCTCCCGCTGTTCTGCCTTCCTGTGCCTCCCGCTTCTCCTTCTGTTTGTAGGGCTCTGTAGGGACAGTTCTGCTGTGGTAACAAGGAATCCCTGGACCTCAGTGGGACATAGACTTGTTTCTGTGTCATGAAAGCCACTCTGGGTCAGCTGTGGGTCCGCAACCCGTGTCTTCTCTTCTGGGACTCCTGCTGAAGGGAAGCCCTCATTTGAGACAAGCCAGGGCTGAAGGAAAGAGCAAGAGAACTGGAAGAAACTCCCCTTGTCCTTAAGGCTTTTTCTGTCCCTCCCAGTCACATCCCATTGGCCTAAGCCAAGTTATGTGGCCAAACCTGACGTCAGTGGGGTGTATGGTCATCTTTCAAGGAAGAGAGCCAAGAGTTGGGAACAATGAAGCCTGTTACTGTAGACTCCTTGAAGGTGCCTGGCTTTGCTGGGAGCATCACATAAAGCATGTACGATTCTCTCCAGGTAGAGTAGTTTTAAGGCCTGTGACAGTTTTAGCCCTGTTTTATAACAAGGAAACAAAGGCTCAGGAAATTTATTTAAGCAGCTTTTGAATGAATGAATGAATGAATGAATGAATGATTGTCTGCATTTCTTCCAGCTTCTCTTGCCAGCCCCTAATGCCCAGGCTCCATCAGCGCTTTTCTTCTCCAGATAGGGTTACCAGTATCACTCTTAGAATTTTCTGTGTGATCCTATAGAAGGGCATCCAGTAGGCCTTAAGAGGTTCTTTAATATTGCTCCAGATTAAGGTATTTACATTTTAGTGGGGACTTCTGAGGATGCCTCAGTCCCCAGTAGTGAGTCTAATGGTGCAAACTTCAAGCCCCAGCCACATGTGGGACTAAGGGAACCTTGTTGATAATACATGTTAAGCCTCTCTCTCTTGTTTTTAAAGTTCTTATTTAAATTCCAGTTAGTTAACATACAGTGTAATATTAGTTTCAGGTGTACAATGTAATGATTCAACACTTCCGTACGTTGCCCGGTGCTCATCACAACAATTGCCCTCCTTGATCCCCATCACCTATTTCACCCATCCCCCACCCACCTCTCCTCTGATAACCATCTGTTTGTTCGCTATAGTTTTAAAGAGTCTGTTTCTTGGTTTGCCTATTTTCCCCCTTTGCTCATTTGTTTCTTAAATTCCACATATGCATGAAATCATGGTATTTGTCTGTCGTTGACTTAATTCACTTAGCATAATACTCTCTAGATCCATTCATGTTGTTGCAGATGGCAAGATTTCATTCTTTTTTATGGCTGAATAATACTCCAGTGTGTGTGTGTGTGTGTGTGTGTGTGTGTGTGTGTGTGTGTGTGTGTGTGTGTGTGTAATCACCTCTTCTTTATCCATTCATCAGTTGATGAACCCTTGGGCTATTTCTCTAATTTGTCTGTAGTAGATAATGCTGCTATAAACATCAGGGCGCACGTATCCCTTTGAATTAATGTTTTTGTATTCTTTGGGTAAATACCTAGTAGTACAATTGCTGGATTGTGGGGTAGTTCTATTTTTAACTCCATACTGTTTTCCACAGTGGCTACACCAGTTTGCATTCCATCAATATTGCAAGAGGGTTCCCCTTTCTCCACATCCTCACCAACATCTGTTGTTTCTTGTGTTGTTGATTTTAGCCATTCTGACAGGTGTGAGGTGATATTTCATTGTGGTTTTGATTTGCATTTCCCTGATGATCAGTGATGTTGACCATCTTTTCATTTGTCTATTGGCCGTCTGGATGTCTTCTTTGGAAAAATGTCTATTCGTGTCTTCTGCCCACTTTTCCTCTCTTAGTAAATGTTCCAAATTGTTGGTCTCAAACCATTGGTGGGTCTTGACTTGAAGTCAGTTTCATGGGTCATCAAAAATGTATTTTAAAAAATGAAATAGGGTGTCTGCATGGCTCAGTCCATTAAGCATCTGCCTTCAGCTCAGGTCATGATCTCAGGGTCCTGGGATTGAGCACCACTTCTGGGCTCCCTGCTCAGCGGGGAGTCTGTCTCTCCCTCTGCCCCTACCCCCACTCATGCATGTGCATGTGCACTCTCTCTCTCTCAAATAAACAAAAATGAAATAAAATAGAATGGGATAAAGAGTATCAGACTGCATCCCATGTAGTAAGGTTAGGTTTCATCACATTTCTGTGTGAGTTACATGTGTATGTGTCATATGTATACAGAATTGCAATGTAAAATGTGTTTTTTGTTGTTGTTGAGTTTATATCCAAAAAGCTTTGAAAGCCATTGCTCTACACAATATCTTTTTCAGTTAATTCACTGGGTCTGTCCTTTCTAAGATCCGGTTCAATGAATACCCTTCAAGGCCAGAGTCCACCTGCACTCTTCCATCTCACCATGGAGGCTGACAAGCATGGCTTCTCCCTCTCTCCAAGGTATCCAGAACCTAACCTAGGACTAGGGTACTGTAGGCTTCCCCAGAAATGTGTTTGTTATGTTACCTTATGTCTACAAGAATGAAGTGGTTGATCAAGGCGCTCTTAAAGACCCTTTTCAGCTACCCCGAATCCTACCGCTTTTTTTTTTTGCAGAAAAAAAGCAAGCCACCAAAATATTTCATTATACTTTGATAATGTGACACCCAAAACATTTTCTGTCTTTTGGACTCTGTCCTCCTACCTCACTCCTATGCCTGTGTCACGAGATGTTTTCAAGTACCCAAATGTTCACCAGCTCATGCGGATGGTGGGTATTTGTGGTTTTTGTCTAACCCCCTTTCCTGCCAGTTCTGCTCCTATTTTCTATTACCAGCATTCAATCATGGCAGTTAGACCAGTGGATAAGAATGTGGCCCAAACAAAGCCAGTCAGAAACCGTTCTTAGATTTTTCTCTCATGAGGTGGAGATAGCGTTCTCTTTTTCTGGACTCACAGATGGATACTCAGAATGCTGTTAAGCCCAGAGCCTTTTGTGCCTCTTCCGTTCCCCATGGGCATGAGGAGGTTGTATGCAGTAGGGGATGAGGGCCATGTTCAGAGACTGGGTATGGGATGCTAGTTTGAGAGTGAAAGACTGAGGAATCACAGAGCATCCAGGGTTGGAGAGAACATGGTGTGAGCTCTTGGATCCATCTGACCTCATGCCAGATCTCTGCCTTTTTTTTCCGGCTCTCATGTACCAATATATTTCTTTTTTGTGTATAAACTAGTTTCAGTTTGGTTCTGTCCCTTGCATCAGAAGGGGTCTGGATCAACGCAGTAGATTATGACATTTGGATGATTTTCTAAAAATACCAGTTTTGATCCAATCTGTTCACATAGCTTTTGTTAAAAATTCTTCTTTCCAAAAGTATTTAGGCATTAAAAAATGTGCTGGACACAATGTTCAATCTAGATAGTAACAGTTGCTACTCCTATCTGTAGCAAGTTGTATTTCACCTTTTTTCCCCCAATTTTTGTTTAGTGCAAAAAATGACATGGGGCGCCTGGCTGGCTCAGTTTGTGAATTGTCTGACTCTTGATTTCAGTTCAGGTCATGATCTCAGGGTCATGAGATCGAGCCCCACGTCTGGCTCCGTGCTGGGCATGGAGCCTGCTTAAGATTCTCCCATTCCCTCTCCCCCTTTTCCCCCCTCTAAAAAAAATAAATAAATAACATGACATGGTTCAAGGGAACCTTTCAGAGAGTCAGATTTATCTCTGTTTCCACTAAAGTATTTTTTCTGTTTTCCATCTTTCCATGTAGTGTTCCCTCCTATGCAAGATGGTTTTCCATGGTAAAAATTATGGTGTACCCAAAATTTAGATTTCTATTTTTTCTCTTGACATAAAATATAGTCTTCATATTAATAATTTCTATAAAACGGAGTTTCTCGCCCTCGGCACTACTGACGTTTGGGGGCCTGTCCTATGCATTGTGGCATGTTTAGCGGCCCCTCGGGCCTTTCTTGCTTAGATGCCCATAGAACCCCTCCTCCTCCCTCTCCCCACTGGAACAACCAAAAATGTCTTCAGACACTGCCAAATGTCTCTTGGCGGGGAAAAATTGTTTCTACTTGAGAAGCATTGCTGTACAATATTCCTTTGACTCGATACCATAATCTTCTTAACTAGTCTCCTATATTTGGACATTGAGATTACTGCCTATTAATTGCTGTTATAAATGATCCAGAAATGTATTCCTTGGACCTGCGCCTTTTTCTATAATAAAATTGATTTCCTGAAAATAAATTCATCAAGATCAAGTGGTAAGAACACTTTTAGGGGCTTGGTACTTATTGCCAAGTTGCTTTTCAAAATACTTCCACCAGTATGTACCTTCCCATATGAGGTACAATACGAGTGAAAGCATGTAATTCTTTCCCTGCCATCTTGCCAGTGTATAGTCTAATATGTGGCAATTTCAGCTTCATGTGGTGAAAGGAGTCTAGAATTTGGAATCGGACTGGTCTGGACCTAAACCCAGCATTAGCGCTCAAAGCAAGTTGACCTCAGGTAGTTTCTTAATCTTTCGGCCCCAAAGTCCTCATTCGTAAAATGGGTATATCAATCCTTGCCTTGCAGGGTCATGCTCAAAAACAACTTTTTTTTTTTTTTTTTTTTTAAGATTTTACTTATTTATTTGACAGAGAGCACAAGCGGGCAGAGGGAGAGGGAGAAGTAGGCTGCCTGCTGAGCTGGGAGCCCGATGCGGGGCTCGATCCCGGGATCCTGGGATCATGACCCGAGCTGAAGGCTGAAGGCAGATGCTTAACAACTGAGCCACCCAGGTGCCCCTCAAAAACAACTATTAACTGCCCTTGTCCTTTATTGCCGTGGATGCTCAAAATACCTCTGCCTAGGAAGTAGGCAATGAAAAATATCATTTTTGTTTTGTAAAGGCTGTAACTGGGCCTTTGTGATCAAACAGGAGATCTGTGCTCCCCCCCGGAGGCGGGGGTTTATTGCATCCGTTTGCTGCTTTGTGTAGCCATCTGTATGGGCTGCACCGAGTGGCTGCCCTGTGGGGGCCAGCAGAGGGGGTTGGTAGGCCTCGCTGTCTGACACCTAAAGTGACAGGAGCGGTAAGCAGAAAGAGCAGAGCTGAGGGCCAAATGGGGCAGAAACCTGTAGTGAGGGCTGTGGGTATACCCAGGAGGATGGCAGTACCGGGGGCTGTGGGGCAGAGGTAGGAGGCTTTATGGGGACCTGAGATGGGCCGCAGGTAAGCGGTATGCTATGGAGGAAGAAGAGGGGGTGATGGTTGCATCAGCGGGGAGAGGTGGAAGCCCAGAAGTACAGGGAGTCCAAGCCAGCACAGGGGGGAGCTAGCAGGAGGGGGTGGTAAAGGAGGGCAGGTGGCGGTGGGGGGGGGGGGAGCTCAGGGAGAGTCCGGACAAGGCCACAGTCCCGCCTGGCATCCAGTCCTGCGGCTGCTGTTTGGGTTTTTCAGAGGAATTGCTGAATGGACCAGAAAGCTGGTTTGAGCCCATAATAGCAGGACTCTTGCTGATGAAAGTAACAGAAATACGGTGTCACAACTTGAAGCAAAAAGAAAATACTGCTATCGGTGGTTCTTCAAAAAGTTGAAAAGAATTACTGTATGAGGGGCACCTGGGTGGCTCAGTTGGTTAAGCATCTGCCTTTGGCTCGGGCTCAGGTCATGATCCCCAGATCAGCCCTGTGTATCATGTGAGCTCCTTGCTCAGAAGGGTGTCTGTTTCTCCCTCGCTCTCTGCCGCTTCCCCTGCTGTGCTCTCTCTCTCTGTCTCAAATAAATAAATAAAATCTTAAAAAAAAATCACTATATGACCCAGCAATTCTACTCCTAAGTATATACCTCCCCCAAAAGTGAAAATAGAGACCGAAGAAAAACTTGTACATGCATGCTCCTAGCAGCACTACCCATGTAGCCAAAAGCTGGAAGCAACTCCAGTGTCCATCAGTGGGTGAGTGGATACACAAATTGTGGTGCATGCATATAATGGAATGTGATCCAGCCACAAAAAGGAATTCTAACGCATGCTACAACATGGATGAATCTTGAAGACCTTAGCTAACTGAAGAAGCCAGAGACAAAGGTCCGGGGGTAGGTCTCTTTTTATAGGAAATGTCCAGGACAGGTCCATCCCTAGAGACAGAAATGAGATTAGTGGTTGCTAGGGGTGGCGGGAAGGATGGGAAGTGACTACTTAATGGTATGGTGTTTTTCTTTTGGGATGATGAAAGTGTTTTTGGAATTAGCAGTGTGCTTGCACAACATGGTGAATGTGCTAACTGCCATGAAATTGTCCAGTTTAAAGTGATTACTTTTATGCCGTGTGAATTTCACCTCATTAAGTGTCTACTCTCACAGCCTCAAGAAGGGCAGGCCCATGGTTGGTCCTCAGGAATGGCCAGAAGCAGGGGTTCCAAGGCCTCTGGGAGGCTTCCCTCTGGCTTTCGGTGTGTCCTCTGTCATGCTCACTCCTTAGGGAGGGAACGTGGCAGTGGATAATTCCAAGGTGTTGCGGGGCCTCCAAGATTCTCAGTCTGTATGACAGCGTTCTCTTATTGGCCCAGCACTGATCATCTGCCCACTTCTGGGTCATTCAGATGCAGCAGGGATAGGATCACAAAAGGCTTCAGGGAATGGGGGACCGTGTAGAGCTGGCCGGCAGTGCTGGTAGAAGTCAACTCTGGGGCCCATGCACAGATTCGATTTCCAAGGGAGAATCTCACCAAACTAAGTCCACCTTGCAAATTTGATACAAAAGTTCAAAGTAAATGCCGCCTTCTGAGGAGCACCCCCTCCCCAAGCCCTATGTCCAATATACATCCTGATTCCCTGTACTCTCTCCCCGCCGGGAGGTCCTAACTAGCGCCCTTGCTTCTGCCGTCACCTCTCTAGAGTCTCTTCTCCACAAATCATCAACAGCCGATCAGGTCACACTTTTCCCTAAAACTGTCCGTGCCTTCCCACTGCATTTTAAAATACATGCTAATCCTTGGGGTGTGTAACTCCTTACTCAGGTGGCTCTTAACCTTGCCTTCCCTTTTGAATCACCTGGAATGGTTTTTAAAAATACTGATGCTTGGCTTTCCACAGACCAATTGAATCAGAACCTCAGAGTAAAGAGATGGATGGCTGGGCATGAGTATTTTCTTTCCTTCTTTCCTCCCTCCCTCCTTCCCTCTTTCTTCCTTCCTCTCTTTTTTTTTTTTTTTTAAAGATTCCTTTATTTTAGAGAGAATTTCCAGCAGACTCCCCGCTGAGCGCAGAACTGACCTGGGGCTGGATCCTTCTTCTGTGACCCATGTGCTCATGACCTGAGCCCAAACCAAGAGTTGGATGCTCAACCAACTGAGCCATCCAGGTGCCCCACGGGCATGAATATTTTCTAGAAGGTGTAGAGCTGGTTCTCTGTTGCAGCTAGAATTGAGAGCTACTGCCTTACACAGTCTGGTAGCTAGCTGCCTGTCTTTCTGACTTCTCTCTTATCACTGTCCCCTTCATTCCCACACTCTTGCCACATTGGCCTTCTTTCTGCTGTGCAAGTCCAGACAAGCTTATCCTGACCCCAGGGCATTTGCACTGACTCTTCGGCTTGGAACGTCTCACCCTCAGGTCTTCACTCCACTGGCTTCTTCTTGCTTCTCAGACCTGTGCTCAAATTTCACCTTCTGACCCTTGGCCCGTTTTATCTGAAGTCGTTTCTACCTTTTCCTCTTCAGTTGCTTTCTGTCAAGTTACCCTTTTTCCCGTTTTTCACAGTACCTGTCACCGTCTGAAGTAAACTTAAAAGGGAATCTGTTCATGTCCTGTGTCTCATACAGGAATGTCAACTTTGTGAGAAAAGGATAAACTCAGTCTATAACCGTGCCTGGCATTTAATATATGACTGAACTCTTGCATCTCAAATTCTACATCATTTATTTTATTTTATTTTATTTTTTTAAAGATTTTATTTATTTGACAGAGACACAGCGAGAGAGGGAACACAAGCAGAGGGAGTGGGGGAGGGAGAAGCAGGCTTCTGCAGAAGTGGGAGAGGGAGAAGCAGACCCTGGGATCATGACCTGAGCCGAAGGCAGATGCTTAATGACTGAGCCACCCAGGCGCCCCCTGAATTCACCATCATTTAGACATGGGTTATCCACATGGCTATTGAACACTTGATATGTGGCTAGTTTGAAGAGAGAATAAATGTAAAAATACACACTAAATGTTAAAGACTTAGTATAAAAAATGTGAAGTACCTTGGTAATAGTTTATCATTTCAACATGTAACAAGTCTTCAATATTTTTGATAAATTGAGTTAACTAAAATGTGAAAATTAATCTCACCTGTTTCTTTTTCCTTTTTGTAATGTGCTTATTAGCAAACTTTAAATTACATGCGGGTCAGATTAAATTTCTATTGGCCTGCTAAGGAGTTGAAAGGGCAGGTCACTCTGTCCAGGATGCATCCCTACCGGCCCCACAATTTCACAGCCCTGTACTTGGAGTTCCGGTTCCAGGAAGGTTTGGTGGCCCTCACAGGTTTATGGTTTCTGCAGACAATGCCCATGGAGTTGCCGGCTAAGGACTTTTATCACCTTGGTTTGAACCGCACCCCACCCCCCAACCCCGGTGTTTCTTCCCTTGCTCACCATCCGTCCCTCATTGGATTCTTCTTGAGTTTTTCCTATAATTTCTTCCATCAACAATGGCTGCTATGTTGTTTGGCCATCATGCTTTCTGTTTTTCATTATATCTTTAAAAGGGCCACAAAAACCAGTCGAAAGGAACCAGAGAGTTGTGAGTTAGATGGGACCATAGGGAACATTTTATAAATTATGAGACCCTACCTAAGAGTAGCTTTGCTTAAGGTCACCCGGGAGGTCATCATGGAGTCCAAACTCAAGTGCAGAGGGTAATAAGGTGTGTAATAAGAAGTGATGGACAAGCTGCAGCCCCTGTGCTCTGGAGACCTGTGGTCCAGGTGGGCAGACAGGTGTGAGCAGATGATGACATACAACACAATACCTCTGCTCTAGGACATGAGAGGAGGGAGCCCTCCCAGGGGGCCAAGGCCTGGGGCTGGGGCACGAGGAGCCTTCATAACAGGGAGGAGCTCGAGGGATGGATGACATCTACTTAAAGCAACTAATCTGGCTCTTTACGAAGCCCCATTTTGACCCTGGCCACGGGACAGTGCTTTGCCCGGTTTAGACAGCTCTCTGAGGAAGTCCATTATCTTAGTGTCCACAGGTTTCTGAGGATATGAACCAAGTCTGGTATTAAAATCCTTACTTTGTCAGGCTGATTGGACTTCTAAGTCTATAGAAAACCACGAAATAAACCCATTTATTCACTCATTCCACAAGAACACTTGGAGAAGCTACTATGTGTTAGGCACTGCGAAGACAGAGTTGACCAAGAGGTGGTCACTTGGAACCACAAAGAAGGTCATCTGAGAGCAAGGTAGTGGAGAGACAGAGAGAACCTGGGTCCTCAGTGGTCCTCTGGCTTCTTCTGAATAAGCCGATGCCGCAGTTTGCACCATGTCTGGATCTTATTTTAAGGCATGGTTAGTCCAGCTTTCTTGTTGCTTGCAGCAGCAGGTGTCCTAATTGATAGGACCATTGTTCCTGAGGTGACATTTCTACTGGCTGTGTCCCTGGGAGGCTTCATCATCTCTCCTCTAGATCCCCATTGCCTCTGAGGGAGATAAGGGATAAAAGGGTACAGAATTAAATGAGAAAGAAGAAAAGACATGATTTTCCTTGGGACATCCACTTTCCACTGATCCCTTTTCTAGCTCGCAGCTCACCAGCGCCCCATCCCCCTGTGTCTATTTATCCAGCTTGGACACTGCCCCCTGTAGCTTTGGGACCACTCTTGCCTGTTCCCTAATACCCCGCCTGCACGTTTTCCTGTCCGCTGACTTGTACTTACACACTTTGCAATCTCAAATAGACACTCGGGACTGCTCAGCAGTTACACTCTGCTTCTCTCATCAACTCCTTTTCTCACACCCCCCAAGGACTACTTTAAAACCCTTTATTTCTGCCAAGGTCCGTTTCACTCTTGAGTATCTCCTACATTGCTAAGAAAATTGGAGTTATCAGTTGGGAGTTCACTTCAACTCCCACACCATACCTACAAACCAACCTGCATTTACACCCACCGCTTCTTTCTGCCTTTCTGTTCTTATAAATTCCCTTTTCTTTCTAAAGCCGCCCATTCCACTTTGCTTGGATCTTACCCCTTGTATAAATCATCAATCTTGTCTCACTTTTGTAAGCATTTAAAATTTTCTCCCATCTTAAAGGAAACTCATTCCTTGATCCCCCGACCTAGCTACCACCTTATTTTTCACTGCCCCCCCCCCCCCGCAAACAAGCAAACTTCTAGAAAGCATTGTCTGCACTTTCTATAAGACTGTGTGGATTTTGATTTGGATTGCACTGAATCTATAGATCAATATGGGGAGAAATAATATCTTTGAAATACTGTCTTCAAATCCATGAATGTGGTAAAATCTTTCGTTTGTTTTCGTCTTTAATTTTTCTCATGATTTTATACTTTGTGAAGCTCTTACAGAATTTTTAAGTCCTAGATATTTCATATTTTTTCTTCTGTAAATGGCATTTAAAATTTTTTACCTTCTGTTTCTTGCTTCTATCTAGAAATATAGCTGAAACTTGTTTGTTGACCCTGGGGCAGCAATCTTGCCCAATTCACTTATTAACTATGATAATGTACCTGTAGATACCTTTGGATTTTTGCATGTACACTGTTACATCACCTGCAAATAATACTGGTTTCTTGCTTTCCAGTCCTTGCTGACTTATATTCTTGCTTAGTACCTCTGGTGCAATGAATAGAAATAGTGATAGTGTGAAAACTTGTCTCATGTTTTACTTTTTAAAATTGAAGTGTAATTGACATACAATATTGTGTTAGTTTCAGGTGTATAACCTAGTGATTCAACATTTATCTACATTATCAAATATATCTAGTTACCATCTGCCACCATACATACTTATTACAGTATTATTGACTGTATTTCCTACATTGTAATTTACATCCCCATGACTCATTTATTTTTATAACTGGACATTTGTAGCTCTTAATCCCTTTCACCTATTTTGCCCATTCCTCTCCCACCCTCCCCTCTGGTAGCCACCAGTGTGTTATCTGTATGAGTGTGTTTCTGTTTTTGCTCGTTTGTTTTGTTTTGTTTTTTTTTTTTAGATCCCCCATACAAGTGAAATCATATGGTATTTGTCTTTCTCTGACTTATTTCACTTAGCATAATACCCTTGGTGTCCATCTGCATTGTTGCCGGTGGCAAGATTTTATTTTATTTTATTTTTTTATGGCTGAGTAGTATTGATTGTGTATGTCTATACAGTAAATATCCATTCATCTGTCAAGCGACAACTTAAGTTACTTCCATATCTTGGCTATTTTTAATAATGCTGCAATGAACATAGGCATGCCTATATCTTTTCAAATTGGTGTTTTCACTTTGGATGAATACCCAGAAGTGAAATTACTGGATCATAGGGTAGTTCTATTTTTAATTTTTTGAGGAAGAGCCATACTGTTTTCCATAGTGGCTGCACCAATTTACTTTCCCACCAAGAGAGCACAAAGGTTCCCTTTACTCTTCATCCTCACCAACACCTGCAATTTCTTGTCTTTTTGGTAATAGCCATACCGACAGTGTATGGTGATATCTCATTGTGGGTTTGATTTGCATTTCCCTGATGATTAGTGATGTTGAACATCTTTTCATGTCTGTTTGTCATCTGTATGTCTTCTTTGTAATAATGTCTGTTCGGGTTCTCTGCCCATTTTTAAAATAAATTTGTGGGTTTTTTGGTGTTGAATTGTATGAGTTCTTTATATATATATATTTTGTATATTAAGTCCTTATTGGAGGTATTATTTGCAAATATCTTCTTCCATTCAGTACGTTGCCTTTTCACTTTGTTGATGGTTTCCTTCATTGTACAAAATACTTTTTAGTTTGATATAGTTCCATTTATTTTTGCTTTTGCCTTTGCCTGAGGAGATCCAAAAAATTATTGCTAAGATCGACATCCAAGAGTTTACTGCCTGTTTTCTTTGAGGAGTTTTATGGTTTCAGATCTTACATTTAGGTCTTTAGTCTATGTTGATTTTATTTTCATATATGGTATAAGAAAATTGTCCTGTTACATTCTTTTGCATGTACCTGCCCAGTTTTTCCAACACCATTTATTGAAGAGATGGTCTTTTCCCCATTGTATACTCTTGCCTCCTTTGACCTAGAGTAATTGACCATGTAAGTGTGTGTGTGTTTGTTTGTTTGTTTGTTTTTGCTCATATTATCTATTTTATTTTATTATGTTACGTTAATCACCATACATTACATCATTAGTTTTTGTTTTAAAGATTTTATTTATTTATTCATTTGAAAGAGCGAGAATGAGAGAGAGAGAGAGAGCACATAAGAGGGGGGAGGATCAGAGGGAGAAGCAGACTCCCTGCTGAGCAGGGAGCCCGATGCGGGACTCGATCCCAGGACTCCAGGATCATGACCTGAGCCGAAGGCAGTCGCTTAACCAACTGAGCCACCCAGGCACCCCTACATCATTAGTTTTTGATGTGGTGTTCCATGATTCATTGTTTGCATATAACACCCAGTGCTCCATTCAATATGTGCCCTCTTTAATACCCATCACCAGGCTAACCCATCCCTCCACCCCCCTCCCCTCTAGAACCCTCAGTTTGTTTCTCAGAGTCCATAGTCTCTCATGGTTCATCTCCCCCTCCGAATTCCCCCTCTTCATTTTTCCTTTCCTACTATCTTCTTTTTTTTTCTTTAACATATAATGTATTATTTGTTTCAGAGGTACAGATCTGTGATTCGACAGTCTTGCACACTTCACAGCGCTCACCATAGCACATACCTTGCCCAATGTCCATCACCCAGCCACCCCATCCGTCCCACCCCCCACCATCCAGCAACCTGCAGTTTGTTTCCTGAGATTAAGAATTCCTCATATCAGTGAGCTCATATGATACATGTCTTTCTCTGATTGGCTTATTTTGCTCAGCATAGTACTGTTTTCTTTCTGGGCTTTCTATTCTGTTCCATTGATCTGCATTTCTATTTTTGTGTCAGCATCATACATTTGGATTACTATAGTTTTGAGTATAGTTTAAAATCAGGGACCGTGATACCTCCAGCTGTGTTCTTCTTTAAGATTACTTTGGCTATTCAGGGCTTTTGTGGTTCCAGAAAATTTTAGGACTATTTGTTATAGTTCTGCGGAAAGTGCTATTGATATTTTGGTAGGGATTGCATTAAATCTGTAGATTGTTTTGGGTGTATGGACATTTTAGCAACATTCTTCCAATCCGTGACCATGGAATATCTTTCCATTTATTTATATCATCTTCAGTTTCTTTCATCAATGTCTTAGTTTTCAGAGTACTGGTGTTTAATCTCCTAGCTTACTTAAATTTATTCCTAGGTATTGTATTTTTTTCGATGCAGTTGGATTATTTTCTTAATTTCTCTTTCTGCTAGTTTGTTATTAGTGTATGGAAACACTCCAGACTTCTTTCTTTTTTTTATTGAAGCATAGTTGACATGCAAGATTACATTACACGTGTATGATTTGACAAGTCTATACATCATGCGATGCTCACCACAAGTGTTAGCTACTATCTGTCACCATACAACGCTATTATAATGCCATTAACTATATTCCGTATGCTGTAACTTTCATCTCTGTGACTTAATCGTCCCATAACTGGAAGTCGGTATCTCCCGCTCCTATTTATTCATTTTGCCTGTACCTGCCTCCTCTTTGGCAACTATCTGTTCTCTGTATTATGGGTCTATTTCTGCTTTTGTTTGTTTCCCCTTTTAGATTCCACATAAAAGTGAAAATCGTATGATATTGGTCTTGCTCTGAGTTACTTCACTTAGCGTAATACCCTTGATGTCCATCCATTTTATTGCAATGGCAAGATCTCATCCTTTTTTATGACTAATATTCCATTATATATATCTGTATACGCGCACACACCCCCCCACACACACACATACACATACCCCAAATCCTCATCCATTCATATACTGATGGACACTTGGACTGCTTTCATATCTTGACTATTGTAAATAATGCTGCAATAAACATAGGGGTGCATATATCTTTCCAGATTAGTGTTGTTTTCTTTGGGCAAATACCTAGTAGTGGAATTACTGGATCATATGCTATTTCTATTTTATTTGAGGAAACTCCGTACTGGTTTCCACAGTGGCAACATCAATTGACATTCCCATCAACAGTGCATGATGGTTCCTTTTTTTCTGCATCCTCACCAATACTTGTTCTTTCTTGTGTTTTTGATTCTAGCCATTCTGATATATGTAAAGTGATATCTCATTTTGATTTTGATTTGCATTTCCCTGATGATTAGTGATATTGAGCATCTTTTCATGTGTCTATTGGCCATCTGGATGTCGTCTTTGAAAAAATGTCTATTAAGTTCCTCTGCCCATGTTTTAGTCGTATTATTTATTTTCTGGTGTTCAGTTGCATAAGTTCTTTACATATTTCGGATATCAACCCCTTATTGGATATATCATTTGCAATATCTTCTCCCATTCAGTAGATTGCCTTTTCATTTTGTTGATGGTCTCCTTTACTGTGTGAAAGCTTTTTATTTTGGTGTAGTCTCAGTATTTATTTTTGCTTTGGTTTCCCTTGCTTGAGGAGAGGTAGCCATAAATATATTGCTAACACTGATGTTAAAGAGATTACTGCCTATGTTTTCTTCTAGGAGTTTTATGATTTCAAGTCTTACATTTAGGTCTTTTATCCATTTTAAGTTTACTTTTGTGTATGGTATGAGAAAGTCAGTTTCATTCTTTTGCATGGAGCTAGCCAATTTTTCCAACACCATTTGTTGAAGACCTGTCTTTTCTTTTCCCCATTGTATATTCTTGCCTCCTTTGTCATAGATTAATTGACCATATAAGCTTGGGTTTGTTTCTGGGCTTTCTATTCTGTTCCATTGATTATGTGTCTATTTTTGTGCCAGTAACATACTATTTTGATATTATAGCTTTGTAGTGTATCTTGAAATCGGGAATGGTGATACCTTGAGCTTTGTTCTTTCTCAAGATTGCTTTGGTTATTCAGGGTCTTTTGGGATTCCATACAGATTTTAGTATTCTAGTTCTGTGAAAAATGCTCTTGGTATTTTGATAGGGATTACATTGCTTTGGGTAGTATGGACATTTTAGCAACATTAATTTTTCCAGTCCATGAACATGGAGTATCTTTCCATTTGTGCGATCTTCAATTTCTTTCATCAGTGTTTTATAAAAGTTTTCAGAGAATAGGTCTCTCACCTCCTTGGTTAAGTTTATTCCTAGGTATTTTATTCTTTTTGGTTCAATTGTAAATGGAATTGGTTTCTTATTTTTCTCTTTCTGATAGTTTGTTATTAGCAAATAGAAATACTACAGATTTCTGTATATTAACTGTATATCCTGCAACTTGACTGAATTCATTTATTACTTCTAATCATTTTTTTTTTTTGGTGGAGACTTTAGGGTTTTCTGTGTATGGTAGTATCATGTCATCTGTAAATAGTGATAGTCTAACTTCTTCCTTACCAATTTGAATGTCTTTTCTTTTTCTTCTCTTATAACTGTGGCCAGGACTGCCACTACTGTGTTGAATAAAAGTGGTGTGAGTCAACATCCTTGTCTTGTTCCTGATCTTAGAAAGGAAGCTCTCAGTTTTTCACCATTGAGTATGGTGTTAGTGTGGGTTTGTCATATATAACATTTATTACATTCCCTCTATAACCATTTTGTTGAGAGTTTTTATAGTGAGTGGATGTTGAATTTTGTTAAGTGCTCTTTCTGCATCTGTTGAGACAATACGACTTTTATCCTTCATTTTTTAATGTGTATCATGTTTGATTTGTGGATATTGAAACGTCCTTGCATCCCTGGAATAAATCCCACTTGATCATGGTGAATGATTCCTTTAATGTGCTGTTGAATTTGACTTGCTAATATTTGGTTGAGGATTTTTACGTCTATGTTCATCAGGGATATTGACCTGTAGTTTTCTTTTTTTCGTAGTGTCTTTGTCCAGTTTTGGTATCAGGGCAATGCTGGCCTCATATAATGAGCTTGTAAGCATTCCTTCCTTTTCAGTGTTTTGGAATAGTTTGAGATGGTTAGATATTAACTCTTTAAATCTTTGATGGAATTCACCTGCAAAGCCATCTGGTCCTGGACTTCTGTTTGTTGGGAGTTTTTTGATTACTGATTCAGTTGTGTTACTAGTAATTTGTTCAGATTTTCTATTTCTTCCTGATTCAGTTTTGATGTTTCTAGAAATTTATCCATTTCTTCTTTTAGGTTGTCCAATTTGTTGGCATGTGTTGTTCATAGTAGTCCCTTATAATCTATTGTATTTCTGTGGTGGTGGTTGCTACTTCTCCTCTTTTGTTTCTGATTTTATTTATTTGGGTCCTCTTTTTTCCTTGACAAGTCTGGATACAGGTCTATCAATTTTGCTTATCTTTCCAAAGAACCAGCTTTTGGTTTTATTGATCTATTGTGTTTTTTTTTTTTTTTTCAGTCTCTATGTCATTTACTTCTGCTCTGATCTTTATTATTTCCTTCCTTTTACTAAACTTGGACTCTGTTCTTTTTCTAGTTCCTTTAGGTGTAAGGTTAGATTGTTTATTTGAACTTTTCTTGTTTCTTGAGGTAGGTCTGTATTGGTATAAATTTCCCTCTTAGAATTGCTTCTGTTATGTTCCAAAGATTTTGGACTATTGTGTTTTCATTTTCATTTGTCTCAAGGTATTTTTTTTTTTTATTTCTCTTTGAGTTCTTCATTGACCCATTGGTTGTTTAGTAGCATGCTGTTTAGCATCCATGTGCTTTCAGTTTTTTCTTGTGATTTTTAATTTCATACCATTGTGGCCGGAAATGATACATGATATGGTTTTAGTCTTCTTAAATTTATTGAGACTTGTTTTGTGGCCTAACATGTGATCGATCCTAGAAAATGTTCTATGTGCAGTTGGAAAGAATGTGAGTTCTGTTTGTGCATGGAATGTTCTGTATTTGCCTAGTAAGTCCATTTTGTCTAATGTGTCATTTAAAAACAGTTTCCTTATTGATTTTCTGTCTGGATGATCTATCTTTTGGTGTAAGTGAAGTGTTAAAGTCTCATTATTGTATTACTGTCAATTTCTTCTTTGTGTCTCTTAATATTTGCTTTGTGTATTTAAGTGCTCCAATGTTGGGTGCATAGATATTTACAATTATTAAATCCTCTTACTGAATTGATCCCTTTATCATTGTGTAATGTCTTTCTTTGCCTCTTATTTCAAGGTTTGTTTTAAAGTCTTTTTTGTCTGATAGAAGAATTGCTAACCTTTTTTTTTTCACTTCGATTTGCATGGGATATCGTTTTCCATCCTTTCACTTTCACTCTGTTTGTGTCTTTAAGTCTGAAGTGAATCTCTTGTAGGCAGCATATAGATGGGTCTTGGTTTTTTTTTTTTTTTTAATCCATTCTGCTATTCTATGTCTTATGATTGGAGTGTTCAGACCATTTATACTTAAAGTAATTATCAGTAAGTATGTACTTATTGCCATTTTGTTACTTGTTTTCTGGTTGTTTTGTAGTTCTGTTTCTTCTCTTGCTTTTTTCCCTTGTGACTGGTGTTATGCTTGGCTTTTCTTTCTTCTTCTTCTTTTTTTTTTTTTTTTTTTTGGTGTGTGTGTGTGTGTGTTTATCTATTACAGGTTTTGTATTTGTGGTTACCATGAAGTTCATATATAACATCCTAAGTACATAGCAGTCTAAATTAAGTCGAAGGTCACTTAAGTTCAAACACATTCAAAGAGAGCCTTTTAATTCTCTGCCTCCACATTTTATGTATATGACATGATACGCTACATATTTTTATTTATGTGTTTCCTACTTACGGCTTTTTGTTTTTTTCCACTTAAAGAAGTCCCTTTAACATTCTTGTAAGGCTGATTTAGTGGTGATGAACTCCTTTAACTTTTGTTTGTCTTGGAAACCCTTTATCTCTCCTTTATTCTGAAAGATAATCTTGCTGGATAGAATATTCTTGGTTGTAGATTTTTCTCCTTTCTGCACTTTGAATATATCATGCCACTCTCTTCTGGCCTGCAAAGTTTCTGCTGAAAAATTAGTGGATAGCCTCATGGGGTTTCCCTTATACCTAACTATTTGCTTCCCTCTTAGTGCATTTAAAATTCTTCATCTTTAATTTTTGACATTTTAATTATCATGTGTTGTGGTATGGATTTCTTTGGGTTCATCTTGTTTGGAACTCTGTTTTCCTCCCTAAGATGGGGACATTTTCAGCTGCTATTTCTTTAATATGATTTCTGTCCGTTTTTCTCTTCTCTTTCTGGGACCCCTATAATGTGAAAGTTCACTTAATGTTTTCCAAGAGGTCCCTTAACTTATTCCCAGTTTTTAAAAATTCTTTTTTCTTTTTGATGTTTAGCTTGGGTGCTTTCCATTACCCTCTGTTCCATGTCACTGCATTCTTCTGCATCTGCTAATCTGTATATTCCCTCTAGTGTATTTTCATTTCATTAATTATATTCTTCAACTCTGATTAGGGCTTTCTTATATTTTCTATCTCTTTGTTAAAATTCCCACTGAGTTCTTCCACTCTTCTGTTCAGTACAGTGAGCATCTTTATGGTCATTATTTAAACACTTTATCAGGCACATTGTGTATCTCCATTTCCTCCATTTCATGTAGTTCTTTTTTGGAGTTTTTGTCTTGTTCTTTCATTTGGAGCATAGTCCCCTGTCTCCTCATTTTGCTTGACTTTCTGTGTTTGTTTCTGTGAATCAGGCAATATTGCTACTTCTCCTAAACTTGGAAGAATAATCTTAGGTATGCTTTTCCCCTGTGTAGCCTGTGTGTGTCTGGTGACTTTGGCTGGCTGGCTGGAGCTATGGCTGGTGTAGGCTGGGGGTCCTGGGCCCCTCTGCACTGGGGCTGCCCTGGTGGGATGGTCGGAGCTGAAATGGGCATAAGGCAAGGTGGTCCTGGGGCTTTCCATTCAGAGTGCTCTGGCAGGACAGCTGCAGCTGAAGTGGGTACCAACCACAGGGTCTCAAGGTTCTCTGTGTAAAGGGTGTTCTGGCAGGACAGCTAAAGCTGAAGTGGGTGTGGGTTGGGTAGATTCTGGGCTCTCCACACAGAGGGTGACTTGGCAGGACAGCTGAACTTGAAGTGGGTACAGGACGGGATATCCTGGGGCTCTCTGCCTAGGAGACACCCTGGTGGGGCAGCTGGAGCTGACTAAGGCATAAGAAGGGGTGGGGCTCTGTGTAGGGGGTACCCTGTTTGGCAGCTGGGGCTGAGGTGGGGTGGATCTTTGGCTCTCCCCCGTCCCCCACCCCTGTGTAGCGCTCTCCCTTCTGCTACCCTGCTGTGTAAACTCCAGCTCCCAGGGGCTCCCCAGACTCCCACCTCTGACTTTTCAACTCAGAGCCTGCCAGGCTCCACCTGGGTCCCCCACTATGCACTGTGCCCTGAAAAAGCTTGGGCAATAATAGGGCTCACCTTGTTTGTTTCCCATCTCTCAGGGATCCCTGTTATGCATTGCTTGATTTCTGAAAACTATAATTTCCTTTCTTCCTCCCAGTTTTTTTTTTTTTTTTTTAATTGTTGAAGATGGGAGGATAAACCTAGCGTGCATCACTCTATCTGGGCCAGAAACAGAAGCTCAACTAGATTTTAAGGCCTCAAAATACTAACCACTCTCCTTTGAACTCAATGGATATTGCCATTCTACTTCCTTCAATGAATTGTCCCAAACTTAGCCCAATACTCTAAACAACATACAGTAATTTGAGCTAAAGCTTATTTTTAAATTTTCATTGTTTTTAAAGCTATAGGTACAATAGATCCTACTGGATCTCCTAAATATGCTGTTAGATTAATTCAGTATTGATTGCTTGCCTGCTGTGCAACAGGCCCTATTCTCAGTACTGGGAATACAGCAGTGAATAAGTCATATGAGAATTCTTGCCCTTCTGGAACTTACATTCCAGCAAAGATTGTTAGATTTGACCATGTAATAGCTAGCTAACATTTATTGAGTGATAGCTATGTGCCAGGAACTATCTAGGTTCTTTATACATATAAATGTATTCTATCCTTAAAACAACCCTTTGTGGTAGGTGGTATTATACCCATTTTATAAAGAAATAGAGAGGTCAGTTACATGCCCAGAGTGGCAAAGTTAAGAGGGGTTAGAGCTGGGAGCAAATTCTTGCTGTCTGTTTCAGAGGCCAGCTAAGCACCTGCCGCACTACCTCTCTGTGTATGGTAAATCAGATGATTTCTGGGGTCAACTCATCTCGGTTATGATTTTTGAGCTCAGGCCTCCATTAACATACAGCTTTACCAAATCAAGGTCCATTGCTTCAAATTATGCAGAACTCAGGCCAATCTCTAATTGTTCTCTATTTTCTTGCTAGTCAATATGATGTCATCTTGAGAAGATGTCTTGTCCCAAAGCCATTTAAAAGCTACTCCGAATGTTAGGGATCTAATCTCTCCTTGCCTTTATTGTCTCTATGGGGAGTCCTAACTGGTGCCATCTTGTCCCTTTTTAGAAGGGCAACTCTCCACCCCCTTAAAGTATTAAGTGGGCTGAGTGAGCATTCCTTCTAAGATAAATGCCAATTTTTGTGCAACAAATTATAAGCTAGGGCTTCTTGGTCCATTGTTTTACAAGAGGTGCAGGCAGGCTCCAGGCACAGCTCTTCCATGTGAGACAGCCATTGTCACACCTTGGGGTAAGTCAGGGCAAGAGTATTAAAAATGGGGTCCTTGACATTTGGTTCTGGACAGGAATCAGTTATGTTAGGCTGAGCTGCTAACCACAATTGAAGAAAGATACCACTTGAATTATTCAACTGACAACTTTAAAGCTATGGGTCCTGTGCTGTATCTTATTTTGCTTGGTCTACCTGATTTTGGAGCACAAGTTTCTTGCGAGACAAATCCAATCAGTATTCAGTTAAGGAGAATTCCAGGAAAGGGTACCTTCCATATTTTCTGCCATGTACATTACTATAACTGGTCCATTCTTGTTGGTTTCTACTGGCTGTTTAAAAATCCTAAATCTAAAAACATAAATAATTAAACACTATTTGATTATAAATTATATATAAATCACATAGTTATAACCCAGTTAAAATTAAAATACTAAAGATAGTAAAACTATTTTGGACACTATTGTCAACATAATGTGATGTGTTGCTCTGATGGTTTATTTTATGAAATGTCAAAATAACTTTTGGGCTCAGAAAGTCACTCTAAATCTGTAACTTTTGTTTGAGAATTGTAATTTTAATGGCTGTATATGACTAAGCACAGCCTTTGGCCAATAACCACAAGTCTTTCCCTTCCCAAGTCTGGATATTTTAGCCCAGCCTTAAAGGAAATATCAATATTTGGCTGGGGAGTAAGGTTTGGTCTATTATTTGCACAGTGAGCATATTTTTAAAAATTTATATGTTTTAAATCAGGAGCATGAGAACTCTTGGGTTTATTTCTTACTGCCCTCTTTGGGCTATTCATTCTTGTGCTTAGGGGAAAGAACTTGGAGAACTAGCTGCCCCAATGTGTGGTTCCTTGGTCTGCCAGGGCTGGGCACGTAGCAGGTGCTCCCAGGACATCCACAGGTTGTTTGGGGGGAGTGGTTTGTGAGGGTGGGGGCAGGGGCCCACCCTGTCTAGACATTGCACTAGCATCGTTCCCACTGTCCAGCTGGCTCCAGCCACCTGGGCCAGTCCAGATCTTTCCAGTTCTCTGTGACAGATGCTGCCTGATGGTGACATGTGGGGCCCATAGTTGCCCCTAAAACTTGGAGAGGCAGGAAACTAGGTCACAGGCGGTGCTGTGCAGCCTGCGGAGCCCTGAGGAGGCGCGAGGGGCATGTGCTCTGGGGTATCTCCAGGAATAGATGTCGGGTTAGGCTCCCAGGCATCTTAGCCTCTTCCAGTCCTTGCCTGGAGTCTGTGGGTTGTAGGGACAAGAGCTCTGCATGCACATTAAACACCTTGGATTCTGTCCCTAACTCGCCATTGGACAAATAGTTTCCTCCTCTATAAACAAGAGGGTTAAGCTAATGAATGATCTGTAAGGTCCTTTGAGGACACACATTCTATGTTCTATGATTTCCCACTTCTCGGTGTTTTTTCTTTCTTTCCTGTCCCCACTCTGGGGGCCAAGCGTCGGTGCCCCGTGTGATTGGACACAGAGTGGGGGGTGGATGAAGGGTGGGGAGCAGCCCCTCCCTCTCTTGGCTCTCCCTCTCCCTCTTTTCCCATCCTCTCCCTTTCTCCAGGGTTGGAAGCGTTGCAGAAACCTCACAACTTGCAACATCCCTCAGCAATTTCTGAAGCTCGTTATGTGAATTAGTGAACTAGGCAAGGCTCTTCTCCCCTGACAGCTCTCAGTTAGATACCTGGTGGGGTGTCCAGGGAAGTTCCAGGCGCTGCAGGTAAATTTGGCTGGGACTGTGGTGACTCAGGACTCAGGGAGCTGGCTCCTGGGGAGGGAGAGGTGTGTGTGTGTGTGTGTGTGTGTGTGTGTGTGTGTGTGTGTCCGTGTCCGTCTCCCCCCCCCCCCCCCCCCCCGCATCTGAGCCAGTGACACAGCCTACCAGGACCTGGGCCTGAGGCCAACCACTGTTGGGGCTGAGGTAAACACCTCG
Organism: Eumetopias jubatus; assembly: GCF_037043125.1. NCBI lineage: Eukaryota > Metazoa > Chordata > Mammalia > Carnivora > Otariidae > Eumetopias > Eumetopias jubatus. The sequence goes on from NW_028274815.1 coordinate 73,620,063, forward strand.
AGACACTTTGTCAACAGAGCCTAAGCCCTGTCCGCGTGTGGACTGGGAGACAGAATCGGGCCTCACAATAGCCCAGGGAGGGCGGACTCTTCTCCACCGAGAGTACTTCGAGAGTACTTCGTTTTGTCTCCAAAAGCTGAGCCTGAGCCTTTTAGCCCTGGCCTCTCGATGCCTTCAGGGGAGGAAGGTAATGCTATCCTTGCCTCCCTAGGCTTAGTGAGGTTATGCAACTGGTTCCAGGCTCCAGAAGAGGGCCAGGCCCACCGGTGTTCTCTCTGGGCAGGGAGGGAGGGAGGGAGGGAGGGAGGGAGGGAGGGAGGGGCGTGCCTGCTGGATCCTCTTGGGGAGCTTCCTAGCTGGCTGGACACCTTCCCCCAGGCCCCCTGCATGCCAGAGCCCCTCTCCACATCCGGTCCCGCCCTTCTTCCTTATTCTCACACATTCTCAGAGGAGCTCATCGCCCCATGGCTCCCAGTATACCTTGCTTCCAGCCCAGGCCTCTCTGCTGGGCTCTAGACACACCACCTCCTCTCGGGTGTTTCAAGGTCAGTGTGGGGCAGAGAGGTTAAGGACAAGGATTCAGGCTTTGAAAACTACATCATGGCTCTGATGATAATTTTCAATCACTCCACCTCATTTCTCAGCTGGAGATGGGGATGGTAACAGCACCCTCCTCAAAGGGTCAGTGTGAGTTTCATGGAAAGCTCCTTAGATCAGTGCCCAGCAGCTGGTATTTTCTCTTCTTTACCTCCCCTCCCCTCCAGCCTGACCCTGCCCAGTCTTCCTGGTGCTGTGGAATGGCTCTTTGGTGACCCAGTCTTCCTGGACTGTGCATCTGCCTCCCCTGCATCCGGTTGCCTCCAGGCCCCAGCGACTCCCCACCTCTTCATTCTTGGTGCCACTGTGTTAGTGTAGGACCCTATACTTCTTTCTTTTCTCGGGCTCAGGCTGCCAGCCGGGCTCCATACCTCCCACCTGACTTCTTCTAGTCCAATGCAACCACCAAATCTGATCATTTCCATGTCTGGCAGCTACAGGACCGAGCCCCGTCCCCCGCCCCCCCCCGCCCCGGTCCCCTGCCCGGTGCACACGGCCCGCCAACGTCTGGCCTTGGCCTACCTTTCTGGCTGCGTTTCAGCACATGCTCCCCCAGAGCGACCATGTCAAACCGCGACCTATGCTTCCACCCCCCACCCCATTTATGTGGTTCCTTCTTCCTGGAACCCCTTCCCTATGCCCTCCCTCATCTGCCAAATGCCTGCTGTTCCTTCAAGACCACGATACTGCCAAATACCTTTACTGAACCTATTAGCTGACATTGTTCTAATGTTTTAAGTGTCTTAATTCAGTGAATCTTTTTAACAACCTTATGAGGTAGGTACCATCTACAGAGTGAGGAAACTGAGACACAGAAGTTGACTGAGCTCCAGAAGTAGGAACTGGCAGAGCCTGGGTGCGGACCGACGCAGCCAGCTCTAGGAGGTGTGCCTGACCAGCTCAGCACGCTTCAGGACCCTCACGGGCACCGCCTTCCATGGAAGCCTCCGGCCTCTCCAGGCCTCCTTTGGTGCTCCGTCTTCCGGGCTGATGACTGCTGTACCTTTGTCATGGCCTTGGTCCCATTGCTTTCTCCTGTGAACCTCTGGACAGAAAAGACCCTATTCCATTCATTTCTGCATCCCTGCTCCCATAGTGCTTGGCATTGGGCAGGCGCCCCCCCCCCCCATACATCTTTATTACATAAAAACGAAAGATCTGATGGGTGAAGGGTCATCTGTAGGGATGCCTTCTTGTTTCCACCAAACTTTGGCCCTCCATTCCCAAGTCTTATCTGGGACTTGCCTCCTCCAAGAAGCCCCACCCACTCTCCCGCTCTTTGGTTTGAAGTATTCCTCTCCCTTGCCCAGGACCGTGTGTGTGGTCAGCTCTTGATTAGGTCGGCTGACTGCAGGGGGGCCACAAGGAGCCAGCAGACTCGGGAAAGGCTCTGATTTCTCTTCGGTTGGGGAAGAGGAAGCTGGGTGGCTTTGGGTCACATCGTGCCCAGCTAAGAGGACAGCAGAGTGAAGAAGGGTGTGGGGCCGAAGGCAGGAGACAGACCAGTAGTAGTGGGTTCTCTTAGGATGTCCCTCCACCGCCGCGGTCACCCCAACTCAGATGACTGGGTAACAGGGAATCCAAATGTAGAACCAGGGGCCATCCTGCCACTGTACACCTAGAATCAAGGAATCTTACAGAATAAAGGAGATGTCTTTCTCATAGTATTTTCTGAAACCAAAACTGAGAGTCGGGTCAGGCAGAGCGTTTTGAGGCTGATTCAAAGTTGCCACAGACCCCAGAAGCTTCCCTCAGCCCAGCAGCCTGTTTCAGGGGTGCTGACGGGTCGCAGTGTGGCAGCAGGACCACCAATGAACGGGATCTTTCTATGTGCCAGGTACTGGGCTGGCCACCCCCACACCGTCCTCACTGAGACTCTAGGAACGGGGGGTCCTGCCCTTTGTGGAGAGGAAACTGAGTCAGGAACCAGGTTGCTCACCCCCAAGTTGTCCGTCTCTAAGGCCAGTCACTCAAGATTTGGACGACGTATCTCTTTCCTTCAGTCTGTCCACCAAGTGGGACACACCACCCTGCCCGTCCTGCAGCTCCCGGAAGGAACTGAGGTCTGGGGGCTTCGGCGGCGTGGGCTCCTTCCTCCAGGAAGCCTCCCCTCTTTAAATGTGTGTTGTTTCCAGGTGCTTCCTGCAGCCTCGACCCCATGCTTCCTGAGGAAGCTGAGGCCCAGAGAGGGCTTGGAACATTCTCTCCGCCATCTAGAGAGAGCCATTTTGGTGTGGATGTGTCAAAATGGCCCCGTTGAAATGTAAAATCACTGGTTATTTTTTAAGTCCCCAAGTGATATGTCCTGCAGCCCTCCCTTAGTCATAGCCCCCACCTCGTCCCCATACTCCGTCCCTGACTTCCTCACCTCCCTCAGCCCCTGCCTGACCCTCAGATCTCAGATGATGGGGGGTGGGAGGGGAGGGAGAGAATAAAGCACTTGCACATACCTTGTAATTTGTCAAAAGTAACATGTTTAGTATGTGCGCAATGTGGCTGTGTTGGTTTTAGGTGGTATTAAAATGTCCTCAGTGTGGGCCCTCTTCCAAAATGTTGAAGCTTGGGGATTTCCTGGGAGGTGCCCCCATAGAGGGTGGGGTTCCCCGGGTACAGCAGCCTCAGATCAGCTGGGCCACAGTTTGGCTGGGAAGTCCACGTACCCTACCCCTGGACCCTGCTGGCTCCCTTCTTGAGGAGGGGAGGGGTGCTAAGAATCCTGCAGGACACTGAGCTGGGCTTGGTGCACCCAGGGCAGACCATCCCTGGGGCCCAGGTGGGGACCTCAGTGAGTTCAGCCAATCCTGTCTGTGGCCACAGGGTCTGGAGGGAAGACACTTAGCTGGGTGAGTGTGGGGTTTGGACCCAGGCTGACTGAGCTCCAGCTTTGGCACTCACCACCCAGGTGACCCTCGATCGGCCCTGTAACTGCTCTGGGGCTCCCGTCCCCGTCCATAAAGGGCGACGAATGTGCCATAGCCATAAGTTTGCTGTGAGGGTGGGATATCAGTGTGTCCTTAAAGCTGCTTGCCCTTCAGTGTCCCGATTCCTCCGGCCCGAACCATCCACACTCAGCCTCACCTCTGTCCCCACCGCGTTGGCCAGGGAACACAGCAGAGGAATAGATTTGATTTCCAGGAAGACTTTCTGTTAAACAGTGGCTGCCTTGGGGTGGGGCTGGAAGGAGGGAGGGGATGTGAGGGGCACCAGGAGACTCAGGCGGGTGGGTAGGGGGGGCATTCACCGTTTTGTGATGACGCTGCGGTAGGTATATATCAGGACCAATCAGTCTGAGTACTTTCAATGTACTTTAATTCTACCACAATCCATTTGGGGAGAAAATTAAAAAGATAATTTCAAAGGGGCACAAAGGACAAAAATATGCTTTAATGCTACATTTACATTTCATTAAACCACAACAGAACAAGAAAGAAAGGAGGTTTTGTCTGCTGGCTCTCACTAGATGGTCTCCCCAGATCATCATGGTGTGTCTGTGAGCTGGGCCAGAACGTTCTGTTACTCCCAGGTTCCGCCGGGACCCCGGCACCGGGACGGTGCTGTTCCTCAGGCCGAGCCCAGAGCCCAGCACCTGGTAGGCATGCAAAAAGATGGAGGAGTTATTGAATGATGTGGAAATGAAGATCCAGTTAAGTGGAGCCCCTGGACTTGCACCCGGCTCTGCTCTATCAAGCCTGCTTTGGACCCGCAGAACATTGCCAGTAGTTCCTTCCTACTTGCCCTACCTTTGGTCTGCCCAGTACGTCATGCAGGACCCTTGGCGTTGGCCTCCCTACCACCCTGTCACCTGCACCGCCCCCCCCCCCCCAACACCTGCTTTTCCTGCACACATTTCCTGGGGCTTTAGTTGCTTTCTGGTAGCTTCATCTGCACACAGTGGAAGGGGGATGGCGCGTGGGTGTGTTTAACTCCCAGAGTATTTTCCATTCTGGAGGAATGTGGACTGTGGGTGCTGCCATCTCCTCATGGGCGTGATGAGGGGTTGGACCTGGTGGTTTCTGACACCCCGTCCTCTGCCATCCTAGGGTGCTGTCACTGCTGGACATGGTTGTTTCTGTTTGGACTGATGTTTTTACATGCTGATGTGGTGCTCAATCCAAAAGGTACAATAGTAGTTCTCCCGCCTCGTGCCCGACCAAAGAGGTGACCACCAATGTTGGCTCCCCCTACGTCCTTCCAGGGACAGTCCAGCATATGTAAACCTAGAATGAAGCTTGAGGACTTGGGCCAGGTTGGGTCGACCCTTGTTTGGTTGTTTCTGACACTGGTATGCTATTGTTTAGATGCCTCGTCATTTATTCAACCCCTCCCCCACCCCGCGATATTTAGGCTGAAAAATAATGCTGTAATGCATATCCTTGTATATGTATGTCTGAGCACATGTGCAAATATAACTGTAAAAATCCTGGCAGTAGAATTGCTGGCTCAAAAGATACATGGCATTTCAATTTGTATAGATATGACCAAACTGCCTTTCAGTGTTTACGATTTATACTTCCACCCACAATAGAGGGTCCATCTCCCCACAAACCTGCACCAGTAATTATCAAAACATAAGTATATAGTAGATGAGTTTTCCCAAGTGGAACATACCTATATGACTACCTTCTAGCTCAGAAGTCGCCTATGAACAGCATCCCAGAGTGGAGGGGCTTGTCGTCACTACTCACTGTTCTGCCCAAGGGTAATCAATATCTGACTCTTAAAACCATAGGTTAGTTTTGCCTGTTCTAGACTTTTACATGGAATTATATAGTTCGTAATCTGTTGCTTCTGGTTTCTCAGGCTCAGCATTTATGAAACTCATCCATGTTCTTGGGTGTGGTGGCCGCTCATCCATTTTCATTGCGGCTGCTTATTTCATTTTTAAAAATACAGGACAACCTCTTTGTTCATTCTGCTGGTAACAGACATTTGGGTGATTTTTAGTCTGGGGCCGTTGAGAATAATGCTGGTATGTATATTCCTATACCTGTCGTGTAGGACAGCTAGACTAATTTCTCGAGTATTTCTATGAGTAGAACCGCTGGGTATAAGGGAGTGTGCTTATGTTTGGCATTGGAAATCGAATTGAGAGCTCTGGCTGCTTCGCGTCCTCTCTGGAACTTGGTGTTGACAGAGGTTTTCAACTTTAGCCATTCTGTGGAGGTGGAAGTGGTTTCTCACTGTGGTTTTTTCATTCTCCTGATGACTACTGCATTTGAACTCTATTTTATATTTTTTGGTCATAAAAGCTTTTGTGAAGTATCTCTTCAAGTCTTGTTATTTTTCTATCATTTTTAAAATCGATTTGAGGAGTTCTTCATATATCCTGGACGTGCGTTTTTTGTCAGATGTAAATGTCACAAATACTGTCTTCCATTCTGTGAATTACCTTTTCATGTTCAAAAAGTCTTGCCTACTTTGAGGTCATGAAGATGGTCCTATGTTATTTTCTAGAGGCTTTATATATCTTTTTTTCAAGACCTGAGCTGAGATCAAAAGTCGGAGGCTTAATGAACTGAGCCACTCAGGCACCCCAAGAGGCTTTATATGTCTTTTATATTTAGATCTCTATTCCATCTGGAAATCTTAAGTTTGATGTAAAGTAGGAGTTAAGAATAATTTTTCCCCCTATGTATAGCCTATTGACTGGTTATATTTATCGAAAAGACCATCCTTTCCTCACGGCCCTGCAGTATTACCTTTGTCATAGAATGAGTGTTCATGTATGAGTGGGTTGATTTCTGGATAGTCTTTTCTGTTTTATCGGTTTATTTGTTTTTACACAATATCACACTGTTAATTTTTGTGATTTTAGTTTTTATTTTTTTAAAGATGTTCTTTATTTGAGAGAGAGAGATCACAAGCAGGGGAAGGGACAGAGGAAGAGAGAGAAGCAGACTCCCTGCTGAGCAGGGAGCCTGATGTGGGGCTCTATCCCAAGACCCTGGTATCATGACCTGAGCTGAAGTCACACCCTTAACCAAGTGAGCCACCCAGGTGCCCCAATTTTTGTGATTTTAAAATAAGTTTTGGTATCCAATAGCATAAGTCTTCCAACTTTGCTCTTCTTTAATATTGTTTTGGATACTTTTGGCTTAGCATTTCTACATAAAGTTCAGAATACATTTTTCAGACTACAAACACAAAAACTCTAGTATTCTGATAGGGATTGCATTTGATATATAACTAAATTTGAGGAGAACTGACATCTTAGACATATTCACTTTTCCAATCCATGAACATGGGATAGCCCTTCATTTATTTTGGTATTTAATTTTTCTCAATATTTTTCAAGGTTTTATATTTAGCACTCTTCTACATCTTTTAAATCTATTCCTGGATATTATATTTTTATTGGTTGAATACATACTTAAAAATGTTGTTTTCAATTGTTAGTATATAAAAATATAGTTGATTTTCATATATTTAAACTTAGTAATCTGAAGATTCTTTTGCATTTTCTATATACACAATCATGTAGAGTATAAATAATGACAGTTTTTTTCCTTTCTAATCCTCATACTTTTTATTTATTTTTCTTGTTTTATTGCACTGGCTAGGTTCTCCTGCATTATGTTGAATAGAAGTAATGATAGTTGGCATCTTTATCTTGTTTCTGTCAGGGGGAAAGCTTTTAGTGTTAGTATTAATTTCATCAGTAGGTATGATGTTTGTTTAGGTTTTTAATAAATATCCTTTATCAGATTGAGGGAGTTATTCTCTATTCCAAGTATACTTAGAGTTTTTTTTCCTAATAATGCATTTCAAATTTTATCAAATATCTTTTCTATATCAGTTGAGTTTTTTCTTTATTCTGTTAATATGGTAAGTTACACTGATCAGTTGTCCAGTGTTAAATTAGCTTTGTTTTCCTTTAATAAATCCAGTTTGCTCACAGTGCATTGTCCTTTCCATATGTTACTGGGTTTGATTGGGTCATATTTTGTTGAAGATACTGAAATTGACATTTGTGAAAGAGTTTGGCCTCCTATAAGTTTTCTTTCTTATTAAATGCTTGTCAGGCTTTGGCATCAAGGATCTTTTGGCCTCATAAATGAGTTCAAAGTGTTCCCTCTTTTTCTACTTGCTAAATGTGTTTGAGAAAGAGTGATTGTCCTCAAACATTTGGGAGAATTAATTAATTTATTTATTTGAAAGATTTTATTTATGTGAGAGAGAGCGAGAGGGAACACTTGAGTGGGGGGAGGGGCAGAGGGAGAAGGAGAAACAGACTCCCCTGCTATGCAGGGAGCCCAAGTGGGAGAATTTAATAATGAAGCAATTCTTCATTAAGAAGAACTTATTCTTCTTAATTTGTTCACTTATTCTTCATAAACTGAAGTTTTCTTAGTGGGAAAGTTTTATTTAAGGATTCATTTTCTTTAATATGGAATTATTCATATTTGCTATTCTTGTGTCAGTCTTAGTTTGGTTTTTCAAGAAGTTAGTCTATTGCATCTAGTTTAATGGCATAAAGTTGTTTCTAATATTATTTTATAATATATTATTGGATATTAGTATTTTGTACACTACCTCCTGATACATTTTGCTAGGTGTTTATCAGTTTTATTCTTTTCAAAGAACTAACTTTAGCTTTGTTGATTTTTCTCTATTTTACATTTGTTTTCTATTTCATTGTTTTCTTATATTCTCTCTGTTTTCTGTTAGGTTTACTTTGCTATTTGTTTTCTAACTTCTTTATAAATACTTATATCACTGGTTTTCATCCTTTATTTTTTTCTAGTATATCCATTTGAGGCTATAAATTTCCCTTTAAGCATGCATTTAACTGAATCGCAGAAGTTTTGATACACTGTTTTCATTAATACTTAATGTATGTTCTAATTTCCAGTGGGATCTTTTGTGAACCATGAACAATTTAGAAGTACTGTATAATCCTTACATTCAAGACTTTGTAATTCTTAAACTTCCATTTGGTTACTGACTTCTAGTTTAATTTCACCGTGGTCAGGGAATATGCTCTGCATCATTTTAAACCCTTGAAATGTATTAATATTTTCTTGGTACTAATACTGTGGCTTAGTACATGGCCAATTTTAGTAAATTCCCCATCTGCACTTAAAAGAACGTCTCTTTTGTAGTTACTGGGCACAAGGCTCTACATATGCCATTAGGTCTGTTTCTTAATTGTGTACTTCAATCTTTTATACCGTTGTCTATTTTTTATTGAGCTATATAATTCACATGCCATAATAGTCACCCTTTGAAGTGTACAATTCAGTAGTTTTTAGTATGTTAACAAAATTGTGCAACCATTGCCACTAATTTCAGGACATTTCATCACCCCAAAAAGAACCCATCCCCATTTCTCCCTTCCTCCATCCCTTGGCAACCACTTAATTTATTTTCTGTATCTATGGATTTAATTATTCAGGACATTTTATATAAGTGGAATCATATAATATGTGGCCTTTTGTGCCTGGCATCTTTTGCTCTGTATAAGGTCTTCATGGTTCACTTATGTTGTAGTATGTATCAGTATTTCATTACATTATATGGCTGAATAACATTCCTTTGTATAGTTATCCCACATCTTGTTCATGCTTTTATCACTTGCTAGACATTTAGGTTGTTTCTCCTTTTTGGCCTTTATGAATATTGCTGCTATAAACATTTGTGTATGAATGTTTGTGTGAACATAGGTTTTCAGTTCCCGTGTGTGTGTGCGCACGCGCGTAGGGATGGAATTTCAGGGTCATATGGTAATTCTATGTTTAACTTTTTGAGGAAATGCTGGACAGCTATCCAAAAAGCTATTCCATTGTACATTCCCACCAGGAATGGATGAGGGTTACAATTTCTCCACATCTTCACCAACACTCCTTATTGTCTATCTTTTAGCTATTAGCCATCCTAGTGGTGTGTAAAGTGGTATCTGATTATGGTTTTCATTTGAATTTCCCTAATGACTAAAGACACTGAGCATCTTTTTATATGATTGTTGGCCAGTTGTCTGTCTTCTTTGGAGAAATGTCTAAAATGTTCTGCCCATTTTAAACTGCATTATTTGCCTTTTAATTGTTGAGTTGTAAGTGTCCTTTATATATTCTGGATATTAGTCCTTATCAACTACAACTTTGTAAATATTTTCTCCCATTTATAAGGTCATCTTTCACTTCCTTGATTCTTGTTTATTATTTTCTGCTTGTTCTATCAGTCACTGAGAGAGGTATGTTAAAATCCCCAGCTAGGAGTATAGATTTTCTATTTTTTTCCTTGGCGTAGTATCTATTTCTAAGACTCATAAGGTGCATACAAACATAGAGTTATCATATCTTTCTGTTGCATTGACACATTTTATTATTATGAGATGTCCCTGTGTTCTAGTAATGCTTCTTCCTTAAAGTCTACCTATCTGATACGAGTATGCTACACCAGCTTTTTTGTGTGTTTGTATATCTTTTTTTGTCCTTTTGAAGTTCTTCTGTCTGTATTCTTATTTAGACATCATATATCCTGTAAGTAGCTTCTATTTATTTTTTAAACCCAGTCTGACATTTTTCATTTAATTGAAATATGTAACCTATTTGTATTTTATGTAATTACTGATAGATTTGGATTTAAAAGTAGCATCTTACTTGTTTTCAGTTTGTCCCACTTGTTTTATGTTCATTTTTCTCCCCTTTTTGGTCTTCTTTTGGAATAATCATCTATTTTTTTTAAAGATTCAATTTCCCTCCTTTATTAGCTTGTTAGCTACACACGATCTTACTATTCTTCTAGTGATTGCCCTCGTGATTACAACATGCATCCTTGACTTAGTAAAGTCTCATCTAAGTTAGTGCACTTGTCACTTCCTAGACCATGCAAAGACTGAAAGTCACTTACTCCATTTACCTCTTCCCACCTGTTATGCTATTGTTTGCATGTACATTAATTTCTGTTATTTAAAACCCCACAATATATTTTCATTATTACTGCGTTAACAGTCACTATTCACTTAGATTTACTCATTTACCTATCCTTTCCTTTGCTCTCCATTTCCGCCTGCATTTCTTTGTTTTTATCTGCCATCCTTTTTTTATTCAATACTTTTTTTTTCCTTTAAAGATAGTTTTGGACTTATGGAAAAATTGCAAAGACAGTACAGAGAATCACTACTTCCCTCGTGGGCACTTTCCCCGATTACTACCTTACATCAGTATGATCTACTTCTTAACAATTAATGAGCCAACTAATACACTTAGTATTAGCTAAAGTATATCCTCTATTCAAATTTCCTTCTTTTTTACCTAATGGTCATTTTTCCCTTCCAAGAAATCACATTATATTTTACTGTCATGTCTCCTTAGGCTCCCCTTGGCTGTGACAATTCCTCAAGCTTACTGATTTCTTGGAGACCATGCAGTATAAATCCGTATAAAGAAGACCATTTTAAAAATTCTAAATTCAAAAAATTTGCACTTTCTTCTGCCCAGACAGGAGATGAACACTTAAGGGGCAGTGAGAGTTTCCCTCTGCTTGTCCTGGGCTCCATGGGACCATCAATGTTCAGGCTGAGATCTGAGGAAAGCTTTGAAATCAGGTTTGTTTGTTTGTTTGTTTGTTTAATCTTGACCTGATATCCTTAGATGGCATCACTCTCTTTGGTGATCAGAGTAGAGACTTAATTTCCTTACTATACTGAGGGGGCAAACACAGACACATTAAGGGAGAAGGGAGGTTTACTCTTGAGTAGATTTGCACTGAGCTGAACTCTATCTGAACCTACAGCCCTGGTTGTATTATGTGGGGCCATCCGGAAAAACTATACACTATGCTTTCTCCAGATATTTGAAGGTGGCCTTTTGGGCTCCCCCAAATCTTATTTCCTCCAGGACAAACTGTCTCAACTTCTCCAGTCAACTGTGGTGATGTGGTTGCGAGCCCTGTCCACATTTTTGTCCTCCTTCTATGAACAAATTCCTGTTTATATCTCTATTAAGGTGTGGTGCTAGAGAGGGACATAATATATTGGCGTTGCTGCCTAGCCTGTAGTTTCGTGGAACTATAAGCTTCCAGGGTAGAGAGTGTTGGTATGTGGGGTGCTGGGCAGAACCGGCCTACATGGCAGAGGCCACCCTGGTCAGCATGTTTTAAGCAGCAGCAGGAGTGGAGGCATATACTCTGCATTTCCCACACCCATCTGGGCCAATTTACCCCAGTCTGAGTCCTCTGTCTCTCATCCAGAGTTGAATCTTTAGTTGGAGCTCTGCCTTGGCTTTTAAGCAAGGCCCCCAAATGATGTCAATGTTCATGCTCAGCTGCCCTCGCCTCAACCAGGCTAACGAGGGCAGGAGAACGTCCCTTTGTTTCAGGCCAATGGGTCCTCCAGCTACAGCTGTCTTCCTCTGTTTCTGCGAGTGCTGGTCCGACGCGCAGAGTGTAAAACCCAGGTCTCAACAGGCAGAGAGGGAGGGGGCGGCCTCCTGGCTACCCTCACACCTGCCTTAGAAGGCAACCACCCCACCTTACGTTCAGTGAGTATACTCCTATCCCTAGCTGCTGTGAGATCTAAGAAGGGCCTAGAAAGCTCTGTAGGCATGGTGGAGAAGCTGGTGTGCCTCCCTGCCATTCCATGCCTCTGCAGGCTGCAGGAAAGGTCAGCTCCCCACCCTTTGGCTTGAACCTCTAAGAGATGCTCAGGATGATACATCATCTCTTCACTCTCTTTGCCTCAGTCACCAGTGGCCCACCAAGGCTTCCAGGTCATCTGTTACCACCTGGCCCCTGGCCCCAGAAGGTTCTGCACATGCATCATTCTCTTCCATCTCCCATCCCTCCCGCCCCTGCTACCCTCTAGATCCTTCCACCACACTCTGGAACTCCATCTGACATCAGCCACTTCCTAGATCCTCTCCTCCTCTCTGAATGTGCCTTCCCCTTCCTCTTGAACTGGAGCCTGGCTCTCTTGCTGAGGGCCCTGCTCCCTGCAGTCATCAGGGAGGGGCTAGGTTCTCTCGTATAGGCAGGTATCAGGCAGGGCCTGAAGGCGGAGGGGGTCCTCCTAGTTTTGCGACACTCCCTTCATGTCCTAGGACTCTTCTTTCTCCTCATGGCTGTCAACCTTGGCCTCTGGTTACTCCCCCTTCAGTGATTGCAGTCCGCAGCTCATACCTCTCCTCCGCCTCTCTACTCAGCATCATCATGACACCCACAGTGTCAACCAGTCTTACTCACTTCCTCACACCTTCTCCATGTTATTTCAGCCACCTCAGAAATCTCACAATTCTTTTTTAAAGTTTTAAATTTACATAAAGTAAATTTTTTTCCAAAGTACAGTTGTATGATTTTGTACATGCAGATTTTCATAACTCCCACCACCGACAGGATATAGAATAATATAGACTAATACTCCAAAGAACTCTCCCATGCAGCCCCTCTATTCAAACTTCTCCCACCCCTGACCCCAGGCAACCAATGATCTGCTGTCTGTTCCTGTATTTTTTGCCTTTTTCAGAAGGTCACATACATAGTATTATATAGACTGTACTGTTTGCTGCTGGCTTCTTTCACTCAGCCTAATACCTTTGCACTTCCTCCATGGTGCTGTGTGAATCGAGTTAGTCAGCTTCAGTTGCTGAGCCGTGTTCCATTGTAGGGATGGATTACAGTTTGTTTTGTTGTTGTTTTTAAAGATTTTATTTATCTGTCAGAGCACAAGCAGGGGGAGCGTCAGGCAGAGGGAGAAGCAGATGCGGGACTCGATCCCAGGACCCTGGGATCATGACCTGAGCAGAAGGCAGGCGCTTAACCTACTGAGCCACCCAGGTGCCCCCAGTTTTGTTTTTTTTTTTAATCCATACCCCTGTTGAACGACATTTGGGTTATTTCTAGTTCTTGATCATTACAACAGCATTATTCATAGATGTTTGGGGGCAGATGTTATGTAAATCTAAAGTTTTCACTTAAGACAAATACCTATTTATTTATGGTGTTGCTGGGTCATATGTGAGTATAAGTGAAATTTCAATTTTCAGTTTCTTCTCCTCTGACGACGACTATCTGCATGGTTCGCTTTCTGCACACCTCTCTCTGCCCCTCCCTGACCTCATTAGGACCTCTCGTTCACTGAACCTACTGATTTTTCACTGGTCATCCTCCTCATTTTTTTTCTTTCCTTCTCACACAACTTAGTTTTCATGGTCCATCGTAATAGTCATTCTCCTGGAAACATTCCTAACTCCTTCTAACATGCTGTGCTGGCTGCCCCCCGCCAACCTGGCAACCTCAACTAACCATCCATTCGGCCTCCCTTAGGGTAGAAGAGTGTGGTCAGAGAAAAACATACAACTGTGCCAGGGGTCGATTTGTGACCAAAATCTCAGGTGAGCCTCTGATACCATCAGCCTGGCCTCCTAAAATGAGGAATCCACACGTCTCTCTCCTTAGAACTCTGACAGCCCCTCCCCTTCTCATCGCTAATGGTCTTGCCGCCTCCATCGCTGTGGAGATGGAAACAATTCGATTGGAGGTTGTTCATCATCTTCCCCTCACCAATTGCATCTGACAGGTTGCAACCTCACTCTACTCTTTGCCTTCCCTCCTTTAAGGTGGTGAACTGCCCACGTTTCTGTCCACGCTGCGGTAGATCCCATCTGTGCCCACCCCACCTCCTCAGTGACATTATCCTGGCAACGATCTCTTCTCTTGCCCGCCTTAATCAATTTCTCCCCCTGCCATCACTGTGCAAACACTCCATATGCTACAGCTCATCTTGAAATATAACTTCCCTGAGAAAAATCTGAAACTTCACGGGGGAGAAACCCAACAAATACCACCTCAGCCAACTGATGAAGGTTAACATCAACGGTGAGAAGTCACACTGATAGTATGTACCCTTGATACGATGGCGTGAGACTGGGTCTTTACGTCCGCTGTCATCCCCACCCCCCCCCCCCCCAAGCCCATGATCTCTAACCATGACAATAACCTGTGACAAATCCAAATTGAAGGATGATGTTATATAAGAATATCTGAACAGCACTCCTCAAGACTGTCAAGGTCATCAACAACGCGGGAAGTCTGAATGACTCCTGTTGATGGACCATGAAGCTATCACAGTCTAGAGAAGCCTGAGGACACATGACAATTACATGAAATGTGGTATCTTGGATAGGATCCTGGAACAGAAAAGGAATCCATTAGACAAAAACTAAGGAAGTTTAAATCAAGTACAAATCTTAGATAATAAGAATGTTATCAATATTGGTTTCTTAGTTTGACATATGTACCACAATAACGTTAGCAATGGAGGGAACTGCGTGTACGGGCTCTCTATAATATTCTCACAACTTGTCTGCCAATCTAAAATTATTCTAAAACAAAAGTTCATTAAATATTAGAAAGCAAAACAGCTGCTTCTTCCAGCTTTACTCCATTTCCCTGCTTCCCTTCGCAGGGAAACTTCCTGAAAGAGTTGTGTGTTGCTGTGGTCTCTATCCACTCTCTGCTCCAGCCAGCTCATTCTTCAACCACTCCCATCAAGCCGCTGTGCTGTGCTCTCTACCCAAAATGCATTGTGCAAGGTCAGTGAGGATCACCATGTTGCCAAACCCCAGAGCCAACTTTGTGTCCTTCTCTTACCTGATCTTTCAGCCGAGCGTGTGGCCCAGTTAACTGTTCCTTCTTCCTGGAACACTCCCTCCTCTTGGCTTTTGGGATGCAACACTCCTGGGTTTTTTCTACTTGCTGCTTCGGCTCAGCCTCTTGGCTGGCTCCTCCTCTGACTTTGACTAGCACTTACATGGCCTGGGGCTCTACCTTAGAACTGGACTGTCTGCCTCTGCTCTTACCTGCTGGGTAATTTAATCCAGTCTCATCGAGTTAAGTACAATTTACCTGCTGTTGATTCCCAAATTTATATCTCCAGCCTTCACCTCTGAGGCAGGGACTCTTAACCATGCCCAGTGCCCAGGGAGGCAGACACAGGCTCGCAGGCATTAAGGGGTTTCCCCAGTTTACGCAGCTAGAAGCCAGAGTGAGGGCCTGAGCCCAGGTCTGTCTGACTCCAGGCCTGTGCTGTGAGTGGCCAGGCTGCCGTCTCCCCAGCCCCAGTGTCCTGCCTGCTCCCCGGCGTCTCCTGCATGTGCTGTTCTGGCCTTATGCCTTTGTCCTGCTCATCTGCCCAGTATTTGAGACAGGGACTACCTAAAAAAATGATGGGCCCTGGGCCTCTATCACGGTATACCACCTCATACAGGAGAATTACTCAGAATTGCTTTTGTTTCTGCTCTTAGCTGGTAAGCTCTTGAAGAGATCATGACTTCACCAAATGAGTATCATTTTAAAAAACCGCGTGTGAGTGTGTGTGTGTGTGGGGGGGGTGGGTAGCATTAAAACTTTAAAAGTCTTGGCAAAGTCACAAGCAATCTGGATCCACCAGCACTTGGGCGTAATGGAAGGATCAGGGGTCTAAGGTGTAGAGAAGGGTCAGCTAGCTTTTTCTAAACATTTTCGGCTTTGGGGGCCCTCTGAGCTCCATCACAGAGCTCTGCTGGTATAGCAGGAAAGCAGCCATGGACAATATGGGAGCACATGGGCCTGGCTGCCTTCCAATACACTTGTGAATCCTGAAATTTGAATTTCATATCATTTTATTGTGCCACAAAAGGTTTTCCTTCTTGTAATTTTGTTCAATTATTAAAACATTTTAAAAGCCATTCTTAGTGTGAAAGTTGTACAAAAATAAGAGACTAGATAACCTGAAAAAAAGTCTTTTCTCCTGATTCTGCCTGGGTGGTCATGGAAGTGAAGGGATTGATTTCGATTTCACAAAGGCCACCGAGAGGCCAAGCAGTTCCCGCTGGGACCATGGAGTTCAAAGGAATATGCTGGAAAGGCTGGTTCTAAGACTGACGGTTGTGAGCAGAGGCTGCTGCTGGCTCTCTCCCCAGCCCCTGCATGACCCTATAGGGACAGCTGCCTGTTCATAAGCAGGGCACGACTTAGAAAAGTAAAATTTGAATTTGGGAACCATCATGCCCTGTCTCTGCCTGAGGCAGTCTTGGCCCTTCCCCTCCCCCCTTTACATTCTCCCTGGTAAGGCCCCACTGGAGCCCTGCCACCTCCACACTGAGGTCCTCCCTGACTGCCGGTACCCATGCTGCCCCTTCAAACCTTCATCTCGAAGTGCAGACTGTTACATGTAGACCAGCACAGCTCTCACGCTGTTTCTTGTAGCCTTCTGAAAGCTGACCGTGACTTCTTTCCTTGGGGAACTCCCCCCCCCCCCCCAGGATACAAGAAAGGGCCCAGTGGCAGGCAGAAAACTAGGCGGAAATATGGCTGATACAACATGGCGCCCAGTCTTGAGCAGGTTCCCAAGTGTTCATGTTGTCATCTCCTTCCTGTCGGCTGGCTCCATTGCCTCACAGAGATCGGGGTCGGCGTGCGTTGTCTGTAAACTATTGACTAGAGGCTTTGCTTTACATCGGTGTAGCCCGTGACAAAGCTCCACAAAACAAGAGCCACCAACAATGGTAGGATCAGAACACTTTAATAAGATATCAGTGTCAAAATACATTTCCTTATAAAGTTAAGCTCCTCTATAATAATGTTGTCAGTAGGAGTTTGACAATACAGTAACGTTCATGAACTCGTTATGTTGACAGGTAAGGTTAATATGAAGCTTGGAATATTTTTCAGAGTGTTTTAGTAAAACTGCAAGGGTAAAATGCCCTTAATGCTGAGGCAACACACACAGGAAATCAAACACCAGCGTTTACACGTCAGTAACCCTTCAAGTTCTGCCGCCGTGCGTGGGGCCAAGCAGTGGTGCTACAGTGTGATTTGGTCAAGGCAGTGACCAGGTCATTTTTTCTCCTAGATTTCTTTTGAACTTCAGTTTTTTGTTGTGTTTTCGGCAATAAGTCCATCCAGCTTTACCAAATTCTTGGCCTGCCGTGCTTTGTGTGTGTTTCTAGAAATTTCCTCATTGTACCCAGGACAGAAGAGCTCCATGTGATTGGTATTTAAAAACCAAAAGGTATTGTCCCTCTTAAACCAGTGGGTTATAAAGTGCTCTGAGAACACTTGATTTTCAGTGCTTCCTACCTGTGTAAGTCACTTCAGGTGACAGACCTTGGGGAAGGCCTGAGGCTAGGGGCCAACCAGGAAGTCTACCTGCTGCTCCTGGCGGGGCCACCTGACAGCAGGCTGAGGAAGGGGTGCGGGCCTGGTCAGGACCAGCTACAGCCCCTTTCCGCACCCTCTCTCAGGCCAGCTCCATGTGCTCCAGGCTGGTAAGCTGGGAGGACCGTGGGCTGGATCACTGCACCATTTCTGAATCCTCACTTTCTTTCCTGAATTCCCACTGAAACCATCTCATGGTAATTCTGGAAATATCCAAATGTGCCACGTGAAAGACCTTTAGAGTCCCATAGCTCAGTGCACTTGAAGGGCTAGCAACAAAATCTGAAGAAAAATTAAAGCACTTCCCCTCCCTTAGATTCGCCCCACCCTCACCCCATAACATGCCATCAGACCCTCTTGGCAGCAATAATAATATACATACATACATACATACATAATACATATAGAACATGAGAAGACAGCTCGCAATGCTCCCAACACTTCATGATTCCATGTCTTGGATTGTTTGTCACGCCCATGGCATATCCCCAGAGCCAAAAGCGAGAGACCTTGAGCAGAGCTAGGGCAGACCCAGGGGAGTGCCGAGCGATTGCAGTGTCGGCAACACCAGGAGAGAGAAAACCAACACCTTATGAAAAATATCTTAAAGTGATTTTGTGAGCAGGATTCCATTTGTTTCTAAGTTTTTAGATATTACAAAGTACCCATATATATGATAAACACATTAACCCAGGTTTAAGTTTTTTTTTTTTAAAAACTCAGTTATGTTTTTGAATAATAATTAACAAACAAATCCACCGAATGCAGGAGAACCCCAAACAGTGAGGGAAAAGCCACACTGCGCAACCTTCACAGACAACCGCATACGCTGGAGTTCACCCTTCACATTTCTTTTTCCCAAAAGTTGTGTCAAGATTAGAGCTAAGGTAGACTTAAGAAGAGAAAAAAGATGGAAATTTACCATAGGGTGATTAGTTTTAAGAAAGAAAGGAGAAGGGCTTTGAGAGGAACAGGCCACGAAAGTCCAGCTTGGATAGCAAAATTACTTTGTTTCTCTTTGGCAACAACAACAACAACAACAACAAAACCTTTTTTTAGTTAAATGAAGCCAAAGCTTTCCCGACAAGAGACCAGACTTAACACAGAACTTGTTAGTATGGATACTGTGTGTGTGAGAGAGCGAGACAAAGGGGCCCATGAATAATATAAATTAGAAGTAATCGAAGTTGGGAAAGAAAAATCTTACAAAATTTAAGAACATGTTCATTGACAGAATAAAACAGCAGGGAAAACGGTGTATTTAAAAATACAGCTACTAAAGTGAGCATCTTTAGAAAAAGGCCACTACTTGGTGACGTGGGCAGGTTTGCCAGGCCAGGTACATCTTGTAAAAAGTGTGTTGGTGTTAGAGATACCTAGTTGCAAAAGTAGACGTAGAGAGTGAAGCTGGCAGGGCGGTGTGGGCCGGCGGGGTGGGGGGGGTAGGGAGCCGCCCAAGGGGGAGCCCTGGCTCAGGTGGCCTGGTCCAGGGCTCTGAGGAGGTCCCCTCCTTGCAGGAGCGTGGAGCTTCCTGGCACCGGAACATTCACCTCACAGTCATATCTGGTCAATTCGGGCAGCAGGTAGGGCTCAAAGGAGGGCCCAAGCAGCCGACTGGCCATGCCTGAAAGAATGGTTGGTACCGTGTGTTTAAAGCTCTCAGTCAAACATTCCAAAAGGGTCTCTTCCATAAGAGGGCTTCTGGGATGTTTCCCCCAAGCCACCGATTATATTCATGTCAAATAGCAACCCTTCTGGGGTGGTATCTAGGATCTGTAAGATGGGAACAGACACAGGCAGTCCAGGGTAGAATGCGGGGTCGGGGGGGGGGTCTGGTGGCTAACCCTCCCAGAATTCTCCAGGCCACCCCGCGGCAGCGCGTTCTCTGTGCATGTCCTCAGCTCAGTCCTTGCCCGAAGGCAGAGCAATGCCCCTGCTGTGAAGGAGGCAGTAGGCAATATGGCACCCTGAAACCCTGAGCAGAAGACATGGGCTCGGGGACTCTTCGGTCCAAAGAGCCCTGGATGTCTCTTCTAGAACTCTGGGGGCAGACGGCATGCAGCCCCTGCTGTACTCCTTCTGGGAAAGGCAGCTGCCCTCCGGGGCGGCAGTCCCCTCCTCGTACTGAGCTGAGCCCCGCCGCCCAGAGGTTCCAGTTCCCGAACGCACTCACCTGACACCTTGTGAGCCGATGGCAGGCTGTAGTCCTGGTACGGAGGGGCGTAACACTGCGGGGGGAGCCCCCTCTTGGCGTTCTCCCCAGGGCTCCCGGCAGAGGGTGGTGGTGGCAGGTGTCTCAGGGGCTGTCCGAGGCCCCTCATGGGATTCTGGGTGAACTCGTCTGAAAGACCAATGCCAGCAAGTGAGGGCAGTGCCAGGCCCAGGCAGGGGAGAGACTGCAAAACCCCTCGCAGCCCCTTCCTTCACAAAAGGTGCTCAGAACGAGAGCCAGCTCCAGTGGCACCAGTGCCCAGCACGTCCTGACTGTATCATCTGAGCCTAGTGCGAAGGGGGAGGGGGTGTGCGCGGGGCGGCACGGGACCCTGGCCTGTTCCGCCAAGGCTCAGAGAGGCAGGTGCTGAGACCGTGGAGGAACGCAGAGGAGCCCCTGCAAATGCTGTCCTCACAGCCCCCCAGGAGGCCTGGGCCTGCCGCTTACCACTGGGGAGGTTTGCGCTCAGCAGTTTGTCGGGCATCAGAGGGCAGCTCACGTTGCCCCTGAGGCTCTTCATCCTTTTCCACACCTGATGCGAAGTGCTGCTGCTCGATGGGTCCCCCTGGATGTAGAGGTGAGAAGGCCAGAGAACCAGGTCCTCAAACTGAGTCGGCGGTACGGTGGGCCTGCACCGGGGCTGGTGTGCTCTCTGAGAGGCCACATCCACACCCCTCCCCGCTGCCCCTGGCAGGCTCTCTGGGCCCTCACAGCCAGTGCAAGAGTTTCCGGCCAGGCTGGACCTCCGCCCTGTCTCCACACACAGCCGCGCGCCCCCCCCCCCCGCCCCCGGGGCTGTGGAGGGAACCCAGAGGGCGCCAGGCAGGTGGCTCACCCCACTCATGTCTTGGAAGGCTTGTTCCTCATATTCTCGCTGTCGCTTCAGCTTCAGCTTGTTGGCCAGGGCTACCATGGCTGGGCTCAGCACATCTGGGCCTTGGGGCCCAAAGCCCTTTGCAGACCTGCCAAGCCCAAGAGAGAGAGCTGTGAAGGAGTTGGGAGCCCTACACCCCTCCTGTTGTCAGTGCCTTCAGAGGGCCCTTCCAGAACTAATACTTGCCCGTGCTGGCTCAGAGTCCCAGAGGAGGGGTTAGTGGGCTTGAGATGCGGATGGTTCAAGTTACCTGGACCTCCCTCCACATCTGCCTGCCGGCCCAGCTGTATCCAGGCAGCCTCATTTGTGGCTGCACAGTGGGTGACACTGGTCTTGAAAACCTCAGTCTTCTGTCCTCTCCCCAGCACTGCTGGGACAGCTCCCCAGTGAGGATGGGCAAGCGCCCCAGGGAGAGAGAAGCGGAGCGAGAAGCCACCGATCAACCACTGTGACTCGGCCCAGTGAGCGCCCCACTGGTTGACATGGGCCTTGCTGGGGAGATGGGAGGAGCCTGGAGAGGCTGCTGCGGTGGAACCAGGTACAGCCAATAGGCAGGGGAGAAGCAAGCGCCTCTTTTATGCTTTTCTCAGCCAGGGTTCCAGCAGAGAACTAAAAGGAGTCATTCAAATACTTGTGTGCATCTGTGCCTCGGCTGATGAGCCCTGGTCTGAAGGGAGAGACACTGGTGTTCAAGGCCCTCAGCAGGCCCCTTCTCTCTGCCTCGGCCCTGACAGAAATGTGTCCTCACATACCTCAGAGTGATTCCCCCAAGGCCTCCATCCTCAGAGCACAGGGAAGGCTGTGGCAAGGGAGGAACAGGGAACCTTTCTGGGACCCCAGAGCTCCACCCCACCCCCTGCCGTGGGAGCCTCTGCAGACGCAGCCAAGGGAAGCTCACCTTTTCTTGAACATGGAGAGATGAGGTGAGGTGATGGGGGCGCCCAACGGTGATGGCCCCAAGGACTCCGTGTGCTGATCTGCAGCAGGCCACTTAGTGGGCCCAAAATGTAATGGTGGGTCAGGGGGCCACTGGGTGTTGGATCTGCCTCCCATGGAGGAGAGAGGGGTGCTGGTTTGGCCACAGCACGGGGGCAGTGACACCTTACTCCCGCCATCAAAGAAGATGGAGGACATAGGCTGGTGCTCAGGCTCTATCTTCTTGCTTCCCAGCTGCTGCTGATATTTGTCCAGGAGGAAGGGCCCATGGGAGGCCATTGGCGCCAGTGGCTGGAAGATGTTCGTCATGGTGCTGAAGCAGTGCTGGGGGGTGGACTGCGGCTTCTCCGGCAGGAGCCTCTCTTCGGGGCAGATGGGACTGAGCTGGAAGTCTTCACCGTCCATGGGGATGTAAGGTGCCAGGGTCTCCAAGTCCAGCTCACTGAAGTCCGTCTGAGGAGAGCGCAGAGGCCAAGGCACGGTGAGGTGGGCATCACCTCGAGAATGCTATTCCAGCCCCTCCGTGCCTCACAGCCCTGCCCGTGTTCTCCCTCTCCTGCACCCCTTCCCCTAGCACAGCCTTTGATCCCTGTGGCCCACCACCAGAAAACTCAGATTTGTCTCCCGGCCTGGGATGCTAGCCTTTCCAGGGGTTTGTGCCCCCAATCTCCACGCTCCACTCGGTGGTCCCTGCACGTTCCCCATGGGTGAACCCTGCCTTACCCCTCCTCTCTCCCGTTTCCCTGTCCAAACCCCACCCTCTCTCCTGTGGCCCCGGTGAGGCTGCCCCTGAGGCCCGTGGTGTACATGTGGCTCGTGGGGAGCCAGAGACAGCTCTGTCCTCCTCTCCTGCACAGGCCTGAGCACAAAGTGCGTGCCCCGGCTTCATCTGTGGCCTGCTTGTAGAGTAAGAACACCCTGCTGGCAGAGAGACTTTCACAAAAGTTCTCGGGCATCGTGCTTAAGCTCCCAGTGTCCTGCCAGGCACCACGGGGTGTACCCAAAAGCCCACGGCAAAAATGATGCCCTTGCTGGTGGGGGGGGGGGGGGGCAGTGGTGTGCAGCTTAGTGATGATGTGCTGCATGGCACCATGGAAGAACAGAAGCAGACAGAATCAAGTCCTGAGTCACAGACCCCTCAGGAGTTCAGAGGAGAGAGCAGGAAGGGTTCAAGTAGGGAAGTTGTGCCGAATTGCGGGAGCTTGCACCAGGCAGGCCGAAGAGACCAGCTGAGCAGCAAGGGGATTCGTTAGAAGAACTGGAACTAAAACAAAAGGGTCCTTAAACATCCACCCACTTCGTCCCTGTTTTTATAATTTTTCAGGAAAACCAGTCCCTTTCAAGGACACTGCCCATGTGCATTCCTGAAAAGTTGTGTGTAAATGAAAATCTCTGTCAGAGGTCCTTCTAAGATGCATTTAAAATAAAAGTTGCTATTTCAGAATCCAAAGATGAATGTGTGTGTGAGGAGAGTAATTGTCCCTTGTGTTTTATAAGCCTCTCACAATTCTGAATCTACTCTTTAAACACAGGGCTTCTTTAAGAAAGGATTCAGGTAGTTTGCTTTCTTGGTGCAACATGAAAACCTGGCCTCAGTAAAGAGTGCACGAGCTGGATGGGGCCTGCAAAGCAGAGGACAGAGGTGGGAGAAGGGGCCTACCCCAGGCTCCCCTTCCCATGTAAGACCAGGGCCGTGGTCTCTGCAACAAAGGGATGCGGCTGCAAGAACGGGTGTGAGCCTTCACCACCCACCAGCGGGCAGGCACGGCCCGTCTACCTGGGTGCCGCCCTGGTCCTTTGCCTCTGTATCCATCGTGAAGAGCTTCTCGATCACTTCAATCTTCAGATCATCATTCAGGGATGTGTAATAGTCTCCGGGGCTGCTGGGCTGGGGGCCAGGAAGGAGAGCGACCAAGTCATGAGGAGGGCACTGCTCTCCCCAGAAGTCCAAGGTGAAAGGAGCAATACATGCCTACACTCCCAGATTCATCCCCAGTCCGCGGCACAAGTATGTGTAGAGGGACCCCTCCTTACAAGAAGGCCATGGCCGGCGGGGCTCTGGGAACTACAGCTCTGTGCCCCCAGCAGGACAGTGACGGCCCTGCCTGGGGCCTGAGCTATGGGCTCAAAGCTATGTGCCCCTCAGCCCCCAGCTTCAAGGAACTTGGCATTTAGATGGGGGTGCACACAGAGCACATGGCTGGAACAGCGGGCAGTAAGTGTCCCCATGCCCCTAGGGGAACTCCGGGCCGTATGCCTAGGTGGGCCATCTACTCGGCCATTCTGCAGCAGCCAAAAGGGGCAGCCCACCCTTTCCATGTCCGCACCCCAAGGCAGGGTGCTCACCGTGGAGCAGCTGCTGCTGCTGCTGCCACTTGGGGTGGCGCTGCCAGAGGCTGCCGCTTGGGGCACGGTGAAGGCGGGCAGGCTCCCCGGCTCGCTCTGGCTCCTCGGCTCTCTGGGCCACGGCTGGCTTGGGGGCAGCAGGGTGCTGCCGTAGGATGAGGCCTCCTCGAAGCTCTGGCTCCCTGTGGAGACATGGGCCCGGCTGGTTACCACCCACAACCCCTGGCCTTACCCCCGGGCACAGAAAGCCCAGGGGGTGCATGGAAGGTCCTCGGAGGGTCAGAAAGCATGTCTGGGGCTTTCAGCCTCCGAGGCCCCACTGCAACTACGGGCCCTGAACCGGGATTGTGAGGCAACGAACTGCCTCCCTTGGAAGGGAGGGCCCTTCGGGAGCGTTTCCTTGTCAGAGACTACAGGTAACTAGGGCCCGCCTCCTTGACAAGGGGTCGGGAATGTCCACGAGGAGGAGGTTGTAAGAGTTCCTCAGTCCTGCCACAACACAGGGCCACTGCGAGACCTCTCATCCCGGGGCCACTACCCTTTACAGTTTCTGAAGTCGCAATCCCTGCGTGGCCTCTCCAGAGCACTTCCAAAGAGGCCAAGCCAGGGTAGGGTGAGCAGGGGGAGGTGCTGCTAGCCCTCGGGCAGGCACGGGAGGCCGGGGAGGGTGATGGGGGTCACAACCTGGGAACAAGGGGCTTCCCAGGTACACATCGAAGGTGTTTCCAGAATGGGAGGGGGACAGGGCCGAAAACTCTGCCTGGGGCCACACATCGGGACATGCCAACATTTTAATTTTTAAGAACGGGTGCACAGGGTCGGGGGAAGGGCAGAGGGAGAGAGACTCTCCAACAGACTCCACGCCCAGCACCGAGCCCAACATGGGGCTTGATCTCACCACCCCTGAGATCATGACCTGAGCCGAAATCAAGAGTTGGATGCTTCACCGACTGAGTCGCCCAGGCGCCCCGTGCACAGGCCAGCATTTTAAAGAAATAGTGCATATAAGGACTTCATCCTGGGCCAGCATCTTTTCTCCCTCCACTTTTCCGGAATTATTTCTCCTACCATTTCAGCCTGGCCCTCTCCCTAAACGAGCAATCTGTCCTTTAAGGCCCAGGAGGAGCCACCCTCTCTGTGAAAACACAGCAGCAGCCTCAGAGCATCTCTCTCGTTGCCCCCTCCCTCATGTCAGACTCCACCCCCCACTTCCCACCCCCAACCCCCCACCCCCCGTGCTGGAGAATCTACTGGCTACTCAGGAGAGAGTCCCCAAAGCCTCCGCCCGTTCGGCACTTTGCAGAGTCCGAAGTAGGACCCTCTTACTCCGCACCAGATGCGCGCATCGGTCTCTGGCACTCAGCAGAGAGTCTGGCCTCCGACAGAGGATTCACAGGGCCAGGGAAGGGGCAGGGGTTGAGGAACCCCTAAGCCAGGGAGGCCTGTTACAGTTAGAACCTCCTCCCCACCCAGAGAGGGTTGAGCAGTCCCCTGTTCAGCTCAGAAGCACCCACCGAAATCCAGAGAAACGATGACATCTCCTGCAGTGGGCGCTAGCTGGGCTAGCTCCTCGGGCTCCTCCTTCAGCTTGGTGAACAGGTAGTTACTCTTGTCAGACACCGCCACCTCCCCACTGCTGTCAAAGATGCTGTTCATGGCCATCAGGTGGGGCTTGAACAGGGATTCCGTCTGGTCCATGGAGAACACCACGTCGTTCTTCTCGATCTCACTGATGGGACCAGAGGTGCTTCAGACCTTCCACATTTTCTAGCAAAATCCTGTTATACCCCCGGACATACGGAAAGCCAGATAGCTAACCCTCTCAGCCGAAAACACGGGTATGGATGCCGTGCCAGCATTTTGTAAAGAACCACACAGTGAAGTTTGGAATCATGGAGGCAGCAACCCTGAGCATGCCCTCCGGATATGGATGTCTCTGGGATGTTCTTTCATTACTGGGCATGCGCTGCACTGTTCACACGGGTGTGAGGGCTCTATTTCTGTTTTACTCTAGCGGTGACCATCTCCACCTTTCTCCCCAGGCACTATGGAGTGAAGCTGTTACATCTTCTCCCAGAAAGCCCAAGCAATATCTCCTTCCTTGCTCCCCATTCAGAAAATACTCATTAAGTGGCAACTATGCTATCTGCCTCCCCACGTGGGTCAGAGGCCTGACATAGATGACAGATGGGGGGAGGAAACACAGAAAAAAAAAAAATCACCGGGAAGGGGCAACCCCAGGTGTCCTACAGTTCCCGAGACAGCCATGAAAATCCTGTAGGTCCTAAGGATTGGCACAAAGAGCTTGCAAGAGGCAGTGCCCAGGTTCCGGCAGGTCTGCGTTCCCTCGGCCTGCTGCCCTCCGTCTGGGGAGCTCAGGCATCCTGCACACCCCGCCCTGCGGCCCTCACATGCTTACCTCAGGACGTAGTTCACGCACATGATGCACTGGGGCTGCAGGTTGCGAGGGTTGTAGATGACTGTCCCCTGGGTCTCCAGCCACACGTAGCCCCCGTGCTTTGCAAGCATCCGGTACTGGCTGCTCACCACCTGCCCTTTGGTGCACACTAGGGGAGGAGAAAAGGAGCCCAAGGTCAGGGAGGCTGGGGAGTGAGACCTCATGGGGAGGGCGGTCTACGGGGAAACAGACAAGACCGGGCACCAGGACACAAGGACCTCCTGACTTCTTTCCTCTTCCAGATTATTCTAAATGCTCATTTAACATTTCTTTTACTGTAAGAAAGCACTGGGAAGGTGTCCCACATTGCCCAGTCCAGAAGGCTTCATCTGCTCCCATTAAAAAGGAATCAATAAATCTCTTTAAATTAAAGTCTACTAATGTCAGAATTTCTGGTAGTTTTCCCAACCGTCCATCTACTTTCATTCCTTGGGCGTTCATTCTTCAGAATCTTAGCTCCGAACTCCTCAAATCACAGAGAACTGGAAGAGGCATGATGGAAGCATTAGGAAATCTTGCTAGCATGGGGACTCTGGGAAAAGCACAGTCCCTCTTAGTTTTGGTTTCCTCCTCTGCAAAATGAGGTGTGGATAAAAACAGTAGTAATGATGATAATGCTCCTTATTAGCTAGCCGGCATACGACAGCTGTTCACACTGAGGACCACATCTGCCTGGCTCGCTGATCAGGTGCAGAAACGCGGATTGAATGTCCTGGACAAATGCTGTATAGGAAAAGCCACCTCTTACCCGGGACTGTAGAGAACGTTGCGAGGGGCCCCACGGGAGACTATCCAGATTCTCGGTAAACGTGGAGAACTGCATTCCGTTCTCCCGGTAGGCTCGGGGGCCACCTCCCCATTCACCAGGCTTGCGAGGCTGAGGAGGGCAGCTTGGTTCCTACTAAGGCCGCTTGTGGTCCTTTACTTTTATGTTCTTCTGGGCACATTTTACCCACTTCAAAAATTGAACAAGCACCTACCTCCAAGGTGCAGGAAGTATTAACTTACTTGTATGCAGTGCTTTGCAGGGTTCAAAACTGCCTCAAGATGAACTCATTGCTGCAAAGCAATTAGAACTGCCTGGCACATAAGTCGTCTGTAAGGATCAGTGTTACCATCAGCTTGTGTAATTCGCAATGACACCATGAGGTGTCTATCACGATTCCATGTTTTACATCTGAAGACACTGAGGCTGAGAACTCCCGGGTAATTTGCTGAAAGGGCCCCTCAGTGGAAACAGTAGACAGGATCACAGTCTAAATGTGAGACTCCCAATCTAAGCTTCCGTGGTTTGGTTTTCATTTTTAAAATCAACTTCAGTGAGGTTTAGTTGACCTTCAATTTAAAAATACAACTACTTTAAGGACACAGTCCAACGAGTTTTGACAAATGTACATGAGACTGTCACCACAAAGGTAAACAACTTTCCCATCAGTCCGCCACCTCTGAATTCCTTAGGCCTCCTGCCAGGTCATCCCCATTGCCACCCCTGGTCCCAGGCTACCCCTGATCTGGTTTCTGTCACTATATGTTGCTCTTCTCTCCATCTGCATATAAGTGGACTCATACAAGAGTATGTACTCTTTTGTGTCTGGCTTCTTTTCACTCAGCATGTTTTCCAGATTCCTCAGGGTGATGCAGGTATTCAGGGTTTGTTCCTTTTTATTGCTGAGTTGTATTCCATTGTATGGAGGTACCATAATTGGTTTATCCATTCACCTGTAGATGGATGTTTAAGTTGTTTTCAGTTTTTTCGGTTATTACGAATAACGCTGCTATAAACATTGGTGTACGCATCTTTGTATGGACACATATCGTGAGTGTAGCTAGGGGGACGGTGGCGAGATCACCGGCTCAGTACATGCTTCCTTTGTAAGAAGCTGCCACGTTCTTTTCCAGAGTGGCGTATCACCCTAGTCTAGTCTTTCTGAACACAATACTGGGCCGCAGAGAGGATAGATGTCACCTGCTTTGGACGTGAAAGAGCTAAGGCCAGGGGGACTGTGACCTGCTTAACACGACGCAGGACAGGAGCGACGCACTCTGCGTGGGACAGTGGCACTCCCAGCCCCGCTGCACATGCACTCTCTGGCTACGACCCCCAGGCTGCCATTCACTGGGAAGCCTCGATTTGCTGTGTCTGTGGTCCTGCATCGTCATGGGCCCCTTGGCCAAAGAAATCACTGCTGTCCTCCCTGGGGGGAGGTGCCCCACTGAGGCCCCCTTGCTGCAGAAAAACCATTCTTGCACAATTTCAAGTGCCTGGAATTAACTTATTTAGACGGATCTTAATGCAGACAAAGTTCAGGGCTCCTATTCTTTTTGATTAAGCAGTACAGTGAGCAAAGGTCTTAACTGCATTTCTAGTGATTGCAGGCGAGGGCCTGCTCTGACAGTACAATATAATTACGTCTGCTTTCTAACCATCTGTTCATTAACGCCAGCCTTGGTGAGGGGCCTGCTCCTTGGTAGATAGGCCGTTTATGGCCTTTAATCTTGTTTTCCTAAGAGCACATAATGTCCTCACACAACAAAGAGAAACCGCCCCCCACCAACTCTCCCCAACCCCTACCCCTGACAGGAACGATGTATAAATTACTAATCCATTTGGAAATGATGGCTTTCAATTATCTAAATCTGGTTTGAGGACAGAGCTTCCCCACTCATTTCGACAGTAAACGTTCACAGGCTAAAACACACCTTCGTGTGGAAACTCAGGATGCTGGTGTATAAACCTGGACCAGCCTCCAAGTTGGGCCTCCAATTATCCCACCGCATTAGTGTGAGTCTGTGGTACAACTTTATTTGCACAAACCCGACACACACACACACACACACACACACACACACACAGGTGGAGAGACAGAAATAGATGCTTCTGTTTTAGCTGGCATTAACCCAATTTCCAACCCACACAGACTTCCCTTTGCTGGATTTGGGTTTGCTGGCTGGGTATGAGGCCGCTGAGCTCAGGGCAGCTTTACTTGGCTCCATCAGGGGAAGAAGAGAGCCTGTGACTTCTCTCCAGGTGTGAATTACCTTTAAGTGTGTCTAATGCTTCAATATATGGATTCAATAAAAAGCACCATATTTCCCCTGGAGTCAGCAGGAAACTGATATGACAAATTTTTATCCCAGCTCTGTTTTAAGGGTCAAAGATTTTTAAGAAGGAGGAGAAAATCCTTTTTCTATGCCCAGTGGGAAGTTATCATTTTTGTTCCTTTTGATAGCAGTTTCCTCAGCTCTTCTACCCCAGAAAACAAAGTATAATACTGTCCTCCAGGAATTCCCAGAAACTTTTACTATTGTCCCCTGCTTTGACTTCACCCTTGGCTGAGGAAAAAAGCTGGACTCTTCCCCAATTTTACATGTAAAGGAGGAAAGGCCCAGAAAGCCAGACCCTGGGAAATCCGTGGGTCAGCTGGGCCAGAGCCCAGGCCCCAGAGTCACAGTGTTGGGATGACTTTGGGAACAAGAACTACCGAGTAACGGAAAAGCATGGGGAATCCCAGCATGAAGGCTGAACCACATCCCACAATTTCAAAGCTGGGGCAGGCTAGGGCTGGGTCACATCCACATGAAGGCACTTCACCTCCCTCCCCCATTCTCTGGGTCCCCGAATGGGGCTGAATCTAGGCTGGTTGGTTGGTTGGCTTTTTGCCAGACAGCATAGTGAAACACTTCTCTGAGATATCATAAGGGGCCCTCTTGTACTGTCAGCTCAAACCCCAAAGCCGCGAGGAAAAAGCAGAGAAATTAGAAAGAGAAGATTCTCATTCCATCAGAGGATATGAACTGCGCTCACATACAGTTTATGGGGTTGCTAATCTGCTGGCTGCTCTGAACTCAGCTGTCCTAACCTTAAGACAGATGATGGATTGGAAACAATGGACAAATGGCAGCATCTCCATTTTCTCCACTGCCACCCCAAGCCACAGCTAATCCTGGGGGCCCAAGACCAGCAGGGCCACCGGCAAGCTTTAGACTTACCTTACCCATTTTTAATCCTCCTACAATCTTCTCGGCACCTCTGTCTGCACCACTGTCAGCACTTATTTTGAAGCATTCTTTCCCAAATTTGTGTGTTGCCTTTGGGTTTATTGCGGACTTAGTGCCTACATTTTATCAAATAGTATGCTAGATACTGAGGCTAAAGAGACGAGCCACCTGCTCCCACAGAGTTCACAACCCTCCTTCTCCTTCCGTTGGGGAGCAATCCTATAGATTTCTATGTCCCCCAGTGGGCCAAGTATAGGGGTATCAACCCAGAGTCCTTGCATGTTGATGGGCGGCATGGACTCAAGGATGTCTTGGATCACCTGCAAACAGGAAGGCTGCTTTGGGAATATGGCCAAGTGAAGGCACTAGAATTGCCCTGTCCTGTGGGGCAGCCACTAGTCAAGTGTGGCAATTTAAATTTAAGTAAAATTAAATTTTTAAAAATTCAATTCCTCAGGTGCACTAGACATTTCATGTGGACTATGCAGATGCAGAACATCTCCCTTGCAGAAAGTTCTATTGGACAGTGCTGTTCCAGGATCCTTTCATAACTCAGGTTTTCTTTCAAAAGTTGCAAAGCACTGGTTTGCCTGGACAGCCTCCGACTGAGTTCTCTAACCCAGCAAGTGAGCTGTTGGAGAACCAAGGCCTACCTCAACACACCTGTGAAGTTGCTGCCCTACTACTTTCACCTGTTGAGCCCCATCCTCCCCCCACCCCATGCTTCAAGGTCCAACTCAAGGGCTCTGTCCTTTCCTCTCCTCAACTCTCCCAGGTCTCCTCTTCTCGGGTGTACCTGCTTCTATAGCCCACAACCCAGGTGATTCTGTGTCCTCTTGTGTTGTTCTCTACAGGGCTGTCCCACAGGGTTGTGCCAACTGCTGGCCGCACAGGGCGCTGGGTGGAGATGGAACGTGGGGACTGAGATTCAGCCCACCTTCTACTCTCTGAGCTGTGGGCCGTGGTATGGGTGTGTCCCCTCAGAGGAAGGGGCCCTTTTCCTAATTTGCGCGAAGTTGTCATCTGGGCTGGTGGCTGCCTCGGATCTCTAACCATCCTGAGGGCACAGGTCTTGTCTGCCACACAAGATGGTGGCTCTGTGAAGGAGGGAAGCAGGTCTTCTCTGGTCTCACTGGTCACACCTCACTCAGGGCCATATTCCACAGATACAAGGGAGCCACAGATACAGCGTACTCCAGGAACTTACGGTTCTGGTGACTTTTGGTCATGTTCTCTGAGTCCAAAGCATGGTAAAACTCATAGGCTGAGCGGCCAAGCAATTCCTCAGGGTGGTAACCAACTAGTTCTGTGATTCTGAATTAAAAAAACAACAAAAAACAAAAAAAAACAACAAATAAACAAGAACAACAACAAAAAACAACCACGTGGGAAGAGAGACTATATGAACGTGGGCAGGGGCTCAAGAAGCTAAATCCAGAAGGTGTCCTCTTGTGCAGGAAGATTTACCAGAAGGTAAATCAAATGCACACATTCAGATGAAAACACTCCAGGCTTCCTGGTCATCCCATTCATCCAGGTTAAAAAAACATGGTGGTCAACCTGCAACTGTGGCTCCACCCCACCCCCACTCTTCCTGCACTTCCTGAAGTCGTGTTTGGAGAGTCAGGGGATTCCCTATCCCCCACCTCCAATATACACATACACCCAGGCTCCCAACAACCCCTGGAAGGGGCTCTCACACCCTCCACCCCCTGGTTTTTGCTGGAGAGAGAGATCCAGGGAGAGCAGACAATCTGCTTGATGTCTACACAAGTGTCCCAGGACGGAACAAGAATGAAAACCAGGCTTCTAGACGACCAGATCAAGCTTATGTTACTACTGGGG
Source organism: Eumetopias jubatus (assembly GCF_037043125.1). Lineage (NCBI taxonomy): Eukaryota > Metazoa > Chordata > Mammalia > Carnivora > Otariidae > Eumetopias > Eumetopias jubatus. The sequence continues at coordinate 73,652,463 of NW_028274815.1, forward strand.
GATACAAATGAAAAGTGAAAATGGTGTCGCCTCTGTGGAGAGGACTGTGGAGACGACCTTTGTGTGGTAAGCAGTGAGTGAGGAGGAACCCAGGCAGGAGAGCCCGCCCTGGCTGTTTGATCTTCACTCCTCCGAGTACTTTTCCTCGGGTCCTGCCTGGTGACCTCAGGTACTTCTTGCACATTGGGCTTGCCTTCCATGGTATTTTACCTGCCCCTCCCCATTTCAAGGAAAGGGGGGGTGGGGAGGAAGTGCTGAGAGGAAGAAATATAAAATCAACGTATTAGAAATGTGCCTCCTCATTATACTCCTGAAAATGGGCAGCTCTGAAAATGATAGGGCCCGGCCGTCCCAAATGTCCCTTTCTTCTTCCTGTAACATGTCTAGGTTACATGGGAAGTGGCCAGAAAACAGACAAATGTGGAGAACCATGAAGGATCACTTAACACTTAGGACTCTGCTCTGTACCGAATCATTAAAATAAAGAAACCCCACCCAAGAACCACCAGATTAGCCACTTTCCAACATCACACCTAAATGTCTTGTAAGCTTTGCTGTCCCCTGTAGTTTTTCTAATGGGCTCATTGTCTTGTTTACTTGGCCTACCACAAGTCAGCAGTGTTGCTATACTCTTATGATTATGAGCTCTATTTCAGAATGTATGACTTCTGAGTCCAGCCCTGTCATTTATCCACGATGGAAATTAACAACACAGAAGGGAAAGCAAAAGCAGAGAGCAGAAGCAGGGGCTCCTTGGTTTCCTGTCCCTATTTTCTCTCTGCTCCAAAGGACCTCTGCATATGTCTGCCAGAATAAATCATCCTAAAATAGGATGGAAATCCTATTTCCCTATTGCCCCACCCCATTTAAACATCTACAGCTTTCCCTATTACCAGCTGCTATCGACCACTATCGTTACCATGATCCAGAGTAAATACAGTCCACCTAACTTCCAGGACCCTCCGGAATCTGGTCTCCAATTTCCACACAACATGATTTTGGCTAACCTGCAGCGTGTCTTACATCCCGTGCCCTGGCAGACCGCTCCCCTCGAAGTTTCCCACACCTGGCAAACCCATTCTTGCTGCAGAGCATTGAAATCGTCTCTTCACCCCTCGTCTCCAAGCCCCAATGACTGCCAGGCTAGCTCATGGCCTGACCCTCTCCACGGAGCCCTCTCTCATTCCATCAGCCCTCAGCGATGTCTCCTTCTCATGAAGCCCTAATAATCAAACCCACATCACAGAGAATTACCCACATCCTCAGCTGCCAACCCCTGAACTCAGGGACCACTTTCTTCTTTGGCCTTCCCTACAAGGGGTACTCAGTAAATACCTGAGTGGCTGACTGGTAGATCTATTCTCTCTTAGGACCCAAGGTACAACCAGAGCCCTGCCTCCCCCAGCACTGCTAAGGGATCTGGGCAATAAGACTTTACTCTCTCTCCTAGAACGTGATTAACTGTTAATGCATGTCAGTGCACGTGCACGCGCGCACGCACACACACACACACTCATGCACACAGCTCTCAGCGGGACCCCTCACGATACTCAATCCATCCTTTCTTCATCCTGGAAGTTATGCCTGGTGTTGCGTGGTCAGAGAAGAGAAAAATTCTCTGCCTCAGTGAGACTGAGGGGTGAAAGACTTTGTCAGACAAGGGGCAGCCCAAAGGGGCTGAGCTGCTTAGACCTCAGCTGATTCAGCCTGGCGGAGACTTCCAGCGAGATTCCAATAGTTTGCTTGCTCCAGGGGGCTGGGCTCAGACCAGGAGGATCTGTCCCCTCACCTGGCCTGGAGCAGAGAGGTCTCTGAACTCATGTTCCTTGGCAGCCTGATCCTGAGGCTGGTGCCCAATGGCACCTTAGCGAGGTGGAGACTGGGGCAGAGCAAGGAGATGGCAGAACAGTGCTGGCCCTTCCTTCTCTAAAACCAAATAGCTTTCCTGTGCAGTCCAGTGCCTTTTGAGCTTAAGCCTGGGAAGAGGAATTGTACCGGGGGCCCCGCTGACAGTGAGCTGACCATTAACAGGCTTGACGATTTGCCAGATACATTGCTTCTGTTCCTGGGCAGGGCTAGAATTTTCTAGAGACCCTCCAGAGTGAGGCTATTCTGGAAAAGATATAGTACCACTCCCTGAAGCAATGAACTTTTCTTTCAAGATTAGAATCTTTAAAATGTTCAAAGTAAATGTTTATTATAATCAGCCTCATAATAAAACATTTTTAAAATCTAGTTACTGTACCAAGCATTCAAAGGCACACAATGGGCATGTTTTGGAAGTGCACAAACAAACCTAGATTTCAGAATCGCCAGCTCGCTTCCCAGGAGTGGCCTTCATTTATCTTGTCAACTAAAATAAATATTTAATGTCTCCTTCTTCATTCCTTTAAACAGACTACTATAAAAACTGGGAAATACACATACCCCAAACACAATTGAAGAACGTCCGAGTTGTCAAACTTCACAAAGCCAGGAAACCCTAACTTGAAGCTAATGGTCATTCGCCTCCATCTGCAGGCATGCAGACGCCAGTTGGGAGGCTAATGAACCCGGCTTGTTTATAGGGTCAGCTCTACAGCACACAAGGGCCTTCCCTGCTAATTTCCCCGGGTCCCAGAGAAGCCTGCGGAGCTGGGCTGTGATAACAGTTTCATCTGCTCTTTCCATCAGGGGCAGGGAATTTTTTTCCTTTCTTTTTCTTTTTCTTTCTTTCTTTCTTTCTTTCTTTCTTTCTTTCTTTCTTTCTTTCTTTCTTTCTTTCTTTCTTTCTTTTTCTTTCTTTCTTTCTCTCTCTCTCTCCTTCCTTCCTTCCTTTCTTTCTTTTCTTTCCTTTCTCTTTCTTTCTTTTCTTTCTTTCTTTCTCTTTCTTTCTCTCTCTCTCTCTCTCCCTCCCTCCCCCCCCTAATTAAGAGCCCTGAGTCACTGGAAAAAAAAAAATCAGTCTGGGGTCACCCATAAATTTAAAGTCAACTCAGTCAGGCTGTTCTGTTTTCGAGAAGTGGGAAATGTAAAAGGGCTTCATTTACCAGATTTCAGAAGCAAGAATAGAGGTCACTCTTGAACAGTGAAGTGGAAGAAGAAAGAGATCAAGCACGAGGTGAGGAGAGAGATGTAGCCACCGACGTGCAGCCGTAGGAGGTAGAGAGGGACGAAAGAAGAAGAGAACAGAAGATATAGAGGAAAAGGGTCATTATACTCTGCAGTGTTACGCCGAGTAAATACGCGGGTCAGACCGCCCGGCTTTGGGCTTGAGAATTCGAGACGTCCTCCTAATGTAAAATGATAGTTACTTACCCTCCTGCAACTGTTCTTTACCGTTAGGTGCTCAGAGGCTCTTTTCAGCATGGATTCCCTGTGCCCGAATGCCAGGAAGGAAACGGTTCTCTTGGCTACAGCGTCCACGCCCTTGCCTCAAGCGGCAGAGGGGGTCCAGCAAAGGCCGAGCTAAGACGGCTCGCCGCTCTTCCCGGGAGAGCGCCAGGGCGCAGGTGCGCGCGGGCCCTGGCCACCACGTGCGCGGACTGCCGACACCACTGCCTACAGTAAAGCAAGGCCTGGCCGAGGTTTTTCCCCCTGCTCCCTACACCCGTAAAGGATTTGCTAAGTCAATTCATCACGTCAACAAGATGGCTAGAAGAGTACTTCAAAACTCTTTAAGAAGATACAAGTTTTAAGGACTTTGTAACCACCTCTTTGTTTTCCAAAGAATGCATTTACTAATACACTGTGCTTATATTAAAGTCTGCTTTCTTTCCTTCCACCCTTCTGGTGATGGTCTTTCCTGGGTGACAACCTGATGCACCTCATTTTGGTTTCTATAGGTGCTTATAAGCCTTGGCACAGCATCTCCTTAATCATATCCAGACTACTCACTCACTCAGATTTCAAGGCTTTCTGCTATAATACACTTTTACCCGGATTTTGCTTGCTTTAAACAACCGGACTTAAGCCCTGCGTTTTCTTCACATGTCATGTGGGTATGTGAAGTCTACAAAACCAGCTCTGCAGTTCAGGGGCAATCCATTTTCATCTTGTTGGGGTGATGTGTTACAGGTGTGTTGCAGGTGTCACAGGTACTTTATAACCAGGAAGACTGCCCTGGCTCAATCCGGGACTGACCCTGCTCTGAGTGCCACCAAATGCCACAGCTGCCTTCTATCACCTTGAGACCCACATGCAGGAAGCAGAAGGTTGCCCTGAAATGTAGCAAGAGAGGAGATCACGTAGAAGGCATAATTTTTGAATTATGATGTCGGTTAAACCTTGCAATAAATTGCAAAGAGAATTTGTAGAGCTGCCTCTTCCAGGAGTATTTGGAGCAGACTAGACAGGATATTATATAAGCATTTCTTATATATGTGCTCAAACTCTGGGTTGATTTCGGAACACTGGCATTTGGAGGAGACACAGATGCACAAGGAGAGCACTTAAAGTTTCTTCTAACTCAAGGATCTAGAGAAATTCACTATACCTTCTCATATAAGACGTGTGCAGAAAGGCTAATAACGTGTAGGTCTGCAAAAGTATTTCGAATATACTACATAGGAAACTAAAAAGTACATGTAATGTATTAGTCTGAAATATCACTCTGCATTTTAAAATGCCACCCATCCTCTACAAAAAGGTAAAATAAAAACAATTTATTAAATGTATCTCCTTATGCAATGAAAGTATATAATCTTTTACTATGAATTTGCCTGAAGTTAGCCTATCTTCTTCTCAGATTTCAAAACTCTTGCCTTCCAGGTGTTTTGATGTGTATTTATCCTACAACTCACGGCTCCTTATAATTTCCTTCACTGGACTTCTCTTTATGATCCCCAACTCTTCTCTCACTATTATCTGTCCCGATAATAAATCATAAATTTGAGCCACAGAATTTGAAACGCAAGCATCTTAACTTACCCGATTTATTAAACTTCTGGTATTAGTATGCCCTATGTGGCCTTAATCCAACGGCAAAACAGGGTTGCCTTCAGCTTCTCTAACTGTAAAGATTACATGATCCGCTTTGTTAATCTGAAATTTTCACTGTTAACCGTGATACCGTTTTCTCCCTATTGATACCGGTCCTCTCTACACAATCTGCATGGATATTTTATTTCTCAGAAACAGGGAGACTCCTACAACTGATAAAATCACGGTGGGGTTATGTGAATCACGCAGCCAGCCCCATCCTCCCTGATACCCGGCTGCCTTCACAGTGACTCTCTTTCGCCACTAGGTGGCACCTCCACATGAATTTAAGAACCAGCCCCATTTTAAACTATTGGGAATAACGTCTCTCCCCCTTTTCAGGGAAGGGAATGCTCTATTTTGTACCATTCACTGTGGTTCATTAGGTGGCTGGTGTCTCAATATCTAAACTCTTGGAAATCAGGAAAAAGCTCTTTTACTTCTTTGATAGAATGGTCTCCGGCACAGGATTAACTAGGCACAGAACACGCGCTCAGTAAATACCAGGTTGTTCACTGGTTGCTCAGTACTTTAGGAAAGGGAATAGAACAACTCTGTGTGAGTCATAAATGGAGACAGTTCATCATTGATCACAGTGATAATCAGGACATCCTCTTTTGGCCTTGCCACCACATTGCTCCCCTGGTCAAGAGCAGTCAACCACATACATGTAAATGTGACAGACATGAAGTGTCACAGAATTTACTTTTTAAAATGTTTACTATGTTGGGCGCCTGGGTGGCTCAGTTGGTTAAGCGACTGCCTTCGGCTCAGGTCATGATCCTGGAGTCCCAGGATCGAGTCCCGCATCGGGCTCCCTGCTCAGTGGGGAGTCTGCTTCTCCCTCTGACCCTCTTCCCTCTCATGCTGTCTATCTCTCATTCTCTCTCTCTCTCAAATAAATAAATAAAATCTTAAAAAAAAATGTTTACTATGTTTTAGATAATTATTAAGAGAGCTAATACGGTCCGCTGACCCTTTATTAAGAGGAGTGGGACAAATGCATTCTGAGTCACCTGCGTGCCTTTACTCAACTCCAGATGCTCCAGGGCTGGTTGTTTTAGCCTCCGGCACCTCTGGGAACCTGAGAGTTCAATGCAAGACCACAGCCTGCTTTTCTCTCTTCTGTTTTATTTCTCTCCCCTCTCCATTCTCCCTTCCCTTTTCTCCATGACCCTTTTCTTTTTTTTTAATTATGTCTGTGGTCTTCATACATTGAAGAAAAAGTGCTAAACTGGCTTTAAAAGTGATTTTGTGGATTCCAGTTGCCTTATATTTTCATCAAATTCTTCCAATTTTCCTTATGGGAGAGTAATCCCCTTGTAAGAAATCATCGCCCCTCAGTGTGTGTTAGATGTCATCAAATCTAGTGAATTCCTAGATTTAACAAAAATGGAAAGCACTCCCCTCTGATTAGCTATCGTGTGTAAGTGTTGGTTTTTGAAGCATTGATCTTGGAAGGGTATTAAGGAGACAGAGACAGAGAGAGAGGAAGAGAGGGAAGAGAGAGGGAGGGAGGGAGGGAGGGGGGGAGGGAGGGAGGGAGGGACGGACGGACAGTGGGCACATGTGTGCACACCTTGCCCCATTCTAATGAAAGCGAAAACAAAACAAGCTACCAAAACCAAAAAAAATCCCAGTCTTCATCAAAGCAATAGAGAAATAGCACTTAGGGATTAAGGACTTAAAATAGTCACTTTATAAACTGTCTAAGCCATGTCTGTGCCCTTGTTAACTAATCTGCTAATCGGTTAAACACAGCTTCCGCGAGGCACAGCATTCTGTGTATTTAAGCGCCTCTGCATTCACCCCTCCAGCACCACCGAACTCCGAGTTGGGGCCATGTAATTAGGTTTCTTGAAAGGCAAGATTTTGCTGAAAATGCAGTGTGTCCAGCAGCACTGAGACGCAGTATCGCCCTCCACACTCTGAGTCACAAAGCCCTAAATCACAGGTTCCTCCAAGCCAGTATCGACTGCCGACAAGCCCTGAGCCAGATGAGGCAAGCAGTCCGCGCAGGGGTCTCCCCATTCGGCGGCCGCTTCCTCTTCCCCCACTGTTGGGACAGTTCCTCCTGTCTTTGTCCCCTCTTCTATCCCAAGCAGCATTGCTTTCAGGAAATGACCTGAAACTCACTCAAAACAAGGTAATGAATGGAGGACAACCTCAGATTATGCTTTCCAGAGAATTTTTTTCTTCCTTTTAACAAGAATCAAAGTCTTAAGCTTAAAAAAAAAGAAAAATCCCGGTCTTCTATTAGCTAGAGATGGTAAGTCATTTTCTTGGACTGCAGGGTCTTCCCAGTGCTTGTGGGGCCACATGAGGGGTGAGCTTCACTCAGAGGTGCTCGCTCCATCCCCAGCACCACAGCCACTGCTTCAGGCTGGATGCAGGTGTCCACAGCGCCACCCCATCCTCGAGCCAGACCTGTGGGCTACACAGTGGGATTTCCCGCGGCACCTCGAGAGCCTAGAGAGGGGTGCACATTACAGGAGTGTGTATTCTGCCCACAACGTTCATTTGAACGCAAAGCCTCCATCGGAGGAATGACCTTACACACAGAATGGATTTCCCTAGTGCCTGCCTTTGGGACAATCTCTATCTCCAGTCTTCATCCTGAGCCCAATAACAACACTATTAAGCACTGTAATCCATGCTGTGTCAGTTCTAGGACAAAAGTCTTCATATGTGACATTTTCTCCCTCTGAGGTTAGAGCACTTCTTTCTACTTAGAGAATGACCTGCCGCCTGGGTCCTGGGTCCTGGGTCCTGGGTCCTGGCACCATGGTGGTCAAAACGAGGGGACAGGAATGACCCAAGGATCCTCAAAGTCCTTCGGCTTTGCCTCGAGTGGAAGCCAGTTCTAAGAAGGGGCATGTGCAATCTTAGGTACTCTTTCTACAACTTTATAATAAAGAACAACCTGCAGTAAGAATAACAGCTCACGCCAAACATTTTCTATTGAATTTGAACCTAGGTCATCTCGCCAGAGTTGATACTCTGAACCACATCACTCTCCCACAGGAGAATTTCCAGTGGGGCCGGTTTTGGGGGTTAGAATCTCGCTTAGTTTCCTTTATCAAAAAGCCTTCAAAATTAGGCTGAGCAGTGGCTGGAATGGAGGTGACACAGAAGCAGCAAAGGCTGAGGGAAGAGCTCATTAGTGGAAGAGAACAGTGGAAGTCGTGCAACTGTGGGGCAGTTTCCAGGCCAGACCCCGAAGCTCCCAGCTGGCCTCTGAATTGCGAGTGCTGAGGGAGATCGCTAGACTCCGGTCTCCTGGGAATGGAGACTGGCCTGGAAGTTTCCTCAGGAGCCTGACACATATGTGGAGAACTATGTACACACCACAACAATCAACAATGAGCTACACAGCAGAACCGCTCTGGCGTCAGCCCCTGAAGCTGCCTCAGTGGGGCACCACCATATATGGTACCAGGAGCCCCTCAGCTGCACTGATGGGATGACCGAGAGACACACGTCCACAGACTTGTACGCAGCAATGCCCGAGACCCATACCTTTCCCACAGGGGCATGCACGTGCACACACACACACACACACACACACAGAGGCAGGTGAGACAGTCCAGCCATGGCACACACACTCCCAGGCCCCCACCTGTCGTCACAGTAGGTGAACTTCATGTCCATGCTGTGGCGGCTGAGGAAGGTCTTGCTGTCCAGGGGGATGTCCATGTGTGATGGGTGCTGGATGGGTTCGCACATGATGATGAGGCAGGAGAGCAGGGGCTCCTTGTAGCTGCAGAGGCCACTGTGAGGGGGGCAGTTGTTGTACACCTTCACCTGGCCAGTGCAGTGCAAGACCTGGAGACCAGCCATGGAGGGTCAGACGCGGGGTCAAAGAGCATGGTCTTGGGGGAGGGGGTTGTGGATGTGGGGGGCGGGGAGGGGACTCCAACCCAGGCCTGATGTCATCCTACCTTCCAGGTGGCTGACTTGAGGTTGACAGTCCGGCCTCTGTTGGTGACTGTGCACTTCATCCTCATGAAGAAGTCCCGCTCTGTGGACATGTCTTTGCTTTTCTTCCCGAAACCAGAGCCTGGATGGGGAAGAGCAGAGGGCACCGGTTGACTGTTATGTTTATATTCAGAAGAGGCGCCCTGGTGCTATTTTTCTGGGTAATGCCTTGTTGATACTTCCCACTGATCTGCTCCCTTAGCACCCGTCGCCTGCCATGAATGCTAAGTCTCATCTTGGCCTGGGGACTAATGTTTTCTCATCTCCAGCTTGTCTCCCCAGCTGGAAGTCTGAGCTTCTGAGGGTTGTTACACTGTTTTGCTTCCCCCTGCACCTAGCATGCCGTCAGTGCTCACTTCACAGCGATGAGGCAACAAGGGACTGGGGGCTGTAATTTGGGCACGTCTCTCCTAGGGCAGGCCCATGCCCCCTAGCAGGAAGTCCCAGGGGCAGTCTGGGTGAGACCACCGTCTCCTGAAGGGGATAAACCTCTCCGATTAGAAAGGTCTCTCAGACACCCGTTTTGTCTTCAGCCCTGTCCCTCATGAACGTGAACCCTCCAGTGCCCTATTTTCAACCGGCCCCAGCTATATTCTGCACACTGCGCCATCAGCTTTCTCCCTAAAGTGACGTGTGTCAAGGCTCAAGAGAGACCACTGGCCCAAGCCTCCTGGGTTTGGTGAGCAAGTTCATTTTGAGGATGAACTCAACATGGATCAGATCCTTTCTCAGCCAGAATTAAATAAATCACCAAGATAAATGACACAGTCTCCTTCCTGGTGGTCTCCAAATGCCTGCTCACTCATAGCTCTTCCCACTTTCCATAAAACAGAGTGATGAATGCAGTAAGTGCCAGCTGAGTCCCCCACGTCCAAGCCGAAATTCTGCCTCCACCACCACCATCTCCAGCCTGGACCTGCCCAGGTACACTCAGGCCCCCTGGCCAGCACCACAGAACAAACCAGAGCCTTGTTTTCAAATAGTCACACCCCTCCATAAACCTCTAGAGGGCCAAGATTTATTTGATGGATGTATCCCCGGAAAGCTGTGTCAAATGAATTTTGACATCTCTGAATCTATCTTAAACATCCCTAGAGGAGAGCTTGCTAAATAAGAGCATGAAAGTGAGAAAGTGAATCTTTTTTTTAAAGAAAGAACATTCATCCATCGTGATTATTTATAAAACCATCTCTCCAAAACTTAATGATGTTCCTTCCGATTTTAATTTTCACAGGTGGGGTTTACAAATCCTGAGATATTCTTGTATCCTAGCGTCTGGATCTACCCTGAGGACTAGTTCGGGTGCTGGGAGTAAGTGGGCTGGTGAGACTTGTTTGTGGCTATGGCATGGGTTACTATTGTGGCCTAACTTGCTAACCTCTGGATTCTCCCCCATTCTGCCATTTGATTAGTCTTCCTAAACATAGCTCCAGTCAGATTACCCCACCCCTGCTCAAAACCTTTTCAAAAGCTCCCCTCTGTCTACAGGATAAAGTTCGAGGCCCTCCACCCGGCCTTCAAAGCCTTCCACAATCTGCCTCATGGTTTTATCTTCCTCTCAGTGTTCACACTAACCCTTTGCTTCCAGATCATGAGTCCACTCAGGCCGGCGCCTTCAATGAGAATTGGCTGATTCATAGAGTTTGATCTCGAGTCCTTGACACATGGACCAAGAGACCTAACGTTCTACTCAGATAAATGGAATAGAATCATGCTATGAATCATGGTACTTGAGAGCTGGAAGGTCCTAGACTTTGCCTGGTCCAATACCATTCATCTAAAAGGAGAGCTTCTGAGGAACAGGGCAATGCAGTGACCTTGTTCAGGTCTCACGGTCGGACTGAAACTAGGTCAGTGGCTGAACTCAGACTGAGAACCGAAGGGCCGAAGAGTTTCTGGAGTAGAGAAGAAGAGCCTTTTTGATTTTCGCAGGCTTCAAGCACGTGCTTTAGAAAGAGATTCAGAAAGTCTGACAGCCCCTGCCTCATGGAAGCAGACAAGATTTCTTAGCAGCACAGAGAAGACACTGAACAGCCCAGTGGAGTGCTCTCCAGCCTGTGTGCTCTAGGGGCCAGGTGGCCTGAGGCCTCGAGGTGGGAGAGCAGAGGGCCTGGGTGAGAGTTCCAGGCAGGGAGGGGGTTGTACTGCTGCTCTTTGTGGGCTCAGTCTGTCACAAGGGTGGAAGCAGCCTGCGGAGCACCTGTTTCTGCAGCGTGTGCGCTAACAAAAGCCCAACCTCGCAGGCTTGGTGCCACAGCCTTGGTCAGTCAGGCCGGACAAGCACACACCCCATGGTAGTGACAGGTGAGAGATGTTAAAGGGGAGGGACAGACATGGGCACAATCTGCCCAGAACAGTGCTGGAATTTCTGATTCAGAAGGGACCGTGAAAGTCACTGAGCCCCACTTCCACTTGCTCAAAGCTTCAGTCCTCTTGACAATATCCTCATCTGTGCCTTTGCCTGAAGGTCCCCAGTGGCAAGAGACGGAAGCAGAAGCTCCAACAGTCATTGCAAAGTGCTTTCTGCTTATGTGGGCCCTCCCATCCACGGGCATCTGCTGGATACCCCCACAGGTAGGGTATAGTATATGAGATCTTCTCAGTCTCTTCTCCATCAAAAACTACCTGTTGTGGGTCTTATTACCAGGGGACCAGATTCATTCTTTGGCTCCCAGGGTATCTAGGCTCCAAAGGTGGCCCCAATGAGTCACGCGTGCCTCCAAAGGGGCAGAGTGATGCTGGGCCAGTCTCAGGACTCGGCCTTCAGAAAGTCTGGCAGCTTCTACTTTTGCACTTCGGGAGCCCTGAGTGGATGTGTCAGAGGTCTGGAGAGGGAGGGGCTCTGGGACTCCATGGCGTGAGAGAGAGATCCAGCCCTGCCAGCAGCTGAGTCCCAGCCTCCAGCTACTGGCCGCAAGGTCCCAGAGGTGTGGGGGAGCCGTCCTGGTCATTCCACTTAGTATGGCCCCCAGACAACGGAAGCCCAGCTGATACCACATGGAGCAAAAGAACAGCCCACAGAACCCACAGAATCATGATGGGTAATAAAATGATCATTTAAGCCACCATGTTTTGGGTGGTATGTTACACAATGACAGACAAGAGCAATAGGTTTTGTGAACATGTGGGGACAGAGGAGTGTACTGATTTGGGTGGTGCCATTTGGCAGAGACCTGGCCTCTCAGGCAGTGAGACCTGCTGGAGACAGTGTCCTAACCCAGAGGACTGCCCTCCTAGCGTGGCATCAGGCACCATGAAGGGCCAGCTGGAGACAGTTCTGAGGACAAGTCCCTCCAGTGCCCTCCATCTATGCCACAAGCTCTACTGGATCTTTTATGGATGCCATTTTTTTTTTTTTTTTTCTGGATCATGCTGACCCTGATCCATCAACCCTACATTTGTAGACAAAGGGAATGCAGATCCCCTCCCAGGGGGGTGTAAGAAGGAAGGAAACACACAGCGAAGAATACTTTACCACTTTTGAGACTCAGGTTCTCACGAATCTCCTCATGGTCACAGGGATGAGTGAAGTCAAAGATACTGTGTCCTGTTAGCTCCACCTGTTTAAAAAACAAGGTTGGGCTTAATTATTCGTACTGTTGAAGAAGTCTCCAAGAGGCAGCTGAGCCACCTTGCAGGTCGGGAGACAGAGAGCAGACTGAAGTAGGTCTTTTTGTCCCAATCCAGTGCTGTCCACAGACATGCGGACATAACAAAGGACTGCCATTGATGACAGAGACTTGATTTCCAAGGGTTCATCGGTTAATCTAGTCAGCAGAGCTGTCCACCGGCAATGCCTACCCCAACACCAGGGGCTGGGACTGTGTTCCTGAGGCTTGTAACCTGAGGTGAGAGAGGAGCGGGGTGGGCACAAGCAGGGAGAGGTCAGGAGGAACGCGATCAGAACCCTCCACTCATTTCTACCCCCAAATGGAAACATTTTCCTTTTCTGAAAGAGCCAGCGGAGGATGTCACCTGTGTGAGTCCCATGAACTTGCTGATGTTTTCTGACAGAAAGATCATGTCGCCATCTTGCGTCACCACGGCAATGAAACCCTCCAACGCTTTTAGGTACAAGTTGTCCATCTGTTGGTTAGCCTCAGCTTCAGACTCATTTTCAGAGCAAACTGGAAAGAGAGGGGGGTCGGATGGCTTACATGAATGTGGTACTAAGACAGATGTGACTGGCATGGACAAACATCTGCCAGGGATGCCTCAAAGGCATTATGTGGACTTTTCCAGAAGCGCACACTGCCAACAATCTAAGTGTCTAGCACATGCCCAAGCAGTGGGTATCTGATAAGCACCACTACACAGAGGACACCCTGACAGGGCTTTGTAGGTCGTGAGGCTGTCGTGGCAGCGTATTATTGGGCTTAGGGGTAACGGCGGCAGGTGTCATGGATGTGACAGAAGTCACAGTGGTATAAGGAACCACAGCCTTCCCCACTAATGTACATTGAGCAATGACTGCACATCAGGTACTGCACTGAACATACTATATAATCTCTACAATGCCTGTGGGGTAGGTACTATTCTTTGTCTCGTCTTATAAGACGAGGCTCCGAGAGCGGCAGTCGGTCATTTGTCAGAGGCTGTAAAGACTGGTTAGCAGGCTCAGGCAGCTGAATCCCACAGATACACTCCTAACCATTTATGGACTATGGAGTCAAAGAGACACAGGTTCTATTCCCCTTATTAGGCTACGACTTTGGCTAATGACCTCTCTGAACATCAGTTTCCTCATCAGCCCAATGCAAATAATAATTTCTATCTTTTTGAGTCGTAAGGATTAAATAAGTATTTAAAATGCCCAAAACACCACCAATCACTGTGATTTTTCTTCCCTTCTGTTCCCTCCAGGATACTGTCGCTGCCTTAAAGTTGCTCAAGGCCTAGAGAGGGGATGTGTAGCACACAGAGATGCAAATCTAAGTAAAAACTCAGGGGCAACAGAGCTGGGTGACCAAAGAGGAATGTAGACAGTAAGTGCTCATGGGATCACTTTGAGGTGGTCAAAGACAACTGTTCCACAAAAGGGCATTTGAAGAGGCTCATGAAAAAAAGGCACTCACTCTGTAAAGCCAAAGAACTTTGTGGGCCAGGTTGGGTTGGACAGACACTGGGCAAACATGGAGGTGGTAGAGCCTGGAGCAAGCTCCCTCCCCGGGGACTAAGAAGATACCCATCTGGCCAAAGAGGAGGCTCCATTTCCCAGACTTAGTAACTGGGCTGCCAAGGTGGGTGCAGCATCCTGGAGCAGCGGCATCTTAGAGCACTGCTTTGGGGAGAATCACCTGGCAAAGGCACGTCTCTCTGCAAAGGTTTGCAGAGAGACAATGAAGACCAGAGGGGCAAGAACGGCACGAGGAGGCCATTGCACTCATGGCAGGCTGGAGAAGCAGTTGCTAGGGGCAAACTGGGGAGGCACCCACTCCCCAACCAACCACTGTGAGTAGCCCTAGCCTTTCAAGTACACTTCTGCTAGCTGCAACACAGCAAACAAAATGTAGGCTCCGCTCTTGTCCCAAACAAAGTTCTCAGGCCCCAGGCTCTTGGCTGTTGTCCCCAGGCTACAGACTTTATTTCAGCCCTGCTTTTCCTACCGTATTATTTAACTCCAAATATACCTTTACTTAACAAAAATTTGCCTTCATCCAGTACAAACATCACGCCAAGTAGACCTCATTTAATTTATAAAACAAGGGGATCAGAGAGTAGTTTGTCCCTTATAAAAGTTAATATTTACTTAACTAAAAGGCATCTTCCAACTTGAGACTGTTCTAGGGAATGTAAAATGTAATTCGATTTCTGGGCCACTTGGCAAGGAAGGCAGGGATACTATGAAATGAGGTCCAAGGGCCTCTCTGCGAGGGCACTGGGTTTATTTGGTTCTCTTTTCCCTTGAGCCCCTAAATTTAAGCTCTGGGCTATATGCTGTTACTGCTCGAGAAGAACAAATCCAAATTAGGAGAGGTTTCTACCAAGGGGCTTCAGTGGCAGCACTGGGGACCAGCCACCTTCCGGACACAAGATCAGCAAATGTGCCAGAGAACAGAAGAACAGAGCAGGCCCATCTGGGAATGGGCTTTTGCCTTTAGAGCCAAGAGTCGGGCTACAGGGAGTAGTGTCCTGGTGACTTCCCTTTGGTTTTGCTAAAGTGGTGGAACAAAGGAGGGAAATTCTTTCCTCTTCACACCCTAGCTAGCTTCTGGGAAGGGAGACCACCTGGGGATGGCCTTCTACCACACATATACCCACACTTGATCCCTGCTTAGGGTTTCTGCCAACTAACTAGTCAGCTGAACAGGGGATGACTAGCCCAAGTTCTAGGTGGGGGCGTGGCCACTGCCAATGCTGGTGCTCCAGCTAACACGGCCATATCTGAACAGGGGCTTTAGGAGAGACGGTGATGGAACTCAGTGCTTTCACAGCTGAGCGTGTACCAGCATCCCCTGCAGGGCTTGCTAAAGCAAGGATTTCAGGGCCTGGGGCTACTACATAACTTGTGGGCCCCAGTGCGGAAATGTGGGGCCTCTTGTTGAAAAATTTAACCAAGTCCAGGGCCCCTCTGAGCATGGAGCCCTGTGGGACTGCAGAGGTCACACACTCATGAAGATGGCCTTGGATGAGCCCTTCCCCAGAGTCCCTGATTCAGTAGGTCTCAGGTGGGGGCCGAGAATCTGCTTCTCTAACAAGTTCCCAGATGATGTGGACGCTGCTAGGACCACAGGTTGAGGATCACTGCCATAACTCAAGGCCCTAGGAGTGACCCTTAGTGCTGGGGAAACCCAACTGTTTTGGCAGGTGGTGACCTATTTTGGGGATGGGTGAGGAGAGGTTTCCAGCACCATTAAATCACACCAGAGACGTGACCACCTTCTCTAGACAGCAAAGGCCAGCCCTGTGAGTTCTGGCCTAGTGAGAAGATTTTTTTTCTCTTCAACTTCTTTGATCTCAGTGGCAACACTGACATCAAAATCTGGTGTAATCCCAAGACAACCCTATTTGGGTTAACTAGGCCCAGAGGAAATAGTTCTGCTTAAAATTTCCTGTTTTTAACAGTTCCAACCCAGCCAAACTGGTTTCCATCCGTGCCCAGTACACTTGCTTCCAGGAGGTGGTGAATTGGCAAGAGCAGCCGGCCAGCCCGGCCTCTGGGAGGAAGGGAGAGGGACGCTCAGGGACCACGAATGGAAACAGAACATCTTGGAACTGAAGTCACAATGGCTGGAGGACCAGGAAGCCAGCGGGCCGGCCCCAAGGGACCCCGGGGACAACCTGGCCTCTTTCCTCTGTGGAACTATTTGCTCCTGCAGCACCTGCTTTTCCTCCTGGGGGATTCTGAAAGAACCTGGCCGGCTCACGGTCAGCTTGGGGTTTGAGGGTGAAGCCTGCAGGGCTGGAGGCAGACCCTCACCCTAGGGGCCAGGGGCACATGCCTGTCGCCCTCTGCTGAAGACTGCTCCGCGTCCTCTCCTGCTCTTTCTTTGGAGTGTCAGATCTTCCCTACGGCATCGGCAATCTCCGACTCAGTGTCAGGCACGTAGAAGACTCACCTAGTCACTACGCTGTTACTATACCCCTATTTTATGTGTCTGCCCTATGCTGGGCACAAGGCAGGAAATCAGTCAGGCCATCTGTCAACAAGGGTCCCTGTGTATTCAGTCCTGTCCTAGGGATAATAATCAGGGATACGGAAGGGTGTAAGAGCCATCTTTGCACTCAAGCCATCTACAGACTGGTGGGGAAGACGAAGATAGACCACCATAAGACCATAAGGTTACACAACAATCCAGAAGAAACCCTTGGTGCCAAACAAAGAGGAGCCCACAGTAGGTGCTCGAGAAGCCCCCCATGGGGTCTCTAAATCGCCATGGGCTCTAGGTCTCAGTTACTTGCTTTCCCAGGACCCTTCAGGGTCTGACCCCTCTGAAGAGGGATCGGAATCAGAGGTGCTGTGCTAAGACCAAGCGTGCTCAGCCTGAGGAGCACAACAAGATTCTTTAATGCTAAAAATAGCCCCAGTAAACAGGCTTTGATGACGACTCCCCACAGCCAGGATATGCGCGGGCTGAGGTTTCGGAGCACTTTTTCCGGAGCACCGCTCATTTCCTTCAGGCAGCACCACCCATGTGGGGCGGGACCCCGTGGGCAGCAGGAGCCGGGCATCTGGGGTGAGCAGGCAGGGTGGCGGGGTGGCAGGGGAGATGCTACGGACCAGGTCTCTGAGACCAGACTGTGAGAAGGCCCTGCCGGTCAGGATCGGTCTTTATTCCAGCAGAGGGTCATCGTCCCTCTTTGTTTCCCCCTCTGACAAGTTCTTTGACCATTCTTAAAACCATGCTGATGTGATCTTCCTGGTTCAGACACCACTTAGGTATCATTACAGAGGCTTTCTTTTTGAAACCAATTCCTCACTCCAGCTTTCCCAGGCCCATAGACCCTCTGCGACCATTACCTGGTGGTAGGCTTGGGCGACCCTCCCATCTTTGGCAGAAGGCACTGTGTTTTACCTGATCTTGCTGGCCTCCCGGAGGGCCTGGAAAGTCCACCATTAGAGACTCATTCCTTTGTTCTTTACATAACTTATTATCCTGTCTTACCTCTGGCATACCCTTTATAAGACATAGCACAGGGCTGGGGTCAGCAAACACCTGCTGATTGACCAGACTTTTTTAAGTTAAGGGAGTGATCTGAACAAGGTCATTATCTCTGGAAGAGATTGTACATTAGCTGCTTTCAGTCGTTAACATCCTGGCATGAATTGGCTTCTCAGCTCCTCTCCAAAAAGGACCGAAAAAGGCCTTGATTTGGAAGGTGAGTGGGGCAAAGCATGAATGAATCGATTCATTCATGCCAATGCATCAATAATAAACCTGACATTTCTCTTTCGAAACCTTGCTATACAATGACCTCTAGCAATCGTGTAAAATCAATTTGATTTCACCACATCTGAGTGTGGGGAAGCCAAAAATCAATTTTGTAGTGAAAAACAAATTTTACATATTTACTGCTGTCTAATGCCCTCTGAATGCAGAAAGTGAGCCTCATTTGGTCATGGTTTGTGGCACTCATCTTGAAAGAGGATTTAAGACAATCAAGCGGTATTTCCACTGATGTTCCCGTCAGAGTGTGTTCTGTTCTCTGCCCAGCGTGGAAGCTAATATCATAAAGCTATTGTTTCAGTTTGCTTCCTGTGATACGAATCTCAATCGGCTGCCCCGACTCCCAGCCTGAATTTCTCAGTGCTGAGATTTCCTCTCCAACATTCCCACACAGAACAGCCTACTGTGAAAATCAAAGGGAAGCGTGTTACTAAGTAAAGAAGAAACTTTTCTAAAGCAAAACCTGGTCTTTTTTAGCCTTTTGAACTCTGAGGTATGCAACCAGCTATTTCCTATTTTAAAGTGAGCCAACCCTGGTGCTCACCTTTGTTAGAAATGCTTCAGTGATGAATCTGTGGTTTGTTTTGACTTGGAAAAACTTGGCTACTCTGCATTTTGATAGGCACTGCTGACCAGTGGGTAAGAAGACAGTATGAGTGTGGGTTTCCACTGGGTTCCCGCTGACATCATTTCTCCAGAAGCCTATACTTAGTATAAATCAATTTGCTTGTTCATCATAACTTTTATTTTTAAGCTATCACTTATGGAGAGCCTCAGATGTGGCAGACAAGAGGATAAGGGTTTTTCTAGCCACTTCTCCCCATCCTCAAATAGCACAGCAAGGCAAGTACTGGGATTGCCCTTGTGCAGATGAGAAAGTAAAACTCAAAGGTGGTGGAGAGATTCTCGCAAACTTGTAAAGAAGGCTGTGCAACTGAGGTTCCAGTGGGGGTCTATCTGCCCACAAGTCCTGAATTCCTTTCCACGGGAATCCACGTTTTGAAAGAGCAAAATGTGATTTAAGAAAGAAAGAAAAAAAAACAAACGACCCCATCTCACATGTAATTCCTGAAAATGATTTCCACGATTGGTCTAAAGAATGTGCGGCAGGACTGGAAGAGAAGGCAGAGAACAGGGGCCTTGAAAAGCCATCCACTTCCTACTCCTCCCCTGGATGATGCTGGTTTTATGAGAACGGCTCCGTCAAGGACACCAGGACCAGATGGCCAAATGTAGACACTTCTTATCCTTTTCTGTCATTTCACTCCGGGACAGAGAGGACCAGAGCGGACATGCTGAGGCTCTGGTCAGTCTGGGGCCAAGCCCAGCCAGAGGGCAGGCAGTTGGTGCCCACGACTTGCAACAGCTCCCAAGTAGGGGTGTGTTGCTGTCTCGCTGTAGTCCTATCTCCTGGGGTGGGGCTGGCATGCGGGGGGCTCACGCCGGCACACAGGAAAGGCAGCCGCGCTCCGGGGACCCAGCCTCTGATTCACGGCCCTCTCCAAGCCAACTTCTGAACCACTGAGAAGGATAATTATGTGGGGGAGAGCATGGAAATCAACACCGTACACCAAAAGAAAGGATAGAGACAACTCACGGACTGTGTGTGAGAACCATCTCTGCACCCCACTGCTCTGGGCTGGCCCCCAGGTGCCTCTGCTCAACTTTGATTCTCTTGTCAAGGAAGCAGCCCTCTCTGCCCCCCACACTGAGCCCTCGTCAACGTCTTTGCCTGACCAGGTCTGCGGAATGCTCCTACCCTCCCATTCCCCGCTTTCTCACAAGTGCAGATTTGAGAGGACTTGCATTCCAGGTGCACATTCACCACGTGCGAGGTGTGCGGCTTTGAGCCACCTTAACATTTTTGTACCTCACTTCTCATCATTCTCCAATGTTCTGCAAGTCCAAATTCAATCAGAGAGGCGTCCCGGGATGCATAAATTACTCCTTTTGGGGTCTCTGTTGGTGGAGGAACGGGCCTTGGGCTGGAAGGAAGCAATGATTCACCCAAAGGCATTCATGTCTAAGAGTAGAATTTCAAGTATCACCACAGGGAAGTTGAAGAGATGCTTCTGAGCGTGGGGAAAGGGTCTCTTGTCTGTCCTCCACTGCAGACTCTTGGTATATGTAAAGATGATTCCAACACTACCAGACACTGCCCTCACCTGTCCAGAAAGAGAAGCCTCTTGAAAGAAAGAGGAACACATGTGCCCTCTGATGGTGTCTCCAGGCCACTGTTCCTTCAGTCGCATCTATGACAAAGCCGCCGTTCCTTGGCATGGTTTCTTTTAAAGTATTTACGGAGTGTGTCTTTGCCCTTGGTTCTCCCCCTCCTGCCTGCTCTGTTCTGAGACTCTAGATGTGCAGTACAGGATTAGCCCGCCGACCCTTGGACCCACTGAGTGGTCATCCTATTTTCTGAAAGTCTTTCTTTCCCCATATCCTTCCTGTGCTCCAGGGCCCAGAATAGCACACGCTGGTCCGGCCTCCCCGCCTCGCGCTGGAGTCCCTCTGCTCTGGGTTTCTTTCCCAGAATAGCCATTCATAACAGGATGGCAGAGTCAACCAGCTCCAAGGCACCAGGCTCACTCAGGAAAACTGAAAACCAACCACAAAAGAACCTTCCCCCTCCCTGCCTGCCTCCCTCGGGCTCCCCGACTGGGGCGCCGCAACCTGCAGCGTCTCCACCACGTGGGAGAGGCACTACCTGCCAGTTTCCTTATGAAACCGACAGACCAGACGGGACTGTCACATAGGATCTGAAACTGGAAAACTCCCCAGGCTGCCTCTTTCTGGTCGGGATGAACAGGAAATGGTTTTCTGAAGACTGTGAACTCGAAGGGGGAAAAAAAAGTTTTGTGAACTTGAGAGTCGCCGTGATACCAGGGACAGTGAGAATTAGCTGGTTCTGTGGGGAGGCTGTTATCCGCCAAGGACTCTGCAGAGTGAAGGAATGTGGCCGGGTCAGGTGCGGTGCAGACTTCGCCTCCTCTCGTTCTCACAGATGCCCTGTGCGGTAAGTGCTTTTAACCCCTTCTTACAGGTGAGGACACCAAGAGTAGAGACACCACATGATTTGTCTGGCATGTTGGCTAGTGAGAGGGGAAAGAGCGCACGGGCACACGGCTGCCCTTCTGGAGAAGGTAGCTGGAAGATAAGCACGAAAGTGCTTCCTAAAGATACGCTCTGGAGTGGAGTGTGGGTCTGGTGGCAGGCCGGCCAAGTGGGAAGCTGGCGAAAGCGTTTCCTGCTCCCCGGGCCCTTGCTGCCCTCCTCAGCTTCTGGGTGCCCATGCGCTCCCTTGGTCCCACTCCTGCTTGGCGCCCCGTGGCCGTATTCACTGTAAGGGTCACTGCCGGAAAGGAGGGGTTCAGAGCGAAGGAACGGAGCCCCAGTGGTGGCCTCTGTGTGGGCGGAGGTTCAGCAGAGGCCTTCCCAGGGGCCTCCCCGCTCCCGCACGACGGGGGAGCTTCCGTCGGCACCAGCTCGGGGGGAGGCTGCCAGGCTCACCTGAGGACAGGAGCTTGTGTGTGCGCAGGAAGCTGATGGCCAGCCGCATGATGGAGGCTTTGTCCAGGTGGGAGCTCACGCTGTGCGGCAGGGGCAGCTCATGGGCCAGCTCGTAGAAGACCTCCGTCTCTTTGCTCCTCCGGCACCTGGCAGCATCCCGGGACTTCTCCTTCCTCCTCTCCGAGCTACTCCTGAATTCAGAGAGGAGAGGTTAGTTTCTGAAATGTCACTGTCATCCTCTCACGCCCCTGGTCAAGACCTCCCCCCGGGCCCCAAACTGCGGTACAGCCAGACCCTCCCGCTGAGCGGATGCGGCTCATACCGGGTCGTCCGAGCACACGAGGCCTCTGCCATACGTCGGCAGCCCCGCGTTCGTGTGTGTTCGTGCTTCTAACTGCCTCCCTCCTCTCGCACACCTGTGTCGCCCACACCAGGGCTTCGAGCACAGACTTGCCGACTCATCACCTGGCAATACCTGCGACTTCGTCCTGGGTTATCCGAGCATTGGGACGAGGACCCCGGGATGGCGAGGGAAGCGTGAGGAGGCTGGAGCCACGGGCGCAGGTGGCTGTGTCAAAGGCCCTGGAGAACACGCTGAAAAACTGCTTCGAGGCCCTCTTTCTGGAGAAAACGCACTTAGAAAACATGAAGCCCACGACTGGACCTCAGATCCCATTTTGTATCAGAGAGTGATCTCCACGGTAAAAATTGGAAATGCCATTAGAGCCCAAGCCCAAGAAGAAACAGCCAGCCAGACATCTGTCAGCCTGGTGTCCCAGAGCACACAGCTGTTAAAGGGTTAAAAAGGAGTGAGCACGAACACGTTTTCTCTCTCACTCTGTCAGCATAGGTTAGCAGCCTGTCTCACGCTCACTTTCCTGTTCTTTGCAGGACACAAGGACACACACCCAAACCTGCCTCTTGCAGGAAATCTTAAAGAAATCCTAAATCTTCTCATAAGATTAAGTTAAGTCCTAACAGGCAAATTCAAAAGCCAGCCTTCCTGGATTGAAATTCTAACTTCTCCGCTTGCCAGCTCTGTACACATCGACTGTTTAAACCGCTCAGACTCTATTTTCTCATCTGTATAATGGTAATAAAGTAATCATCCCATGGAGTTATTGTGAGGATTGGATATGATAATTTATGTAAAATCTTTACCACAGGTTTATCCCAACTGTAGGCAATCCATGTTAGCTAATACTAGTAACAAATCTGTCCCTGAAAAAAAATGATCATGGGAGTAAAAATGTTACAAGAGCATGGTATAACCTATTTTCATAGGACTATAGGTATTCTGCATAATACTTCTTATAGATTACATAGGAAAAAGTCTAGAAATAGAGTAAAATAAAAATATTATTCTCATAGCTATATAGAGTGTTTACTGTATTCCCGGAGCTGTTTTAAGTACTACCACATTAGGTTCCTGAAACTCTCACAACTGCCCTTGAAGTAGTATTATTTTATCTCTAATTTACAGATGAGGAAAACAGATGCACAGAGACGAGGTAATTCACCTGCAGCCCTCGGGCAGGTATGCGGGGAAGCGGCTTTACAAAAACCAGGCAGGTGGGTTCCAGAATCTAGGCTTTTTATCCATTAGTGAGGCTAGGGGGGATTATTATTGTTTTTTTAGTACTTGTCTATATTTTCTTATGTTTCTATAAATAACCTGTATTTCTTGTTTAATAAACAAGTTTTTTTTTTTTAAAAAAATGTATTTTTCAATAAACTTTCCAATGCAGTTCGTGGTTCTCAAGACCTCCTCCAACCAGCTCCGGCTCGCTCCCTCTGTCCTCCCTTTTGAGATTTCCAAAGCCAGCCAAGGCTTCTCCTTCTGTTTGGTTTTGCAGCCTATTATCTGGCCAGAGATCGGTATTTTGGGATTCACAGAATGTTGACATGCCTCTCAAACCCCTCAAGATTTGGGCAGAGGCACTGTTTCACTTTACAACATGCTTCATTGAAAAAAAAACAAAACAGAGCATCCAGCTCCCTGGATGGATTACGCATCATACATTCAGACTGTGGGAAGAATATCCAGCGGCTGTTGATGGGCAGGGAGAACCTCCAGAAAAATAGTGAAATGGGTGAAACTGTTTTTTCCTGTCCCCTCTGCCTTTGCTGTTTCCTTTCCCGAACTCCTGTTTCCTACGCTCCCCCCACGTCCATCCTCTGAACCCTCGCCCCCTACCTGTACCCCACCCTCTGCGCTCTCTGAGAGCCAGCCCTTAGGACTGGCTTGCTCCCACACCCCAGCTTGAACAGTAGTTTGTACAGGAGTCCCTCCCATTTGCATGTGAGTCTTGACCTCTGACCTTGGAGCAAAAGCACCTGTTCAAGGCTTGCAGATGTCCTGGCACAGGGAAGGAGGCTGGGAGGGGACAGGACACCAAAACCACACACTTCACATCTGTCTGTCGTGAGAGCAGGTAAGGGAG
Organism: Eumetopias jubatus; assembly: GCF_037043125.1. Taxonomy (NCBI): domain Eukaryota; kingdom Metazoa; phylum Chordata; class Mammalia; order Carnivora; family Otariidae; genus Eumetopias; species Eumetopias jubatus. The sequence goes on from NW_028274815.1 coordinate 73,676,242, forward strand.
AGCCAGCGTCTTCAAGGTGCTGGATTCCATTCTCTAGCACCAACCTGTGCTCCCCGACAAAAGCATCACCAACACATGACCAGTCATTAGGACATCCAGAGAAGTGATCCTGGGCAGAAGGGATCCCCAGCACAGGCTGCGACATGAATACCAATGTCTGCAGGCACACAGTTTCCCTTTGCTACTGCCCCTTCCTTGGGGTGCAAGAACAGACAAGGCAGAGAGGAAGAGCCGGGGGTGGAAAGGCAGCCTGGAGTCGATGCTCTGTCTGGCAATGGCATTCGAGACCTGGGTCCTACCATGTTCCCTCGACCACACAGTTTATTCATACCTACTTTTGTGCTTCAACACCGCACCAAGGACCTGACATATATGACATTATAACCCTAATGACAATATGGCAGGTATTGAGGGCACAGTTTACACATGTGGAAAAAGAGGCTCAGACGTGAAGTGTAACTTGCCCAAGGTCACAAAGTCAATGCCTGCTTGCCTTGGAGAGCACGCAGTGAGCAGACACTTAGAAGTTCTGAGACACATGGGTGCTCCGTGTCTAATTCCATCTTCACGACCTGCATGGTGAGATGGGCAAGACACTCATTGCTCTTGCCCCCATTTCACAGATCTGGAAACTGAGGCCAGACCAGGCTAAGTTACTCACCTAGGGCAATCCAGCTAATCAGTGACAGAGCGAGGGCTAGAACCCATCACTTCCGAGGCTAATACTCTTTCCACTGCTTAACCCCAGGAGATGGCGGTGTTAGCAAGAAATAAAGAAACCGCAACATCTTAACATTTAGAAAAAGAAAGACTGAGAATCGCATGCAGCCTCTTGTTCTAAAAGCCATGAGCTCCATTTTAGCTACCTTGTTTTTACAGTTGCACTCTGGGGCTAGCATGACTTTAATTAGATTATCTGGTTAACCTTGACACAGCCCAGAGATATCTGTCTAATGTTGACTCCTGGAAGAACAAAAATGTGTAACACTGCTCTCATTTAATTAGCAACACTGAAGAACAAGCATAATTAACGCCAAGTGTGAAGGTAAGACCTTCCTAATTGATGCATACACAGCCTACTTCCTCACGCAATTTACCTCGGATTGAGCCTCTTAGCAAGTAGAAAAGGAGGCTGGAAGTCAGCAGGACTGGCGTTTTTAATATACTGGCCACAGACTATCTAACCATGTGATCTGGGCGAGAGAATACATTCTCAGTGCCCCTATATCCTTGTGTGTAAAATGGGAGAGACTCACATCTTATTTGTCAGGATCAAAGGAGATGAGTGTACAAGGGTTGGAAGTACTAGAAAGCTCTCCACAGATGAAAACTATCATGACACCTGGCAAATCTGAGTGTCACATTCAGAGTTTGGCCATAACAGCTCTTCTTCACTGCCAAATCAATGCGGTCCCAGGGCTGGAGGTGTAACTGGGGGTCAGGCTGATCTTGACGAGTTTGTGTTAGATTGCTGAACCTTCTCAGGTCAATGAGGCTTCATTTCCTAAAATACTTGCACTTTATTTTCTCTCCCTAGATAGGTCCTAGAACTACCTGCAACAGACCGGCATTTTTTTTTTTTCGACAATTCTAGACATGGCACTTTAGAATTCTCTGGTTTCTCATAAAACAGCGGTTTATCTTAAGTTTTCAAAATCATCAGAAAAGACTCAAATTTATTTCTTATTCCAAATTGCTCTATGAAGTGCCTACTCCTGTCTTTCTTGGTGGCTCTCCTGCAACCACAGGGTGGTCCTTGGGTGCACAATACTTGGTGTACAGGACACACAACACAAATGTGGCCCTGGCTAACGGTAACCTCCTGCAGACCCAGAAGTATTTACCGAACTCCGTGCTGGGCCTCGTGCAACTGCACTGCAGATAAGGTGCACCCTGCTTTGTGAGGAGCATGTGGTCTTGTTAGGGAGCCAACAACCTGAAACACCTCCATTAACCACGGAAATAGGTATGGGCAATAAACAGCGTACACGGATGAGATAAGAAACGAGAGTCAGTCTGAGCAAGGTCACGGAAACCTACCCAGGGAGGCAGGATTTCAGCTGATCCCAGGACATGGAATACCACCCTTACATCGCTTGAGGGTCAGAATCCACTTTCTCCCCCTGTATGTGCTATCTCATTTGTTTCTCATAACAACCCCGAGGGAGAGGAACTAGTATACCCACTTAATAGATGAAGAGGCAGAGATTTAGAGAGATTCAGTAACTTGATAAAAGACATTGTCTCCCACTGAATACTTCCGGGTCCAAGAGCAAAGATTTTCCCACAGGCAGCAAGGAAACTGCCGCTGACCGCACACCTCTGACTTGCTACATGCTGTGTTAGACACTTGCCCACCAATTGGATGCTCACGGACACCACGGGGAGAAGGAGGGGGTGAAGTTTTGAAAAGGACACAGTGACATAAAGATTCTCTGTCCTTAAGTGAGCACCCACTCAGATTGGAAAAAGACCTGGCGACTCAGCAGTAGGATGAAGAGGCACTGAGTTTGCATGGGGTCGGGGAGGAGGGAGGTGTCAGTGTTGTGGGCCTGAGAGGGGTGCAGCCTCCATCACTGAGGGGCTGGGGTGTGGAGACGGGGGTACGTTTGAGGTGACTCCCTGAAGGCTGCAGGTCCAGCCTGTAGGAATGTTCCTCTCCACACTGCAGGTGGGGAATACATTTCTGTCCTTTTCCTTGACATGTTAATACCTACAAGTTTATACTTACCCTCCCCAAAGTGGAAACTCACACTCTGAAACATGTGATCCTAAGGGAAGCAACCACTTAAGGACCAGGCAGCTGGTCAGAAGAGAAAGCAAAACTGACTTCAAGCTCCCGTGGGTATATGCCACATCTCAGCCAGGAAAGACCTCTGTGTCCAGAGCTCTGTTATCTTATAAATGTCTCCTTCACTTCTGGGTCTTGGCTCCAGGCTTGGCTTAAGTCAATAATTGAACCATTATCAGCTCTTGGTCAAGATGATCCTGGCTGCCGACTTCCAGGTGAACACGGCCTGGTGTGGGGGCTCCCAAGATGTCTCCGGCTGCACCAGTGGGGCTGGTTCCTTAATTAGCTATTCTCTCCTGACCTTCAGCAGGAGCAGGACTCCTGCCTAACGCCTGTGGGCCACCAGGGTACCATAACACTAGGCCTGTTAACCCTATAAGGTTAGCTGGCCTAGAAGCAGAATGGATTTCACCAGAGAGGGAGGGAGACTGAAGCTACTTAAGCCAGACTGAACCAGTCTATGGGTTGGTGGTGAAATTCTAAGCTGGTGCCAATTCGCAGGAGGGTGTGAGTGGAGGAAATGAAGGTCAAATGCCAAGGGGAGGGGGTCTCGTGACTCTTCCGTGAGGCTGCGTGCACAAGGGCTGCCCGAAGGGAGGAGCTTTGGGTCCCGGAGATCAGGAGGAACGGCTGGGCTCCCACACCCAAGGGTTGATAGCTGGCTGGATGGTATCAGAGCAGAGCCAACGCGGGTGCTTCTCAATCCTGGCTGCTCACTTGAGTCACCAGAGGAGCCCTAAAGACCGATGCCTGGGTCACACCCCTACCCCCAGAGTCTGATTTAATAAGGCTGGGGTGCAGCTGGGGCATCGGGGGTCTCCAAGCTTGCCATGTGATTCCCATGCGCACCCAGGGCTGGGAAACAGTATTGCAAAGCAGTCAGCTCAAAATGAAAAGGTTTGTTTTCTGTTCTTTGGTTTTGGTGGAAGGGAAAGGAAACTGGTATTTATGGGCACTGGGGCGAGGTGCATTTTCATGGACCATCTCATCTGATCCTCAGCTAAACTCTGTGGCAGCACTGGTCCTGTTTTGGTAGAGCAGTGATTCTCAACTTTGGCCTCCAACAGAATCACCTGGAGGGCTTACTAAACCACAGGCTCCTATGCCTGTGATCACGTGTCTTCAGAGGCCTGACACCCAGGTCTGTTTCTGAAACTAACCGGTGCTCTAAGTGTTTTGGGAGGCCTTTTAGAATGAATTTCAGAGCCACACAAGAAAATCAGTCATCACACTTCATAGAACACACTTCATTTTCAACCCCAAACAATATTATCGTGTTCGCCCACCTCCTTTAGTCACCAGACTTGGCTGTGGATGGATGTTGGTTGTTTGAAAGAATGAAATGTGCCCTCAGAGATAAGGCCTTGCCACAATTGAAGGTACTCCAAAGAATGGTCTTTGGCTCTACAGGCAATTCCAAAGGAGTGGCAAAAATGTGTAGAACTGGGTGGTACTCTGGTGGCCAACTTTCTGGGTGAATTCTGACATTTGTCCAAAGGCAGTAGTGATTAGCATATGAATCTATTACAGAGGGGAGTAAAGGCATCAATGTTAACCAGTCAAAATAGAAGACATTCAGGAGGAATTGGGCAGATCAGACAGACCTCCACGAGGGGAAAAAAAAGCATCCATCTGCTTCAACATGCACACCTCTGGTGAGGGGCATGGGCTCTGCTCTGAAGGAGAGCCCCCAAGCCCCACTGGGAGATAAGACATACTATAGACTAGTATATCAACAGTCCTAAAAGAGGGGATACAAAGAGGGGATGAGGGGCCCGGTGGCTACGACAGGAGTGGGTGTCTCCACTCATCCCTTCCCTGAAGGAGGAATCCCAGAAAGTGTCTCATACCTCAGCTTCCCAACCTCGCCTCTGCTGGGGCCGAGCTCCTGCCTCCCTGACCCACTCAGATGGTCTGTATCCCCAGAGAGCGGGCCTGGACTGCATTCAGAGCTGACAGTAATGTCTGGGGCCCACCCAACATGGCCCTCTAATGGTCAATTCTGCTTGGGGCCCACTGGAGATGCTTATCTGGTGGGCTTCTGGGCTCCAGGCAGCCTCCGAGAAGAGCGCACACCCAATTACCAAGCAGCCCCATAGCTACAGCCCATGTGGGGCTCCAGATGACCCAGCTCCTTATATAATCTGAGGACAGGTGCAGTCCCTAGCCCAGCTGGGAAAAGCCAGGCGGGTATAAAGGAGTGACCGTGGTGAACTGGGGCCACGCTTAGCCTCACTGAGCCCAAGCCTTAGCAGGGTTTTCTTTATTCGACGTGTTAGGAGTAATACCACTTTGGAACTGTACCAATCACTACACTTTATAAAGCACTTTATGAGCTAATCTGTAAATCTCACCCAGCAGGACAGAAAAGAGCAAGTACCATCATCCCCGTTTTGGAGATGAGGAAAAGTGAAGCTCAGAAAGGCAATGGGAATGCGTGGAGCTGGGACAAAAGCCCCGAGTTCTGACTTTTTCAAGGACACATGATCGGGGAGCCCACTGCCAACCAGCACCAGATATGTCACACAGTTGCAAACAGCCCTTCGTTATTCATTACCCTCCTATAACCCTGCTTATCTTAAATCATTTCCTTTTTAAAAAATGCTTTGGTGAAGATAAGGGTAATACGCATTTAGTGTAGGCAATTTTAAAAGTACAGAAAGGTATAAATAAAACAAATTGAGATTTCATTAGATTTATGGCTTCTTAATATTTTATCACATTTTAAAGAATTCTTTAAAGTTTTCATGAGAGCCATCCAAATCCTATTGTGTGGGCACATCACAATGCACCATACTCTTGCTCAGTCATAGTTTCTGGTTTCTAGGTGTTATAAACAACACTATGGTCACTGTGTACCAGATGTTGCTCCCTAATTTATTTTTTATGATAAAAGAGGACACGCATGCTGCTGGCTGCCCGCTCCCCACAGCTGCCTCTCAGTGACTACCCCTTGAAAGCTGGGGATTGAACAACATCAGCGTTTCCAGGACCATGGCCGATGACCACCACTACGGAGCGTGGGGCTGCAGAGGGAGGTATGGGGGTCGGGGTGGGAGTGGGGAAGGAAAGCAGGATGTGCACACCTTCTCAGTAACTTTCCCTCTTTCCCTGCCCAGACACCTAGGCTCTCCTAGGCTTCCTCTTTCCCTCATGCCATATCCATGTTAACACACCCGAAGAGAGATGATGGAATTGGAAATTCCAGGTCTGCAAAGACGGCCACTCTTGTTGGTCAGCAGGACTCTTCCCCCACCGTGAAAGTAAAGTGTCTGTCCATCTCCCCCGATCTTACCACATCCAGTGCACGCACAGAGCAGGCTCAGTGGCATCTGCACCCGTGAAAAGGGGAGCAAAGCAAGCAGCTGCAGGGGGCCCCTGCCTGGCCCTCCACTGCTCTCCCTGGCCTCTGAGGCCTGTTCCTGCCCGACCCCTCCACCGTGCAGACTCCAGCCAAGAGCCTAACTGACCTTAGCAAGCTGACATCCTATTGCCACAGTGAGGCAGGGGCCACACGTGGTACCTGCCATGGTATAGGACTCTCATCATCCTGCCTCTGATTTCATCCTGAAACAATCCTATAAAGTAGGTATTCTGCACAGAAGGAAACAGATCCCGAGGACGTTAAGTGACATGCCTAGTATCACCCAGGGATGGAGCCAGCACTCAAGCCTGTCATTTGACCGTAAGTCCTATCCCCTTGATTGCATTGCAGCCTTCTGGGAAATGCCCTGAGCAGATTCCTCTTGTAGGTTCAAGAAGTTTAGCTGACTGGGTGTATTGGGGGTGAAGCCCTCTAAGAATACTGAATTGGATGAATTCTTGCTCTGGGAAGCAGCAAAGGGGATATCCTGGTCACCCTCTTGCCCTAGGTCAGTCCCTCCATCGATAAACCAGGCCCAGTGGGATATACATTCTCTGCTTGGAGATGTCTGCCTTAAAAAAAAAAAAAAAAAAAAAATTCTTCCTTTGCCAGGAGAGTCTGCAGAGAGTTTCATCCCACCAGGCCAACTTTTTTAATTAAAAAAATTTTTATTGAGGTGTAATTGACATATAAATTATATCTTTCAGGTACACAACACAGTGATTATTTGCATACACTGCAAAGCAATCACCACAACACGTCTAGTTCCCATGCTGTTTTCCTTGCCGCCACTTCTCTGGGTCTGGGACTCTTCCCCCCGCCTTGAGGGCTTTTCTCCAAAGCCCCTATCCATCCACAGCCTCCTTCCCCCGGGGTTCCACAGGCTTCCAACAGCACGATCTGTGGTGTGGCTCAAGCCATTCTGCATGTGCAGCCGCCCCGATCCTACACCACTGTGTTCAGCTAAGAAAACGGAAGAAACTGCACAGCAGAAAGACCAAGAAAAAAGTGCCTGAGAGGAGATGTAGAACAGATTCGCCAGCATTAAGCATGCACTTTCTCTGGAGGGAGGTAGGAGCAACCTACCCCAGTCCCCCCTAGCCTCTAAAGCCCCTGTCTTCCACATCCTACGTGCCCTTCATCCACCTGGCCTGGATAAAGGATCCCCATCCTTCAGGGCCTCCCACAGCCCCTCTTCTCCTGGAAGGCCTCACTTCTGCAGATTTCTGCATATCCGGCTTCAGCGATGCCACACTGCATGAGCCAGCCGTTATTTATTCTCTACTTATTTCACTTCCGGAGCATTTGTCTCTCCAGCTAGACCACACATTCCCGAGGGAAAGAAAACCACTTAAATGATTCCTGTTCTGTGAATTCCTCAAAATCTCTCACCATTCTAGGTGTTTCATAAGAATTCTAATCCAATTCTCAATCAGAATAAAAGGTTTCCATCAAGGAAGAGCCTTAGCGCAGAGAGACACTCAAAGATGTGTGTGTGTGTGTGTGTGTGTGTGTGTGTGTGTGTGTGTGTGTGTGTGTGTGTGTTTCCAACTCTTTGAATGAAATCTGGGCTCTGAACTAGAGCGGCACAGACCAGCACTTCTCAAACTTGACTTTGCGCACAAATCACCCCCGGATCTGATTAAAGTTTCTGACTCAGCAGGGGTGGTGGGCCGGGGCCTGAGAATCTGCATTTCCAATAACCTCCCAGATGGTGCAGATTCCACTGGTCTGTGACCACACCCAGGGACAGGATGGAGATGTCATCGTTGACAGGGTCAGTGCTACCCTGATGGCATCCTTAGCCAAAGCCACCTAAAGTCTAACAAGCCAGAACTTCTCTTCTGCCAGGGAGAATCTTCCTCTCTTTTTATATTTCCTTATGGGATTATTTCACTTAGCCCCACTTGGATGTCCCTGTCCTTCTTTGCGCCCTCCCTACCTGCATCATCTCATCCCCTTTTATTTTGTAAAACTCCTTCCCTCAGGGCAGTCCAAGCCCTGCTTCCCACAGCCACCCTCACTCCCTTCTCCACGGGCGCTTCCTGCCCACATTACTCACCGGCCCTCATTAAAGGCCTCCCTGTCTTGCTGGCTTTTCTAAGCCAACGTCCTGCTGCTATAACTGGTCTGTGAGTACCTTGGTGCTTTTGCGGGGAGAGGGGGCGCAGACACAACATTGACTTCTGTGCATCCTTCACGGGACCTTGGCCCACAGCAGACAAACTGGGTAAATATTTGCTAACTGATTGTAAGGACAATTCAAGCGTGCCCTTTACTCCTCTCTCCTTTCCCTCTCGGGGCAAAAGCAAAAGCGATCCCAGCTGCCCTGGCCTCCAGCCCCAGCCCCGGGGCCTTGCATCTCCCAGGAGCTGCAGCTGGGCCTGCTGAGATGCTAGTTAGTGCTCGGCAGCTCCTCTTCCCTTCAGTGAAGAGTTAAGGCACCAGGAAGGCTGCTTCCCACTTGGAAACCTCCATTTCCTCATGCAGCGTGAACAAGAGAACATCTATGGACAGGGGCTGAGAGAGCCAACTGCACAGGGAGTGAACTCACTCTGAATGGGGCTGTTCTAACGCCCGCCAAGTCGAGTCATTAAGATGCCATCCCCGAGGTGCAGCCCCCAGCGGCACCTCTAGATATCCCCTCGGCTCGCCGGCAAAGGGGATGAATGGTGAGCACAGAGCCTAGTCAAAGCAGGCTCTTTCATGAGCCGGAGAGAGGGGCTGGGGACCACAGGGGAGGCAAAGGCGACAGTCCTCTCTCCCACTCCCCCTCTTCACCGTGCTGAACCGAGTTAACCCCCGATTTGCACCTCGTGGCCCAAACAACCACTCCTCAAAAGGCAACCAAGGGGAGGGGGCGGGCTAGAACGTTAGAGAAAATATGTGCGATGCCAAAAATAATCCCTGTGTCATGAGAACACAGACCGGGGCCGCCTCCGGGGCCAGCGCTGGGTAGCTTCAGGAAAGAGGGGGCAGAATTTCCCTTGGCAGTGTCGTCACACATACTGGGTGAAAGCATTTAAAAAGCCCTAACTGGGGAGTAGATGGTTGTCATCGAGAACTCTTTCCTTGTACAGAATATGATTTTAAGGGTCAGTTCTCTCCTCTTCATTTCAGACACCTTAATTTCAAAGCAAGGAATGTTTGCTTAGTCTTTGAATCGGGACTGATGCTTGATCATATGCTAATAGTGAAGTACCCCAGGATCTGCCTTACTAATCCCAATTTGACGCCAGGACTTCTGGTGTCTGGTATTTAAAGTATTTCAAAACAGCAACGGGGGTGGGGGGACAGAATCTCTCCTTTCTACCCCCCATCCCATAACCCCTTCTCTCCTCCCTAAAGAAAGAAGCAAGCAAGAAGAGACAACGGAAAAAGGAAAGGAAAGAAAGGGGAACTCAAAGAAAATCTCAGAGACCCTTTCTGTTCTGGGTTTCCTCCAATTGTCAGTCAGTTCCATGGTCGCCTGTCCAGAGCTGTGGGATCTGATTCATGGCCAAGTGCCAGGCTTTGCTTTCTTCCCATTCTGCCTGTCCTAGTCATACTACCACGGGAAGGGAGATGTTCATGCACATTGCAGAAGCTACATTCCATTCCTTTGTGGAGAAGTCATCAAAAGCCACGGGAAATGCCAAAGTCTTCCCTAAGTTACTATCATGCTTTCAAAGGATGATCTTGAGCAATTTGGGAAATGGGGTTGTTCTTCTCCCCAGCAACAGCCTTTCCTCCCCACTCATTCAGCAAGTATTCATGAACCCCTCTTGGTGTGCTCAGGCTGGGAGCAGTAGCAGGAAGCCTGGAATGACGACTCCTGGCCTCGGGGAGCCTGCAGCGAAGGGCAGAGTCAAGTGCTGCAGGGCTGGCCTGGCCGTCAGCCGCTGCGATGTCAGTGTGCCAGGAGAAAGTCTACAGGGCTGAACAATCCAGGGAGAGCTGGGTGCTGGAGGCGGGGTGTGAAGGAGACTCAGGTGTGGGATGGGGTGGGGGGAGCAATCGGAGGGCAGGAGGAATGACAAGGACAAAGACACTGCTGGGAAAATGCGGGGTGGTGGCCAGGGGTCAGGAGACAGGCTGGAGCAGGGTACAAGGCTGGCAAAGTCAGAGTGGTGGGGATGCATTCATTCCACAAACACCGTCGAGTATCCACAAGGGGCCAAGCACAGAGGAGGGCTTTCAGCAACAAAAGGACTGGTAAATAAAGTCAGATGATCAGATAACTGCCTACCCCACTGGTAGCGTCCAAGGTGCCAGGTGACGGGCAGTGCAGAACCCAACCTGGATCCCTCTTCTGCTGCCTGTGGTTTTGCCGCCCTGGACAAGCAAGTATGAGAACCCGTCTTTCTCGGTAGTTACACCAGGGGAAACGAGTCCCTTTGGGCTCTAAATATGGCAGCAACTCGTGGGCCACCGCAGGCTGGAGCCTTGGCATTCCCGCTGAACAGTAACTCATAAACATGACCCCATGGGACAAAAAGCAAACTTCCCCGAGGGCGCACACCTCCTCTGGCTCCAGTGGTGTTTTGTTTATTTTCAAAGACTCTAGCCCCCATCCTCTAGCTGTTTCCCCTTGCTCGCTGATCAAGAAGCATACAATTCCAATCAGCCCTCAGGGCAAGGACCAGCTCACCAATCCACCCCTCTTGCCCCTGGGCCATTTCAGCATGTCACTGCCCTATTTAGAAGCGGAAGCGGCTCCCTACTGCCCTCACAGTGAAGCCCAAGCTCTAGATGCCCCTCAAGGGCTCTTCGTTCCTGAAAGCCAGCAGCGCCGTCCCTGCTCCAGCCAGACCACCCTTCACACCGACCTCGTAACTCAGCACCCCTATCTGCCACCCGGTTACCTTTTTCCACCCGAGATGTGATCTTTCCTCTCCTATATTCAGAACCACCACTTCCATAGAGGTTTTTCTGATCACTCTACGCAGCCCACACTGATCCCCCACTCCTGCCCTGAACACCTGGAGAAGTGATCGATACCACTTACCTGTAAGGTAGCATCACCTTATTGTTCCTTATCGTACGAGTCTTCTCTGAGGGCAGAGGCAAATGTCCAAGTTCTTATGCACACAGAGCCTGGCACTGGACCTTACCCCCAAAGTAACAGGTTCATCTCTTTCAGATACAGCATGGTGAGCTGGAGTGAAGGCCAAAGCAGCTGGGATTCCTCCAGCTATAGGGTTAGGACTGCAGAGTTAGAATGCTTTGGTGCTTTCTGAGTAGAAAGTGGGTTAATAAAGAGGAGTGACGGTGGCTGTCTTCCTCACTGGGTTACTTAACAATGATGACTCCTCACCATCCCAGGAAACAGGTTCCCATACCCTAGGGATGTTTTCATACAGAAGGTGCTGGCTGAGCCTGCTGTCCACATCACAGGGGGTGTTCAGTGAGCCAGATGCCACTCGGCTTTCACTTACGGTGAACAAGGCTAGACAGGGGCGGCCCCCTCTTCTCCCCACCAGAGGAGTGAGACTTGGCGGGGTTTCTACCTCTGATCCCAGCTGCTTGACACAACAAAACAATCTGCTGCCCAATACCACCCATCACCCAAAGCCTTCATGTCACATGGAGAGATGCCCTTCTTGGAGTCAGATTTCTAACAAGGAAGATGCCAGGGATTGGCCCGGTTTCCACCCCTTTAGTGATAGAAGTGAGATATAAGTGATGGAAGTGAGAAAATGGGCCAAGCACCCCCCCCCAAAAAAAGTTTCTAAAGGCAAAAATCCTAAGAGACAAACACCAAACAAATTAAAAACCCAATGACAACCCTAAAGGCCAGCAAGTAGGGTTCGAGAAAGACCCACACTTTGGAATAAACACTCTCCATTAGCCCAAATTTCAATGTTTAAAAATCCAGTTTCCAAACCTCAATCCCACCCCCTCAACACACACACCAGACCAGGAGGGGGTTAATAGAATCCAGCTGCTTCCCCTTATCTGGCTAAACTGCTAATGGCAAATCTCTGCTACTGATATTTTATCAGTGATTTCTGCAGATCACTTCTATTAGAGATAATGTCATTTTTACTTCATTATCCAGCCCAGCAGTCAAAGAGAAAACAATTTGATATTTTTTTTCTGTGAAACACCAGTTCTGTCCATTAACGCTGACAGGTGACAGCGAACTGAAACTCTTGGCCACACTTTTGGGCAAAAGACTGGGCAGTTAACCCTCTGTTTCCTGGGTGGAACACAGGTCCCCCAGCAGCCTCTTCCGCAGCGACTCTAAAAACCCAAGGCGCGGTTCCGTGTTTCTGATGCCCGTGGCCCTGAATGTGCAAGAAGGGCCCGTTGGCTACACAGCAGCTTGTCCCGCAGACTCCATTCCACCATGGCAGATAAAACAGTTGTATAACACCCAGGCCGGCGAGTGGTGTAGCACTGTTAATTCTACTTTGTGGAAAGCAATAATTAACATATGAGTCAGCAGCAGAGAAAGACTTTAAGCCCAGGGAAAAAAAACAGCCCCAGAGCCCCTGAACACTCAGAGGCCGTACAGTGTTCGATTAAACACTTTAGGAGATTAGCCCTAGAACGGGGAGACCAGAAAGGAGGGTGGCTGTGTGACCTCAGTGGCTCTCACGAGTGTCTCTCAGCCATGCCTGGGACACTCCCAACAGGGCTGCCAGTGTCTGGAAGGAAAAGGCCCCTTTCTCCAGAATCAACTAAGAGATGCTCTTTTCTGGTCTCCTGCTTCCTTGTTACCCCTAATTATTTTTTTTTAAACGTCAGATGCAGCTTTGCTTTCTTGGAGTGACTTCTGATTGCCCTAGAGATTGTGACAAACCCATTGGTCCTATACCCACCGCAGTCGGTCACCCCCCCACAACCCTGTAGCACCTCGAAGAAAGTTCTAAAGCAACCAGAGGACTTAGCTAAAAGGCAAGTACTCCTTTGTGTGTTTTAGCATTTTTGAAAGAAGTGTGGCTCTTTGGAATTTCAATCCCAGCTGGTGTTCATGTCTGGCGAGCTTTAGCTTTCATTAATTGAACATTTACTGAGTGTCCACCCTGTGTCAGGCACTGGGGATATGGAAGGAAAGACAGGTCCGTCTCTCTCTCTCTCTCTCTCTCTCTCAACAAGCTGGATAGCCTAGTGAGGGAGTCAGACAAGCAAACCAGGGCACGGCGCCAGAAGGACTGCCTGGGCTGTGGGGATCAGACACCCCCTCTGTGACCCGGCGAGAGCTCCTCAGGTTGTTCTAAACTTCACGTCCCTCACAGCAGTGACTCTAAAAGTCCCGGCCTCCTTGAGCTCTCGTGCAGACTAACACAACCACGTAGCTTAGAACCATGTGTGTGTCAGACACACACGTGCGCTCAGTCCTGAAGCCATCGCTGCAGAAATCAGTAGCCAGTGCTCTGGAAGCACAAAGGGTGCCATAACCCGCTCTGCAGGGAGAAAGGGAGCCTCCTGGAGGGCTTCGTCAGTGAGACTGTAAGGACAAATAGGAGCTGGCCACAACAAAGAAGCGGTGAAGGGGCCCCGAGAAGATGGAGCAGAATTAGGCACCGTGAGGTCTAATAAAGAGGCACTTGGCTCAGGAGCACGGGCCTTACCAATCGGGGCTGGCTTCCAGAATAATGGCTGGGACCGTCCCTCCCAAGGTGTCCCAAGGTGCCCTCAGCCAGAAGCAGAACCCTGGGTTAGCTGGACCATGGGGCAACCCTGTTGTGGCATTTCTTCTATTTTTGCATTCCTTGTGCTTTGACAATGAGATGATTGTGTGGATATTACAAGAGGTGATTATCTCCATGGGCACTGAGCCTGTTTTAGTGCAAAGATTTTGCCTTGCCGGAGCCAAGACTTCTGAGGTCACAGCTAAGTTGCCAATTCCAGAGAACCTCCAACAAACCCCACGGCCACCAGGGAACCTGCTCTTTGCAGGATGGCTTATTTGAAAAGACAAGCTGCCCTCCACAGGTATTGGATAGGAGACAGCCTGCATGTGGGACCGTGTCGGTTCAGGGTGGCCCACTAAACATCTCTGTGTGCTTCGCTTTGTGTGCGGGGATTTGAGGCAGTAACCGCTCAGAAATGGTCATCCATACTTCTGGATTCCGTGAAGCATCTCACCCCAGATTTCTGTGGGAACAGGAGTGCCCAGCGCAATTCACGTCAAAGGAGTGGGGAGCACAGAGCTTGTCTGATGCTCTCATGAGCAAAAGCATTAAGATGCAAACTTGAATGAACAGGTTCAAGAAAATGGAAACAAGGTACACAGTCCTGCTGTTTCTATGTGTTACAACAAACACAGGGCAGCACAAATGTTCTGGGACCTCAACCAAAATATGGTCAGTGGTTACACATTCTTAGTTGGATTTAAGTCATTCTGTGTAGGATTCATCTTGATGCCTCTAAGTAAACTTCTTGGCTATGAGGGGATGGTTGGAGAAATTAAAACGTGTAATATTCTGTAGGAGGCTACACAGATAGCCAGTGGTGCTTTTATCTTTAGGAAAAAAAATTTTTAACGAAAATCTTACTATTCTATTTCTTAGAGATAGAAATAGAGATGAGCACAGGCCAATGAACACGCAAATCTCCAGGGAAACAAACAAAAAAAACTTGCCATAGAGAGAGGGCTCCTCAGTCCTATTGCCTTTTAGCTTCCAGCTTCCCTTGAGCATCTTCCTGTTCTGCAGGCTAGCCTACACATTCCTCTCCTGCCTTGCAAGGGTCCAGAGAGTAGGGGCTGAGTCAGAAAGGAGGAGCATTCTAGAAACAGCACCTCCTGTCCTGTTGTTGCCTAGCACCCAGATGACGATCTCCAAACCAGCATCAGGGACCAACCAGAGGCCTCCACTTTTGGACATGGTCTAATCATCCAGGAAGGATTTCTGGAGCTGCCCTTATTAAGGAAAAGAACTGTAATATGTGACTTGACTTCAAAAATCCAGGAAGCTCCAACACTCTATCAAACTCTTTAAGACTTTTTCTTTCCTCTATAATCCTTGGCCAAGTTCAAAGGTGAGCACTTTCCGAGGCTCATTAGGAATAATGTTTATTTCATACATTTGGAGTTGCAAAGTTTGATTCCATCTTGCTTATTTGGGAAAAGAGAACTTTTTTTATGAAAGGAAGGAGGGGGGTGGATGAGCCAAGGGTAAAATTTGGGAGAGAAGAAAGGTGTTCAGCATACTGGCCTGGAGGGCAGGCTCAAGTTCTGAACATTTGTCATCTCTGATGTTCTCTGAAAGGTAGTAAGGCCAGGTCACCGTGCCTTTCCCTCTTATGAAGCCCCGCGACCCCATCTGTCTCCCTAGCTTTGCGGGTGCTTGTGTGGACGTGTGTTCTGATGGCAAATATGACCTATGGTTGTGCCTTCATAGAGGATGCTCCATAAATAAAATGTACTGACAGTTATCATCAAGATTACTAGGTTTTTACTGGGAAGGAAATTCGGCAGACAGCTGTGTGAGGGTTTGTGGTCTGCTCATCTGAAGCCAGGATGTCACGAACTGGCCTATCAAGCCACGCCGTCACTGACCGCTTGGTGCATAAGCAGGAATTCTCCGCGACTGGTTGAGACCAGGGAGTTCCTTCTTACGGCTCATCTGTCATTTCCACTCATATCCCTCCGCTAGGACAAAGCGCCAGATCTAAGCGGCCCTGCCTCCTCCCAGGTTCGGTTAGTGAGGAGGAAGCGTGGGGGTACAAGTAGGGGGGAATATAACTACTTGATGCCTCTACCCATCTGATCTGCTGGCCTGGCCTCCACACATCCTTCAAGGCCCAAACTCCCAGCTCACCCCTTCCAGGAGGTGTCCCCCATTCCCTGGCTGAGGTGATCTCGCTGTCTACACCGCTCACATGGCAGTCTCTGCCAAGTACTGTTAAGTCTCTTGTGACCTGCGGAGGCCAGGGTTGCTCATGGCCCAATCTGCGTGTCTACCTTGAGGAACTATGGGATAGTCAGGCTGCAGGAGAAATTTGAGGCTGCTGCCGAGTTTCCTCAAAACCTCAGTTCCAACGCCGCTGGGGAGAGAGGATGGGGAACTCTGATAGGTATGGCTCAAGAGGCCCGAACGGAGCTCTGGCAGAGCGGTGGCTGGAGGGCTCTGCAGGGCCGCCTGTGTGTGCCGCCCTCTAGAGGAGGGGCTGAGAACACCACCAGGACGCGCGGGGGGGGGGGGGGGGGGGGGTGCCGCTCCGCCCGGAGCTAGGGAGGGCAGAGCACTGGGCTCTCCCACGTGATTGTTTTGTGTCTGCTTTGGGCCAGGCGCTACGTTCTACTGGAATGATCATCCAGGAAGATCTGGAAAACCAGGGTGAACCTCCTGATAGTTTCCGTCCCTACCGGGGCTTCGTGCGAGGAGTTTTATAGACTTTGTCCTGTCTCCATCCTAAATGTGTAACTGTGGTTTTGCTGCAGTTCTGCTTTAAATATGAATGCCATGTTCCAAGTTGAAGAATCCTGGGGTCCGGTAAACAAGCCTGTCTACAGCTTCTGTGGTCCTCTCTGTTGGATTTATGGCTGCTACAAATCTCCTGACGGCTCTGGTCCCCTCTATACTCTGCTCCTATTTTCTTTCCACCCATAGCACCAAGATTTAAATCTTTAATGTTCTCTCTCTCTCTAATATTCTCCTGAATCTTAGTGTCCTCTCCTCACTTAGACTGTAGCTCCTTGAGGGCTGGGGCCAAAGATTCTACTTTTGCTCTTTGCCACCATGCTCAGCACAGCACTGGGAATAGCACACAGCCGGCACTAAATATATACTCAGTTACAGAACAATAGCATTTTAGAGTACACACAGTGTCAGCATTAATCCAGTCTGATCCGGTCCCTTCGATGTACAGATGGGGAAACTGAGGCCTAGAGGGTGTCATTCGCTGACTCAAGCGGCACAACCTCTGTTGGAGCTAAGACCAACTTTATGAGCCACTAAGACGATACCCTCTAACACAGGCACTACTAGAATGCCCCCCATCTTGCCGATGAGGAAACAGAGGTAGGGAGTACTTCAGCAACCTAGCCAAGATGCCTCCGCTAATGAGCGGCAGAGTCAGGACCAGAGAGCAGGCTATCTGGCTCTAGGGCCTACACTGTTACCGCCACTCCAGAGCCCTCCAGAAGCCCTCGAGCCACTCCCCCCACCTTCCCAGCATGGCATTTACCATCTCCTGCCCTGACTGTGACCGCCTGCACTAGACTGGAGCGAGCTCGAGTGGGCAGGAACAAAAATGTCTCCTTCTCCCCTAATCCTCCAGGGTCTCCAGGCCACCGCCTACCCTACAGAGGGTGTTTAAGGGGGGGGGGGTAAAAAAATAAAAAAAAAACCTCCAAGAAAATACAAAGTGTGTTAGGCTAGATAAGGTGACTGATTTCTCACTCCTAGAATGCTGTGCAGAACTTCTCATACCCGTCCTCCCCACGGAGGACCTAGGCATCTCTTAGAAGTGCAAACGCCTTTGCCGAGGCCTCTCCACCCTGGCCAAACGTTGCACAAGTCTTGCACAACTATGAAGTCCTATGGGAGGTTCATCCTCCAGGCAGGTGATCCAGCCACTCCTTTCCGCAGCTTATTCGTGGTTTTCATTCCCTTATTCTTTCACTCTGTGCAGAAGACGTCATGCTGGCCCACATCCTTAAGCTACTTGTTACTCTAAGATGTCTTATTTCCCTTAATATTAAGTAGGCAGCTGGGACGGGAGGCTTATGTGAAAGTGTTTTCCAGGAGCCTAAGTTGGTCCCCTGCAGGCGGGAGAGTCGGCAGTGACGATGGATTTGGGGGTTTCCCAAACCCACACAGGAGAGGGAACCAGGCTATCCCTGAGGCAACTGAGGCTGGAGGGAACTGCCCCAACCCCAGCAGCACAGGGTCATTCCCTTTCCCAGTGAACGCCACTCTTTTCTCAGATACTCAAAGCAGTGTCCATGCTACACCCAAGGCTGCCCCTTAGGAAGACTAACCGGGCCCCATAATTACAGTTTTCTTTGCAGGAAGGAAGCTCTACAGCTCAGCGCTATTTTCTCTGCTCAGGACGTAAATGGGGTAGGAGTGAGGGGTGTTCATTACCCTTGTATCTATACCCTTGTATCTATTTGCTTCTATATTTTGTATCCTTGTTTCAAAAGCAAAAAGCCCTAACACGAATTCTGCAAACCATCATGGTAATGGAATTTTAAGTTTTTCACCAAATTTCTCATCCATACAGCAGCCATGGATAAAGGTACATAAAACCTACTGGAAGTGAAGGTGCACATCCCAGTGGAGTTTTCCTGTATCTGATGGCAGGCACAGAGAAAATGGGGATGAACGCATCCTCTCTCACCTGCCCGATAGCACTGGCCAACTGGCCAACATCCTCCTGCCGAACAACGTGAAAGCTCAGCAGCTACCATACAAGTAACCTCCACTGACCTGATGCGGCTCGATTCTCAGCTGAACTGCCAGGAGGTCACCACAGACTGGTTCCTGGTCATTCTTACACTGAGACTATTAGGGATTTTACCATGAAGGACCCACACCCTTGGTGTCTCCCCCAGTCTCTCAGCCCCAAGGAAACACTCCCATTAACAGAGTTCTTCATACTCTTCTCCCATCCCCAGTGGATGGGACAAGATTGCTTTCCCTCCAAAAAATAACTACGTGAAAAATTTCAAAAGACACAAATATTCTTATATAACACAATAATGCCTTTTAAAACCTCTTCTCATCCAAGACTCCGACCTTGCACATCCCAAACCACTGCCCACTGGAGAGCGATGGGCCATCAGACCTCAGGGAGCCTTCTTCTTGGCACTTGAGTAGGGAGGGGGGCTCTTCCCAGGAGCCCGTCTTTAGCGGACTTTTCTGCTCCACCTGGGAAGTTCAGGTCCACCCAAAAGATAAACTGGATCTGTTTTCTTCTTTTTCAACGTTAAACGAGCTACAGACCATAGCTAAATATTAAACAATCTCTGTCGATTGGGAACTTCCCAACCCAGTACTGTAGCTGAAGTCTGTTCCCACACTGAGCAGGACAGAAGTAGGGCTCGTGCCGGCTGTGAGACTGGCTCCAGCCAAATCCACTTTCAGTGCAGAGCAGGAACATTCACTGGTTTTGAATTTCCCTACCCTTGACATTTAATGAAACAGGCTCCAAACAGAGGACTCTGCCTCTCCTGTTAAGCCCTTTTTAAGGTTCAGTCAGCTTCCCACTTACGTAGCTGCTTTTAATACGTGGCTTTAAAACTTACTGTGGAAAAACCTTGGCATCCAGGAGTTGCCCCAAGATGACCAGTCTTCATTCTAACCAGCCCCAGTCTTGCCCACCATGGAGCGTCATCATAGCCAAAATGGGCAGAGATGATGTCATTCCTTTTCTTGTGCTCCCAACATCTACATACTATTCCCAAACCAAGATGGACTGCTCAAAGCACATTACTATTAGCCAGGACAAGCGACATTATGAAGGAACCCCCCCCTTTTTTTATCCTTAGGATCCAATGTTCATATTTTTAACCATTAAATGACCTGTTCTTGCTGATCTATTTCATTTGACCTACATGGCCATGGCCAGTGGCTTTCAATGGCCAACTGAGTCACTGCTGTGTATTTGCATGAAACTGACTTCCAATCCCATATGGTTTCATTGAAGACCCATTCAGCATCTTGGAAAGCTTTCTTGTCTCCAGACATATTGTTGGAAGAAGTTTTCTTCCCCCTTTTGCCAGGAAGGCTACACATGAGGTCTTATTAAAAAAAAAAGATGGCATGACTACAAGCGTGTTCATATAGAAACACAGGCATTAGGAATGTGCAGAGAAATTTTTCATCTATAAAGGAGATCTCCAAGGTGGAGATGGTCAAGGACCACAAAGTCTTTCCTCTCAAAACAACCCAGAAGGAAGAACACAGGAAGGCCCTTCAAGGTAAGACACATAAATGCTCCCTGTAACTGCTTCCTGGTTTGGCCAGAGACAACCGTGCACCAGTCTGTTCTCAGCGTTATTTTCTCCACTTCCAACATACATACACCTTTCCTACTGGTGTTCTTTTCAACCCTGTACATGTGACCTCAGCTCCAATCTTCCCCTCAACCGCATCGTATGTCCAATTCGGATCTGAAATGCAAAGTCATCCATCACTTAAAAAGAATACATCCATGCAAACACACCCACAGATACCTATGCACTCTTGTGTCAGATATACAAGGTAGATGTATACATATCCACCTATCTTACACGTATGCTTATAGACATTACATTGGTTCTTTTTTCCAAATTTAAAAAAGATCTGTATTTTCAGATAATGAATTTTTATCAAGTATCTACTACACAAAGCCTTGCTAAATACTAGGGGGCACCCGAGAGGTATAAAATCATAATTCATCCTGCCCTTCCTTTTAGGCTGAGTATAAACAGCCAATGAAGCAAGAGAGCTCCCTATACACGTAATAGCAACAGATTAAATACTTGGTGGTGGTGGCAGTGAGGGCCACACATTGTGTTGGCTGGTGGAAACATGCAAGAGGTGGGTTATTTCAGAAGACAGGATAATCACACCTGATACAATCAGTTTACTTTGGGGATTTACAAATCTAGTTTAGAACACTCTTGACCTCTGTAAAACTCTGCTTTTATTTCCATTTACTCCCTTTGGAAAACACATAAGCAAGTGTCCAAGGAATGTAACAGTGGCAGTGCCTGATACAATTCACAATTTTTAGAGAAAAAAAATGAATTATTCTTCCTGATCTATCAGTGAGATCAATTTTCTATCAATCTCTCATTTCACAAGAACACAAGAGAAATCTGTGGATGACTTTGGGATTCAGAGATGCTACGTAAATTCAAGGTGTCATCACTGTTTAAGTATCTGTATTCCTTCTGCCCATTTGTTGAAAGACCTCATCAAGTGTGGACACAGTTGTGTCTGGCACCTACTCTATCTTTACCAGTCTTACTGTTTATCAAGCACTATTTTCTAGCCATCACTGAACTTAGTGCCAAATAATGGAATAACTAATTTTTCAGTAAAATATAGGAGAGATGAATTAAATAAATTATGGTGGCTTTTAAAAAAAATCTCCTTATTAATGTCATCTAAGTTTAAAACTTTTTAAGGGTCCAGGCCCCTAGCCAAGATCTTGCCTTTGCCTGGGTGCTAAATGAAGATTCTCGGTGGTGACCCATCAGGTCCCAGCACAGTTTGCAGGGGGCTGTGCTTCTCACAGCTCCAAACCCACCAACCACTTTCCTCCTAAGTAGTGGAGACTGCAGCTCAGGCTAGGGCTCTTTTCAGATGTTAACAGATTGCTCTTTGGTAATGTGTCTATTTTAGGGAGGCTGAATTCATTGGTACAGGTATAACTAATTTCAGCCCCCACTGCTGGGTAGCTATGGTTGTCGGGAGCAGCGTGTGAAGGATTCTAAGGCCACCTGTGTGCTCAGAGGTGCAGTGCTTGATTGATACTGCCTGTCCTGGGGGTGGACTGTATGAGGGATGCTCAAGGGCTGTGCATCTGTAACACTCCAGATACAGTGGAAACAACAGGGGCTTTGGGGTGAGGGCCTCGCCTTCAAATCCAGGTTTGGGCACTCTGACTGGATGACCTGGGGCAAGTCATTTTGCCTCTCTAAAACTCAGCTCATCTATAAATGGAAATAAGACCTATTTCACAGGGTTGATACAAAGTAGTGGTTCTCAAAGCGTGGCCCCTAGACCAGCAGCAGCAGCATCTACCTGGGAAGTTGTTAGATAAATTCTCAGGCCCCACCCCGGACCTCCTGAATTAGAAACTCCGGGGATGAGGCCCAGGATTGTGAATTCTGGTTCTGATGCATGCTAAAGTTTGGAACCCCTGTCGTAAAAAGAGTCATGTATTAAGTTGAAGTCATGTTTTCCATCTGCTACAAAGTGACCAGCAAAGTGCCAAGCTTACCCTGGGTGCTTTAATTCCAACTTCTTTTCCTTTCCTGCCAAAACACAAGCTGCCCACTTGAGAACTTAGAGGGTGGATATGAGGAGGGGCTGTCTATACGGTTCCAGGTGGAGAAATTAGATAGCAGGTCAGTTCAAAGACCTCCACAACCCCCTGGGCAAGATGTCTGGGGGATTTCCTCCCCGAGGAGAGGGAAGAAGATGGGCTCAGGCTTCTGTAGCCAGTGCCAACAGTGCTTATTTTCAGGGAAGAGAGATACTTATGTCCACACATCCTGCTAAAGCAGGAAGGATTACAGAGCAGAGGTCCAGCCCACAGAGGGCTTGCCTTCGTTAAACCTCATCCAAAGATTTGCTGTTATTCAGTCCCAAAGGTCTCTCCAGTTTCACCTAGTTTCACTTGCTCCACGGTACGAACTTTGAGAACAGGTGGTCTACTGACATGCCCGCACCTCCCTCCCTTTCACCTCTTAGGCCAACAAGCATCACTGCAAGGAGAGTCCCAGCGGCCTCACAGGGATAACCCACGGGTGCGATTTCCACTCCCGTACAGGCCATCCTGCATGGGCCAATATATTCATTAGGACAAATAAACTAATTGTTACGGAAATGCAACTTAGAACCATAATGAAATACCACTTCCCATCCCCTAGGATGGCTTTTAAAAACAAAAACAAAAACAAAAAAAACAGGAAACAACAAGTGTTGGTGAGGATGTGGGGAAATTGGAACCCTTGTGCGCTGTTGGTGGGAAGGTGCAGTGGTGCAGCGGTTACGGAAAACACTTGGTGGTTCCTCGAAAATTTAAACATAGGTGGCGCCTGGGGCACCTGGGTGGCTCAGTCCGTTAAGCGTCTGCCTTCCACTCAGGTCATGATCCCAGGTGGGACTGAGTTCCATGTCAGGCTCCCTGCTCAGTGGGGAGTCTGCTTCTCCCTCTCCTCCCCACCTGTGCTTTCTCTTGCTATCTCTCTCTCTCTCTCTGTCAAATAAGTAAATAAAATCTAAACAAAAAAACATAGGGGGCGCCTGGGTGGCTCAGCTGGTTGAGCATCTGACCCTTGGTCTCAGCTCAGGTCTTGATCTCAGGGTTGTGAGTTCAAGCCCCGCATTGGGAAATTTAAACACAGATCCAGCAAATCCACTCCTAGGTCTATACCCCAAAGAACTGAAAGCAGGGACTCACACAGGTATTTGTTCACCCATGTTCCTAGCAGCATTATTCATAACAGCCAAAGGTAGACACAACTCAAATGCCCATTTAGGGAAGAATAGCAGAATGCAGTATAAGCAACAATGGAATATTATTCAGCCTTTAAAAGGAATGAGATTCTGACATGTGCTACAACATGAATGAAACTTGAACACATTCTGCTAAGTGAAATCAGCCAGACACAAAAGGACGAATATCATATGATTCCACTTGCATCAGGCTCCTAGAGTAGTCACATTCACAGAGAAGGTAGAAGAGTGGTTACTGGGGGCTTGGAGGAGGGAGGAATGGGAAGTTATTGTTTAGTGGACTTTTCAATCTGGGAAGATGAAAAAGTTCTTGAGAGGGATGGTGCCGATGGCTGCACAACAGTGTGAATGTACTTAATGCCAAATGAAGTATACACTTAAAAATGCTATAAATGATAAATTTTATGTTATATATTTTTTTAACCACAGTAAAAAAAAAAAGTCATTAACCACCTTCACTCCACCACCGTCAGCAAAGGAAAAGACACCACAATGTCAACTTTCTATAGTAGTCCTAAGTCTCAAAGTAAATGTCTTGAATAAAAAGGACTCCAAAACATGTCCATGTTCGAAATCTGAAATGATAATGACAGCTACACCTTTTCAAGACAAACAGCACTCCCAAATTTCTTCGGTTTGCCAAGCTCTAAGCATATCTGATGTGAAAAAGCGACACTCAGCTGAAACTGGAGATTTGGCTGGGGCTCTGCAGCGTGTTCACTCGGTGGCTTCAAAATCCCCATCCTTCTTCCCGTTCATGAAGGTTTGCTTCGACCTTTCCATTAGCCCAGAAACTACTATTAAAAAAGCCATTTATCAGATTAACACTGAGTACTGCAGAAGTCATCTGCAAGCAGCGTGCACTTTTCCACGTAGGGGTTGCCATGCCAACAGCGGCTCCATGTTCATTGTACAGAAGTATCAATTTCAACAAAGTCCTGCTGCATAGCTCTGAGGACCGATTCAGTCTTCTCGTCCCTCCCCATTTCCCAAATGTGCCCACATGGCAAAGACCCCACCAAAATCAGGTAAGGACGAGGAAAGGAAGCAATGACAAAATTAACTTGCTACATGTCTACATACTGCAAACGCTATAAAGCAGGCAACATATTATTTTCTCTCACTCTTACCCCCCTCCTAATTCTTCAGGAGTACAGTCAGGGAATTTGATGTAATAACAGTCTCACCAGTAATTCTAGAAAAAGGAGATGATGAAGGGAAATGATGAAGAAATTGAAGGAGAGACTCTAATTACGCAAATTTGTAGTAATAGATTATTTGCCCAGACAGCAGACAACTGTAAACAAAATGGGGTAAGATACTTGGATTCTATCGGTGCTAATTTTGGTTAAAGTTTTTTTTAAACGATGCCTGAGAGGTTTTAAATAAATGTGTTTAAATTGACTAGCATTATCGTGCTTTAGGAGGTTTAGATTTAGAAGAAACGTCTGAAACAGAAAACACTAGGAAACAATTTGTCTTGACTCAAGAGTAAACCTAACAAGCAATTTCCAACCACAAGCAATGAACCCCAGCCTCAAACTAAAACTCCTGATTAAATCAAAGAAATTTTCAATCCAGTTTAAAAATGATTCAAAGAAAATTAAGCAAATGCTGTAGACACCTGGCCCTCAAAAGAACAGGCATCATCTTTACATTGAAGTGAACTAAAATCTACACCACACTTCCAACAGCCATCAGCAGTGGAAGAGAAATAGCTGGTCACAACCCTTGAAAATATTCAGCTTTCAGGGTTGGGATAGAAACATTGCATTGATACCATTTATTTTAGCTGAGTTTTAAAAATCTTCTAACTGTAACAAATCTGAATGACACTGTATACACATTAACATTTTTAATATCACAAATACACTACTGTGTAAAGAAGAAAGGGTACCTTTTACAAGATATGGATTGTGTCACAAAATTTCAGAAGGGCAAAACCAATTAAAATTTTAAATGGAGCTTATTTGAAGTCTTGGGCACAGGAACACCGCTGAAGAAAAACTTGTTCTCCCAGCTAGTGGCTCCTTGCTCAAAGCAGATATATGGGCCACACTGGGAGATCATCTTATCCAAAGTGAGACCCAGCCCTGACAGCCCTATGGTCCCAGTCTCATCTATGCAACCATGTGAATTAGTCTAAGCCTAGAGAAAACCCCATATGGGTTAAAAAAAAAAAAAAAAAAGAAAAAGAAAAAAAAACACCTTTTAATTTGTAGTTATTTCTGGGATACCAGAGCTAACACACTGGTCAGGAATATGGGAGAGATGCTGCTTTTCAGGTTTGAGAATAATCTTTGGGCTGGTTATAGCTTGTTTTCTGGGCCTAGACACGTCAGTGAATAGGGGTTGCATTATGATACATCTGTAAGTGGAACTTAATACAGCTACTTAGTAAATCTATGTACCATGATAGCTACAAGATAATTCTGATATATTGCTGTATAGAAAATGCATTTTTCACAAGATATAATATAATAGCATTCTGGATTACACATCCATATTTATTATGTAGAAGTAGGTTCAAGAAAATGTTAACAGTGGTTACCTCTGGGTGGTAAAATTTTGCTGATTTTTAATCTTGATACCCTCCTATAGGGAGGGTCTTTTTACAGGGAACATGTATAGTTTTTATAATTAAAAAAAAACTTAGCTACTTTAAAAATAATTTTACAGGAGAGACGTGTAGGGACTGGTGTGTGTGTGTGTGTGTGTGTGTGTGTGTGTGTGTGTGTGTGTGTTACACATACCTGAACAGTCTCCCTAAATAGCCTTATGCTAAAATCTTCCACCAACCACTGTGGGGAGCACCGTCCCTCCTGCCCTTGACCCACAGGGCCCAGAGCACCCCTGGGTGACGTCCATGCATGCCCATCCTCCCTCCTCCCTCCATATCCTGCCCTCCAGCCAGCAGCGTCAGTCAGTGAGCTGCCCCCGCACTGGGGGCAGCCATTCAAGAAGCAAGGAAATATTATGCAAGAGCACAGGAAGTCAGAGGAGACAGGATTCTGGGCAGGCCTGGCAAGGAGTCTGTGTGAACTCCAGTGAACAAGCGGACTTTGCTCAGCGGGGCTGAAGCCAGCAGAAAGCCTTCCCAGGGCGGCAAGGCAGAGCTGTCCACCCCAGGTCTCTGGCCAGTGGGCGGCCATCCAGAACTTGATGTACCTGATTAAAGGCAGATAAACCCAAATCCCAATATTTCTACTTTTTTGGCCCAAGTTCAAGGTGACTCCCCAACACTCACGCATGGTGACTCACCTCTGTCCCACAGTGTGATCCCCTCCCCCCAGTACAACCCAGCTCCATTCAGCAATGTTTGAGCCTGCTCCTCTCCAGGCCCCCCTTTCCTAAGTCAGGCTTGCTGCTCACTGCCCCAGATTAGGGGGCTTGTGTCCATTGTCCCATGTCTCTAACAAGCCTGAGCACTCCAGATTTGTTCATTTATACACACACATCTATAAATATCTATTCCTGCATATAGGAGTCGTGGCAGTAATGACCCCAAACCACAGCAGCAATTTCTATTTTCCCAGCCCAATCCAATCAGCAGGCAGAGACAATAGCAGACTTCTAACAGTGTGGAAACAGAGGCTCAGAGGGGGTCCGCGACAGACTGCAGCGTGGTTGCGGCAGGTGGGAGCCAGTTCTCTTAGCAGCCTGCCTCCCTCTCCTCGGTCATTAGGAGACAGCCACTGCTCCTCCTGATAACACAGCTGTTCCCTCGGTAGAAACCACTGGGCAGTGTGCATTCTGTCACACCTCAACCCCCTTCCTTCTCAAGGGCGGTCCTGCTGCTATTGTGGAAGTGGACCCAGCCCTCTTCTCGAGCATCACTCCATACCCAATAGTGACTGCCACATCTCGGCCCCTGTCCACTTTAACAGAACCTCCTCTTGGAGTTGGGGGGGAGGCTGTTCAAGGAAATTGGAGAGGCTTCCTCCAGGCTTCCACTGATCACCTCTAACAGCTCATCCTCCTTCCCTAAGGAAGCACTGGAAACCAGGCTCCCCTTGGACTTCACTTCACAATGGAATTAGAACCCTAAAAGGGATCTTGGTGTCTGCTTCCCACCTACTGGCCCATTTTAAAGGTGGAGAAACTGATGCTCAGAGGTCCCTGAGCCAGTTAGCACTCCTCTTTCCTCTCCACCAGACCCCAGAAATTCCACTAGATACCCAAACAGGACGTTCCCCAAGCAGAAAGGGACTAGATGTGAGAGTTGGGGTAGACGGGACCAGACAGAAACGGGACTGTGGTCCAAGGATTCTCACTCCCCTTTGCCTCTGTCAGGAGCAGGCAGAACCAGCCACATAGGGAGTGACACCCACCCAGTCACTGCCCCTGGCCTGACAAATTGCTAATTGTGCGTAAGAACCAACAGTGGTGTTCTCCTGGGACTCTCTTGTGTATTTCCAGATGCCACCAACACACAATGGCCCCTACTCCTCAGGTGTAAACATTGCCAAACAGGACAAACAATATCACCACAGCACAAAAATCGGGTGCCCAGAGAAACGGTAGAAAGAGGCTAGGCCTGGGGGTTTGTTAACATGGGCTCCACCACTTTCTGGCTTTGTGATCACATTTTTATGTCACAATGGTTTCATCTACATGATGCGAATGACAACTACTTCGATCTACATCATCAGCTTTGGGGGGAAGAAAATTAAGCACCAAACACATGTAAGAAACAGAAGTGTAGAGTTGAGGACAAAGACCCAGCAATCCTAGATTAATTATTTCACTTAGCAATTATTTTCAGGAGCATCTGATATGTGCCTGGCACTCCCTGAACACTATGGATACAGTGGTGAGCAAATCAGCACAGTCCCTGCCCTCTAGGATCTTAAAACTAGAGAGGGGAGCAACAGATAATAAGCAGACCAAAATAATAATAATAACAACAACAACAGCAGCATGTGGGAAGTCTTGTTACAAAAAATAAACAGGAGAACAGGAATGGAGGGAAGGAAGTTAACCAAGGAAGGTCGGGAAAGGCTTCCCAAGGAGGTGATACTGAAGCTGAGACCTCAGGCTCAAGTCTCTGGCTGGATGCGCGCGGGAATGCAGGAAGGGCACGTTGAGGCACAACAGGTAGCAGGAATGCTGCGGATCTGAGGCCAAGTATCATGGTCCCTGTGTGGCAGAGCCAGGTCCTCACACCCAAAGCCTCTTCCCACTTCCAGTAACACCGGGAGGCCCAGGTTATCGTCACGGCACTCGTATGCCCCCCATTTCTGGATCTTGCAATAAGTTGCCTGACCTTTATTTTGAAGACCTTGGGCCAGGCACTCTGTCCCTTCAAGAGTCCACGATGAGATCTTACTCATAAGATGCAAAGCAGCAGGCGGGACCTGAGCAGATGGGGTGTGCGTACAGCCCTTTAGGTCAAGAGATCTGGGAGTGCCAAGTCAAAGGGAAATTCCCACTTTTCACAAGATGGCAGCTGGTACGGACCCTCTATCTCCACAGGTGAGGGGAGAGCAGGCCAGGCATGGAAAGGGACACGTCCCAAGTCAGACCATTTTTCAAGAGTCTTGGAAGTTTCCTTGGTCTCTTGGTGTTATCAGATTTCCTCTCATCTCAGAGTATGGGAAAAATATAACTCATAACCCAAAATCACTGTTGGTAAGAGCCCATAATTCTGAAAAGCATCTCCTTTCAGATTCTCCTGAGACTCCCTTCCAACTACAGTCAAATCACTCCAACAGGTAACGATGTGCCGAATGATTAGACCGCTGTGCTTGTTAATAATGATGCCTTCACAGACTGCACTTTATCCTTTCAAAGGTTTTGTAGTGAGATAATGGTTGCAAAAATGATTTTTGAAGTGTAATATGCTTTTTAAATGCATGGTTTTACTGAAACTGTAGCTCATTTCAACCTCCTGACAGTACTCTTAGAAAGCAGTCAGTGTGTCTAATCCCCCTTTTGGAATGTGAAACATGCAGAGAGGTTAAATTACCTGTTTTAGGTCACACAAGTCAGAAAGGGATCTAGAACAGTCTTTCCGACTCCTAGGGACTTTTGAGAGCTCCTGTGACCTTCATGTGGAGGCAAGCTTGGCCAGGGACACAAAACAAGTGAAGATTTACAATCTGTTTTGCTAAACAGATTGTAAATACCCTGGAGCATTTACAATCTGGTTGGCAAAACAAAGGCTAAGAAATATGGAACTCTTGTGGTCATCCCTTGACACTGATTTTGGAGGCAAAGAAATTCAGGTGGGTAAAAGTTTGTCCCTTTCCAATATAAACATGTGCCCTGCTGAGGCCCAGAAGATCTAAGTCAAGGAGAGTTACAGCTGTGGTCATTAATCCTGTAATAGTGGAATCCATATAAGGAACTACAGGTGGTGCAGAATCACAAGGCTTATGTTAATCTGAATATGGAAAATAGTTTCAAGTGTGCTCAAATGAATGGCTCAGGAGAGAAGGGATCAATGTTCACAGTCAGCTCAGAGCTCCTTTCTGCCTGCATGCTCTGGTCACCAGTATATCCCAAGGCCCGGAGCTGGCCAGAGGCTCTGGTGACCACACCACCAACAAATGTGCCCGGGGTCCCCTCCCCACTCTGATCTAAGTGGGGAGAACAGTTTGCTAGGAGTTCAGCAGAGGCAACGTCGAAATTTTTTTAAAAGGAATCTTTACTTTGGAAGGGAAGCAAGAAAAAAAAAAACACAAAGGAACAGATATGGTATATTCACAGACTCCAGACCCCAATGGTGTAGTCACAGATTAGCTTGGTCAGGACACCTGTCTTCTCCTTCCTGAGGCCTACCTGGAGCTGTGGTTAGGTAGATGCCAAACTCAAACTTCTGGCTCTGGCCAGACTGGAGTAAACACCACTGTCTGGCCAGTGGGGTTTCTTAGGATGTCCCCAAGGCAGCTTCCTGGGGATTGCTCAAGGCACAGACAGCCCTATGTCTGGGCTGCACTGGGCTCTGCAGCTTTAGGTCACCTGCAAACCCAGATGAGGAAGGCTCCTTGCGCCCGCCTCCAGAGACCCTTCTCTGGGTTCAGACCCAATGTTCAGCGGCCTGCACAGAGTAGGTATTTTGATGACTGAGCATATACCACTGAATAAAGCTAGCATGCCAGCACTAGGTGGCAGTTTCCCACTTCAACAACCAGTTGCTGATTACTGAGGGGACGGAGAAGGAATAAGAGATGGAGGCATACTGATGTCACGATAAGATTAAATCCCAAGCCAAGCACATTCAGGAGCTACGGCCTCCCTCAAAGTACCATTGGACAGCATGCACTGAAGGGACTCTGCTGGTCCCCGGTGTAAGAGGCTCTCCAGTGCTTCTTGGGATTTCTGGCCAGGGCCCTGCTCACAAGTGTCCAAGTGCTTCTGACTACCTCTGGGGCAAAGGTTATACTTGCTGGGGGAAGGGAAAGGCCCTACCCTGGTGACTCCACAAAGACAACTCCTTTTCTTTCTCTTCTGGCAGCATCTGCCCAAGACCAGCAGAGCTCAGGCTTTAGGGAATGGGGTAGCCATGTAACAGGAAGGAGAGGGGCCAGGAACAGCCTGGTTGCGGTGCTCTGCTCAAGGGATGCTCTTAACAGTCATCGGTAGAGACTGACAAAAGGGGTGACCTGACTCGGATGTGGCTGTCTCCCTCCCTGTAAAGAGTGCTGTGTTGAAGGGACTTCCCTATCTTTCTACAATGATCAGATTCAGAGCCCTAGAATCTGGAATGAGAAAGAGCAAGCGGGGGATAGAATGACAAGTTTACCAAAGTATTAAGGGGACAGAGACTTTATCATCAAAATGAGAATGCAGGATAAGGGTGGTTGCACCCCTCCTCAGAGCCTGAAGGAAGAAATTTTAGCATACGGTAAGCTGTGCTCTTCCAGCTCTGGTTTTGTACACTGGGAGGTATTTATTGCCTGAGGGACGGTACAGTCCAAATATACATATTCCAGAGTGATTCAGGCTCATTGGCAATGACTGATTTCCTAAGCAATATGGGGGGACATTTTTAGTCTTTGAGGTCATTCTTATGGAGAATAATCACAGGCCCCTCCAGGTACCCTGTGGTGTTCACACGAGAGCCAGGTTCCTGGTTGGCAGGTAACAGAGGTGCCCTGAGCAGCTCTCCCATGTCTCACTTATTCTGGAGAGAAGCAGGCATGCTCTCATGGCCCCAAGACAGCCCAAAGATTCCATCACAATATGACTCAGGAAGGACTATTCCTACTTCCCCCATACCAGCCCAGGCCTGGTCCTCACCTCCTGTCCGTTAACAGTGCTCTGGACTCGGCTGTGGAAGGAGCCAGCTCACCAGTCCGGGCGTGCCCAACCTGTTTATTCCTGCCTCTTCATTTGACTTAAGCTGTTCACCCCAACTGGAATGTCCCATACCCACATGCTTATTTAAGTTCTACCCAATGTTGAAGACCTAGATCTTAATGCTCCTCTGTTAAATGGCCCTCTAATCAATGCCGACCTAATTATTCACAACACACTAGATCTATTTCCCCTTATTCACATTCACTTAATTACTCATATTCCTCTGTTTGCTCCATCATTTATCTGAGCTAGTTTCAACTACCCAAGAAGACAGTGACATCTTAAAGAGGGGCCTAGGCTCCCCATCAACGTACCATCTTGCAATGTTTTAAACAAACAATTTTAGGGATTCTTTAACTCAAAACTAGACTATAATCCCTGAGGGCAGGGTCCATCTAATGATTCTTTGTAACTTCATTGCATGGCATGACACCTGAACGTGGCAGGTAACCTATAAATGTTTACACACAGACCTCACTGCATGCCTGTTGGGTGGTCAAGGAGAATGAGTAAGTTGATCGGAGCAAAGCTTTCTTCCTGTCCCTCTAACCCTCTGTACTAAGCATCCCAAATTCTGCACACAGAATTACTGAGTCTACAAAGAACTACCAGGCGCCCAAATGTGGGCTTGTGTTCTGGGTGCCATATATGGGAAAAAAGAACAGAAAAAGAGGACCGCCCCTTGTTCCCCTTGGCCCTTTACCCCAAGCCCCACCCCACAGACTGGGGACCAGCCCCCGCCCCTGCCTTTGTCTCTTCTCAAATCCCCGTAGCTGGGGAGGGAAGAGGAGAGGGGAGGGGAGGGGACCTGCCTTCTCCTCGGGCATCAGTGAGCTCCACCCTTTCCTGTGGGCTTTCTTTCGTTAAACATTTGTTAAAATCAAACCTGAATAAAACTACATGTTTAATATGAAAAAAAAGAAAAGAAAAAGATGACTGGTCCCTGCTCATGAAGGGCTTACCCCCTAAATGTTTTCAGGGACAGACACACACACACACACACACACACACACACACACACACAAACACACACACTCAAAAGCAAGTTATAAAAGCATTATACAAATAATACAGACCGAAGACTACATAAATAAGGGGCAACCAGTGTGTGGCTGCTCAGGGAAGTCTCCCCAGGGAAGATGATTTCTGAGCTGAGAGCTGTGTACTCTGCCTGCATACACTTTCCCCTGTGGCCTTTTAAACTCTGAGACAAAGCTGGAGTACTTTGTTGTTTGGCTGACACTTGCCTTGGTGTGTGGAACATTAACATAATACTAGCCTGATGTTTGCATTTTATGTAAAATCCTGTATCAACAAGACCTGCCTGGGTTCCCCCCAGTTTTTCTTTCTTTTCAAAGGAAAATGAGTAAAGGGCTCAAATCCACACGAATGAGAAAAGCAGAACCCAAGAGGCAGGCTTTCCAAGTAACCCAACGGATGGCAAAACAAAAAAAAAAAAAGCAATTCTATGATTTTTAAAAATGAAGTATGATTCTAGGGACTCAAAATGTGGAAAGTATGACAGAGCACAGCAGAAAATGAGACATCCTAGCCCTTAAGCAGCACGCAGTCTAGTTGGAAAGACAAGAACACGTACAATGTCGTTAGATCACAAGGAAACAAAATCAGGCAGGCTCCTTGGCAAACCTAAGGAAGAGCAACGCAGGGGTGGAGGGGAGGTGCCAGCATGCGAATTACTAGGAAGGCTTTGCTGGAGTGGGAGCCCTTGGGGTCGCCCTAGAAAGTGGGGGATATTTGAGTAGAAGGAGAGGAGCGTCCAAGGTGGAAGGCGGAGGTTGAGGGGATCCGGATGAGAGTCCTGTGACCTGGGGGGAAATAAGCTGTTAGGGCTGAGGGAGGGGGCCTGCATAGCTGGAGTTCAGAAGGCATGTCCGGGGATGGCAGATGAGGGGAGAGCTGGGGTGGGGTCCCTTACTGTCAGTGAGATGAACTTGCACTGCCATGCAGGCTGCCCTTGGGAAGGAAATTGGGCCAGGGATCCATGTCTTCGTTCAGGCTCTGAGCAAAGCTAACCCTCAGAGATCTTTAGGAGAAACATTCAAATCCACAACAAAAGAAACCCCTTTGCCATCCTGAAGACTCTCTGTGCTCCAAGGACATGACAACCCTGCCTAAAATAGGGGCAATATCAGCACCACGCAAACCTCTTCTGAGAGGCTAGGAAAGCTATTTTAGTAGCCAGCCAGCTTCCCAGCCACTCAGATAGCAGAGAAATGCACGGGGCACCAATTTCCATGGAGCACCACAAGACTCCAGAGAGTGGGGCCACACAGTGGACTACAATTTCCTCTGACTTCTCGACTAACCCAAAGGGCCTCACCTAATGGGAGGGGTACATCAGCTGAGCCAGGACCTGCAGGGAGCAGGCAAGGAAGCCAAAAGACTGAGAAGGGCCTGGTTCCCATGCCCCACCCACCATTAATTCTCCTAAGTCCCCGGTATAGAATAAAAGACAGCCTCCTGCTGCATAGTGATATGATTACATTTATAGAAGCTCCCCTCTTACCAGCGAAATGTGACCTTCATACTTTTCTTATCTTAATATCTGAGTAAACATTTGTTGTGCAAGCGCACAAATAAGGGTTCTAAAGGTGAACCGTGGTGTGTCTACTAATACCACGCTGCTCCAACCCCAAGCACCAGAAAGCCCTTTTGGCTCTGTAGAGGACTTCTTTCTCTCTCCCTTAACTCCGGGCACCAAAATTAGCTTCGTCAACCTTAGCCAGTACTGGAGTGAATACTGCCATTCGAAAATAGCATCTGAGGACTCTTGGAAACACAGGAGAGAAATAGAAGGGTACAGTGGTTTAGATACTGAAGAAAGCAATTTCACTGGAGTGCTCTTTAAACCAAGTGTATAGGAAATGAGCATTATCAGGATTTACTCTGGAATCTTTATTAAGTGAATGGTAGTCTTCTAGCTCCCTGTGGTACCCACATGGCGTATTTTATATATACTGGTTGACTCCATTATGCACAACTGTCTTCATTCAGAAAAATATTGTAGAGATTATGTCCATAAAAGAGCCTTGACCAAATGACCGGTGCTTGAACTCAAAAATTCTACTTTGCAGTCTTATTTCTAGAATAATCTGTAAAAACATCTTGGGTCCCGTTTTCCCAGATATTCGATCATCCAGAATTGATTTTTTTAAAAATTTGTTTTAAAGTTCCTAGGAATGGATCCTCAAACAGCCCCTCAGGAGCATAATTCTCTGTTGTTTCCTCTGTGGAATTCATAAACAGAGCAAAGCAACCAATTTTTCTGGTGTGTGCTTAAAGCCACTCTTTCCTGCAACTATGTATGACGTCTTTTTCCAGGACAATCTTTCTCAATACTCCAAAGTGCTTCAGCAACAGGAAGTTGTAAAGGTAGGAAAGAGGCCTGTAAATATTTGCTGTAATTACTCATTAGTAATGAGAATAGTTACTACTGAAGTTTGAGTCACCCCTTTTGTGCTCTTGGTTCTTTATTACCTTGTAACAGGAGTCCCAGGGGATGCCTAAGGGGCCTAACCTCACCGAGGACACCTGGGTCCAGTGGTAGGTTTCACTGCAGACAGTGTGGTTTGCTTCTGTCAGCAGCTCAATTTCCCAAGTATAAAATTAGGATAATGTTTTGCCCTTCCTTCCCCCTGCCCCCAACCCAGGGCAGTCAGGACAAATATTATACACAGTAGTTACAATATGAAAAAAACTTTTTTGAAAATTTTGTATC
Source organism: Eumetopias jubatus (assembly GCF_037043125.1). Lineage (NCBI taxonomy): Eukaryota > Metazoa > Chordata > Mammalia > Carnivora > Otariidae > Eumetopias > Eumetopias jubatus. The sequence continues at coordinate 73,711,554 of NW_028274815.1, forward strand.
AAAGTACATGTATCTGTTAATACAACATCAAGACACAGAGGAAAAAAACAATGTATGGCTAGACACACAGCACAGTGACTTAAAGGATTACCGCCACCAATAACCATATGCCTTAACTGATGTATTTTAAAGGATTTACAAAAGGCTTCTGAATGGTCTCAGATTGAGCCCACGTGTCTCTTATTCATAGCAAACCACTGACTCCCCACAAGAGCAGGGAGTCTCAGACTGAAAATGAGCCTGAGAGAACCAACTAAAGTCACAACCAAACAACTAAAGTCACAGAGTTGATTAACTTCTACAAAAACTATAATATTGGCTGTACCCCCAGCATTTGCAGGAAGCCGACACAGTGATGGGGGGCTACCCTCCAGCAGCACCATCACGAATATAGCATAATGGAGTCATTTTCCTTGCTCATGTGTTTTATTACACAGCCTAACTCAGTAAAACCACTAAGCTGCTAAGATTCCTTGAACTAACCTCTTAGGGTTTTTTTTGTTTTTTGTTTTTTGTTTTATCGGAGGGTGCCATGAAAAGGGGATGCAGGAAGTCACCGGAGGCATATAAGAAGAGAGTTCTAACAATCCACTTCCAAGGCTTTGGAGAACTGGGGAAATGATGAGTGTGTGACAGATAAATACTCTTTTCTTAATGGGTCATTCTCCTTACTAACGAACCACCCTTTCTGAAGTATCTTCCCACATGAGAAAAGGAACGGCTTCCCAGAGTCATTATCTTGCACACAAGTGACTTATAACGTTAAAACTGAAGACTTTTTCCAAAGTGGGGGGGGAAGTGTGTGCCTCCTGGGAACATGCGAAGCTTCTGGTGGTCATACCATGTAAGAGTTTTTGCTGATGTACAAGTGGCACCTGGAAACAGCCTGAGGCCGTCAAGCAAACCAGTATTTCTAGAGAAACTAGGAAAACAAAAGGCCCCTTCCAAGTAGATAACATTCTAACCCATTCTGCACCTGTCTCCTTAGATCCAGAGATCTCAAAGGGCCCCGCCACTCTTCTTGACTTCATACTTGCAGGCCAGTCTGTGGCTTTCAATACACAGGACCAGACAACTGGCAACAAAGTACACCCAAACTCTGCCTGGAAACCACAGAGGCTGTGAGGGGCACATACCAATGCATAACTACCACATATATGATGATATGCAACTGCCCAGAGGACTTGCTTCTCTCTCGGTTATGATATCTGTTGGTGCAATTACATTTTACAGCACGGGGAAAGCTCAGAAAACCCTCCTAGGCTCACAGTGCTGAAGCCAGTGTTGGGATGGCTGTGAAGGCTCAGGGCTTCTCAGAGAGAGGAGTATATAAAAATGCAACATATTATTATTGCAACAGTTTTGGCTATTCTTTATTCCTCCATCCATTCTTTCCTTCCTGTCCTTGCAATTTCAAAAGATCAAAAGAGCCAGAGGAAGTCTTGTGCATCTTGATTTGGAGATGGTTCTTCAGAAGCCACAGAGGAAGACTTCTAACAGGTTCTCCTGCACAATGGAGTCTGAAGGCTAAAGTAATTATTGAAGTCTTGCCACCAGTGAAGGGCGGGAGGTGGAAAGCTTTGAACTTCTTGGGGGCAGTAGAGAACCACCTCCGGTCAGAGTTGAGGGAAACCCATGAAAAATAAGAATTTCCAGGACTTCCAAGTCCACCCTTCAGATCTTCAATCCCTGTGTGTGAGGTTCAATACAGGGATGAGTCACAAAAAAGTAATTATAATAATTATAACTACAACAGCAAAAGCAGTTATCATTTATAGAGTACTTACCACGGTCAGGCATGGTATTAAATACTTCATAGACAGCTTAGAAAAGGTAAGGGGGAATGGACCTCCGGTTAAATGTACAGACTCTAGAGACACTTGGCCCAAATCAAATCCCACTCCCACTGATCGCCCTTTGGCAGTTACCTTTCTATACCTCAGCTTTCCCATCAGTGAAATGGGGATAATAACAGGGCTTATGCAACAAGGTTGTTAGGAGGATTAAAAGAGTTAACCCATGTAACGTTCTGAGAATAGAGCCTACACAAATGAGACTAAAATGTTCAGGTCTTATGGTTTTGTCCTACTGCATATATTATTTCTCTTAAGGACACACACATTCTTAGTGCATAAAAGGGCCTCCAAATAATTGTTTGAGGATGATGGAAAGTGTGAGGACAAATGTTCATGGCTGCTTTAAGAGCATTAAGAAAATGAATCACATCATCCTGAGGGGCTCAGTCGGTTAAGTGGGTGACTCTTGAATTCAGCTCGGGTCATGATCTCCAGGTTGGGGGACTGGAGCCCAACATTGGGCTCATGCTGGCTGTGGAGCCTGCTTAAGATTCTCTCTCTGCTCCCCCCCCCAAAAAAAAGAAAGAAAAGAAAAAGGAAATGAATCACACCAGAACTAACCCTGTGCTGTGCGCTCACTCCCCTTCCTTCCATTACTGAAGGCAGCTGTGTGGGTGGGTAGACAGGCCAGCCAGGTACAGGTAAGCTTAAAACGCACCACAAAATCTTTACTAGATACACACACACCAAACCCCTCCCCCATCTCCAAAACAGGGAGAGACACTGGAAGTGAAATGTGGGAACTGTCTGGGACCAGAACAGAAAGATCCTGAAATGTAAGGCAGTCACCGAATCAGACACTGAAGAACAAGGGCTTGTCTTTTTCAGATCACAGAAGCTCTGAAAGGCTACTGAGAGCTGGGCAGACTTCCCTCGGGGAAAAAAAAAAAAAGGCTTATATACACAATATCTTGCACCCAATTTCAGAAGCTCACAGACCACCCCCTGAAGCCTACTCACAAAGCCCAGGTTAAGCTCCCTCTCTCTTCTTGGCCTTCTTGAAGTCATAGCTGTCTGCACTGTTATCCTCAGAGGGACCACAACCTCTACCCTATCACTCCCAGAACCCTACTGGACACCTCCTCTCGTGCCCCTCACCCAAAAGTTCTAAAGAACAGCAAACATTCATCTTCGGGGCCTTTCTGTCCATAATATGGAAGTACACAAGAAGGAACACTCCTGAACCCTCTGCCTTTTCTTTACTCTCATTACCCCCAACCCTGACTACCCCCATTTGACCCTACCAGAGTCAGTCTCCATGCTGGTGGTCAGCATCTGCCCTGTATGATTCCAGGGAAAACTATGGATCAACTCTCCCACCCACCAACCCACACAATATTTTTCAATAACTGTTACAGCCTGAAGTGCTACTAAGAGCTTCTCATCTTTAGCTTCAAAAGATTTGATTCCAACAAAAAAGCTACATGTAAGCTGCTACTATCTATGGATTTAGGTAAGCTTCCTTATGTGTGCTCCTCTCCCCACCAATCAAACTAAGCAACTGAAAGCGCCATATCTCCTATTTCTTAGTCTCTTCTTTAGCATTTTATCCAGAGTAGGAGCAAGTATTCAACACACATTTGTTGTCTTACTGATTTATATCAGGGTGTGAACAGCAGAGCTGGTTTTCATCATGAAAACAGACATCATGGGCCTGGGGGCTCCGTGAGGAAACATCGCTAACTTGACACCATTGGCAAAAACCCTACCAGGTGAACTATCAGTGGTGAACTATCAGTGATGGGCAGTACTAGAAGCAAAAGGGAAGCTTCATTAGGTTAAAATGAAAAGTCATGTTGGTATGAAACAAAACTGGGGAAAATACATAAAAAGCAAATGCTATTGGATAGATTTCTTGAAAAGGAGAAACGCCTAAATCTTGAGATAAGACATGACAGCAGGTGTTTTCAAATGTATGGGGCTGGAATCCTGGAGAATTAATCCTGAGAATTAATCTAACTGGTTCCTTCTATCTGTAAACATTTTATACCATAAATTCCTAGAGAGAGTTGAGGATCACCCTACACACACATATGCAAACACATACACACACACACACACACACACTGACTGACTTACATTCTAAGTGAATTAAATAGTTTGAGTCTCACAGTTCTCACTCTTAGAGAAAATGCCAACTCAGGACAGGAATCAATCTAGCAACTGCTTGAATGTCTCCGCTGACATGGGGCTCTCTACTTCACAATCTGCTCTGCTGTGCAACAGTTTCGGTTTTCTTTAATGAGGTCCACAGATACGTAAATTTTTTTTCTGAGTGAAATAAAGGGAGAGCACTAAGACAATTGAATTCAAACTTCCCGAAGTTTATAGACAATGGAACCCGCGCCAACTCTGCTTCCTATTTTGCAAAAAGCAAACAGAGCCACTGCTCCTGCAGCTTGAAGTCTTTTATAATTATCTAGAAGAGCAAATCTCCTTTCTACAAGGTTCAGTGATTTGGCTGGGGTGCAGGAGAGGGCACTGTAATCCTTTGGAAATCATTTTCACTGTTTAGAGGCATTTCAGGGCTGGGGATACTATTTTGTCAACAATTGGAAAATACGTAATTAATTGAAAGCAATGAACCAGGGTTCTTCTGATTCTTACCAGCACTAACTTTCCTTGCGACTAGAAAAGTCACTGAACCTCTCTGGGCCTCAAACTAGATGATTTCCATGAGCCCTTATAAAATGATTGTTAAGCTCCTCATCAGCAACACGGAAAAAAACCCTGAAACCACAGCATTCTTTTTGAATTTCGTGAAAGCTGTAATGAATTAAATAAGAAATGCCTGAACCTAGAAGGTGTTAAACCAACTCCTTATCATCCCTGCATTCTGCTGATTTCTGGTAATGCAGTGGACAGAGAAATCAAATGATAAAGGAATATTTATAGAAAATACACCTACATTGAGAAAAACTGCCTCGCAATAGTTTTCCCATCAGAATTGGGAAAAGGTGGGCTTTGATTTTATTTTAGCAGAGGAACAACTAAGTCCAGCTGGTGAGGATGGGGGGGTGGGTTGGCGGGGAGAGTAGTTTGAAAACTTCTGGTCCATGTCTCCAACTCCCCTTCCACCGCTGGCCCTGCATTAAGTGATCTAAGCATTCCAGAAAGGTGCTCTGAGCTGGGTCTGACTTTGGAGTGGACTTTGCTCCTGGATTATCCAAAGATCTCATTTACATTTACCTGAACCACTCTCCAATCCCCACACACCTAAGAACATCCAAACCCTTCTCTCCCAGGGAAAGGACTCAGAAGTTGTTCTATCAGGAAGTGAGACACTTTCCAGCTCTTTTTAAGTAGGATCCACACTCAGCATGGAGCCCAATGGCCTGCTGAGCTTGAGCTTGAACTCAGATCCTTGAGATCAAGACCTGAGCTGAAATCAAGTCAGATGCTCAACCAACTGAGCCAACCAGGCGCGCCACTTTCTAGCTCTTCACGGAAGAGAACCTTAATTAACAAGACACCCCCAGACTACTTCCACCTGACAGATTGATACAGAAAGGTAAGTGTGTGCAGTACCCTTAGCAAGCTTCCGTTTCTGTCTCTGAGATCAGTAGGAATGCCCACTACCACCAAAATGCACTTTGATATTCACCATGGAAGCCTGCCAGCCAGCCAACATTTAGAAAGTAAACTCTTTATTATTAAACATTAACATATGCCATCAAGGCATGAAGGTTTTGGAACAAAATAATCCCGCCCACTTCTTGAGGGCTGCTGTTGAACCAGAAGAATGACAAATCTTAAGAACCAATGTTGCAGAATCATCATCATGAGAGCCCCTTCAGCAGGCATCACACTGCACTTGGTACTTCTGGAAAGCTAAGGACACTTAGATGACACACTAACTTTGAATGTATTGGTTCACATGCTTTAATTACACCTTGGTCCCGCAAGGAGCCTGCTGCGAACAAACAGCCAGACGCGAAAAGTAAATACAGATTTCAAAACAATTAGCCAGAGAGGAATTGGACAACCCTTCACGGGACTCTGGAAGGCGAGGGACACGCTGTTTGTCCGGCCAGTTTGCAACCCAAACATCCAAGCAAGTCGCCGAGGGCGGACACACTCGGCGCGGTCACCAGCCCCGCGCAGCGGCCCCGCAGCGGCCTTCAAGGCGGCTCACCAGGCGATCGCCGCGGCGGTTCTTTAAACCCGCCGCTCTGGAGAGTAATTCGGAGTCTGATTACCCAATTTTTTTCCTTCTCCTATTCCAGCTCCCTCCCTCTCCAACGAAGGAGGCATTACAGAGGGTCCAAGTAATTATCTCCCCTGCTCCCAAGTTTCTGGCGACGATTAATATACATAACACAAGGACCCGGCGCTGAAGCCGCAGGGAGAAGCTAACACTTCACACAACTGTCAAGATTGCCATCAGTCCCCACCTCCGCGATTGCAACAGTCACTGATAGGCATCACAGTTGTATACTGTACCATAAATTCCCTCGCCTGCTCCAGAGCCCAAAGTGCGCTCAGAAGAGCTGACTATAATTTTGTTTTTTGGTTGTTCAGTCATTACTATTGGCATCAGGATGCAGGCTATGTTGGTTTTACAAAATGCGTTGGGATCTTAAGCTCTCTTCCTTGCTTTGCCGCCCTCAAAAGTCACAGGCCCCCAAGGGAGCTGCGAGGCCCCGGGGGCCCACGCTCCCTCACCCAGCTCAGGTCCGGGGCCGCCACCGTGACGCGGGAGGGGGAGCTGCGGCCGGGAAGGGGGACCCGGGTCCCCCAGAGACCCAGGAGCAAGGGCCCCGGCGCCTGGCCAGAACGCGCGCGATTCGCTCCCGTTTATCAAATCCTTTTCCGCGCACCGAGGTGGGAACCGCTGCTTTCCACCAGAAGATACACGGTTTCTGGCGCAGGTCCCACAGTGGCAGTCCGAACAAGAGCAAATCAACCCAGGCACTGAGCTCTCGGGGCCAGTCATCCCCTCCCTTCGCGTCTCGGTGCCCCATCCCCGCACAACCGCCCCGCAGCCCTGCGGCTGATCCGCCCCGGCTCAGGCAACAAGTTCATTCCATTAATCCACAACCCCCTTCCCCTCGCGAAACCCAGCCCCGCCAAGCGGCCGCCGAGGGCGGGGCTGAAAACGCCAGCCCACCGGGGCAGCCCCAGCGGAGACCAGAGGAGTAGGGGGCCAGGCCGCCAGCCTCGCACGCTCGCAGGAGGCGAGGCCGTACCCACGCTTGCGTGGCCGCACGGTGCGTTCACACCCGCGCTGGGAGAGGATCCGGCGGGGAGAAGCCGGGCGGGGGCGGGAAGGCAGTGAGAGTTGGCCGGAGTTGCCTCTCACCCAGTGCCGAGAGGCTCGCGAGGGCAGACGGGCGGATCGTGGCTGCCCTTCTCTGTCCTCTTGAGAGAGAGACACTGGGACCTCCCAGGGGCACCCAGTGTCTCCATTCCCTCCCCGCACACCAACGCATCTGCCCTCGCGAGGCAACCCTGCCCACCACACAACTCTCCTCCCGAGTCAAGGTGCGGGATCAGGAAGGGGGCTTCTCCAAGCTTCAGTGGGATCTGCAAACCCGGAGTAGGGCCCTTTGCTGCGTTCTGGCCCCTCCGCGGAGGCGCGTCCCAGCGCGGCGCTCCGCCTCCGGCCCCTGGCCAGATTGGGGCGCAGTGCGAGCACAGTAGCTCCTTTGGAAGGACCCGTGGGGTCCCAAGGAAAAGAGACTAGTGGATGGTGCCCCACATGCGAAAGCTGAGAAAGTCCAAAGTTGACCTGGGTCAAGTCAACCCAGAAACATTTCAACATGTGGGCCTCATGAATTTGGAGCGGGGGGCTGGAGCGGCGGCGATCTGGGAAGGTTCCGCGCGCCACAGCCTCTCCGACCTCCAGGGCCATCTCCCTGGGCCTCCTGGCCTCATCGCGCGCGCAGATTCGCGACTTCTTCGGGCCACAGAACCCTCCACTGCGAAGCCGAAGCGCCGCGTCCACAGACGGGGCACCTGCTCTGCCCCCTCGAAGCGCTCCACACCGACCCTCGGGCCTCAAAGACCCCTGCGGACTCCTCTTCTAGCCGCTCTCGGTCGCTCCGACCCCGTGCGGCGTGGCCATCCCCCTCAGACCAGCTTCCTGGCCGGCTCAGACGCCCGCTTACCTTTTCTTCTCCTTGTCAGCTGTCATTGTCACCGTGGCGCTCTCAAACGCGACACCTGAGCTCCCCGGCCGGTGGGGATTGCAGTCGCCCCCTTCGATGTGGCCCTCGCCTACTCCTTGTGGCCCGGGCCGGTGTTAAAGGTCCTAGGTGCTCGCAGGTCCCGAGCGCCCCGCACCGTCAGGTGGAAGTTCTCGAGCTGCTGGCTAGGTGCGGGGAGGAGGGCGGAGAGAGGTGCCGGGGAGGAACCTGCACGGGGAGGCGGGGTCGGGGAAAGGAGTGGGAGGAGGCTGTCAAACCCAAAAAGAGGGCCGCGAGAGCGGGACCTTAGTTCCTTTTTCCCACGAAGAGGAGTCACTTTTCTGGGTTTTCAAAAATAAAAATAAAAATAAGAAGTGGCTGCAACAACTGGAGTTGGAAGAGTCCAAGGCCGGGCGGGCGCGACCGCGGAGATGACCATACAGTCTCAGGACACTGCCGAGGATTGTACAGCCGCCTCAGGCTAGCGCTGTGTTGGGTGCAGGGGCTGTGTCGTGGACGGCTCTCAAATGTCCGGCTCTCGGGGCCGCCAGCCCACTTTAAAAACTCCTGCGGCCGGGAGGGGGAGGGAGGGGGAAGGCGCGGGGGGCGCGGGCGCAGGGGGCGGGGGCGGGCGTGCGCCGGCAGGCCCCGCCCCCTGCCCACCCCGCCCGCGCCGCGCCGCGCCGCGCGCCCGGGCAGCCCACTGCGTCCCGGCCAATGGGGAGGCGCGGCCGCAGCCTCTGCCCTGACCCCGGCCCGCCCCCTGCCCCCGCGCTCGGCTCCGCCGCGGCCCGCCCGCCCCGCCTCCTCCCTTTGCAGTTCAGAAGTTGTTTATGAGGTCGGCGGGGTGGCTTGTGGCAAGGTGGGACTCCGTACCGGGCAAGCGCAACCCAAGTGAGGCTAGCCGGCAGCGAGAAAGTCGGTCTCCGGGAGTGCTACGGACAGCGGGAGTGCCCCTTTGCACTGGCGTCCTTTCTCCTCTGCCGTACCTTTGGGACCGGGGCAGGACTGCGAGCCCCGAGCGTCCCGCGCTCTGTCACGCCACGCGGAGCCGCTCCGCAGTGCCGCTCCTGCGTCCCTCGCTCTGCTGCCTCGGCCCCGGGCCCTCTGGGGATAATTCCGAGGGCCCAGCAGCCGCGCTCCGAGCCCAGGCGTTGCGCTTTTCCCGGCAGAACGCGGCTGACTTTGCCGTCTGAAAGAAGAGGCAGGGAGATGGATCACCTGCTCCTGTGGGGTCTGGGGAAAACAGTGCAGTGAAATAGAGCTAGGGCTTTACCTGCTCTTCCCTTCCCTCAACTGGTAGACCTGTTTGCTTGCGGGGTCGTGTTGGACTGTGTGGTTTCGGTGAGGATGCGGGAGAGGCGGGCCCTCGCTTAGGGCGAGGGCCTGCTGCACCCTGCTCCCAACACCTGACCACCACCGCGTGGGACCGGGCCAATTCAGAGTTGGACAAGTCAGTCTGGCTTCCTAGTGTGATTTTGGGGATAAGAATTGACAGCGTGTCCTCAAATCACAGGATTTCAGACCTGCCCTATGTGTCTCCAGTGTTTTATTGAAGCGCTAGGAACAATCAAGTCTGCAGGTGTTGAGTGTAGAGAGATCAGTGATCTAAGGGGCAGGCCATTAGAGCTCCTGGATTTTCCAGCTGCGCTTTAAACTCTGCTTTCAACCCATGCTGGCCCGGGCATCTACGCTCCACGTGCCTCTGCCCCGACCCGATCGACCCGATCGATCTGCTCTCCCAAGAATCCCAGCCCATTTACTACCTACATTATGTGGATCCAGATCTCAGGATGGGACGGGGAAGGCTCAATCTTCCAAGATTTGTGAAAAGTTTCATAGGTGTGAGTGGAAGAGAAGAGAAAGCAAGGGCCACGGGACTGGTAGCCCTCGCACTGAGAGCCTTGCTGTACGTTTTCCCCATAAGCCTTGTCAGATTTTATATTAAATAATCTACATAATGAAACTCCAGGACTTTATGCAAAGTGAGCAGAGCCAGTCACAAAAGGACAAATACTTTATGATTCAGCTATTATGATGTATCTGAAGTAACGAAATTCATAGGAACCAAGTAGAAAGGTGGTTGGGGGGGGGATGGGATGGGAATTAGTGTGTAATGGGTATACAGTTTTGCTTCTACAAGATGAAAAAATTCTAGAATCTTGTACAAAATGTGAATATATTTAACTCTACTGTACACTTTAACATGATTAGGGTGGTAAATTTAATGCTAGCTTTTCTTTCTACCACAATACAAAATAAAAATCAAGAAAAAATAGTCGTAAATGGAACTTTTTTTGGTATAGGTTTGTGTTATCACCAAAATACAAAGTAAACATTTTTCCCTCGCACGCCAGGAGGGGTGGGGCTACTTTTCAGGGGCCTTTGGAAGGCACTGGACAGCAGAATAGAGAGAGGAGAAAACTTGCCGAGAACTGGGGAACCAGGCACATTTTCTCATTTTCCTAGAGCCATGAGCACTGTGTACACAGACTTTGAAATCAAACATCATGCCTGACAGCAAGGGATTCAAACAAAGATTGCGAATCTCTCTAGGGAGCCATTTCTTGAGACTGGTAGGTTTCAGAAATGGAGTGATTTCATACTGGGCTTCTTCAGCCACTCAGTCCTAGTGGACACACTTATTTATCTTAATAAAGAGATTGGTAAGACACAGTGCTTCCTTAATCGACAATAAGCTTACTTATCTCACTTGGTGCTGGAGTGGGAGAAGAAACAGGTGCTTTGGTGGCTTCCAGGTGCTCAGATGGTTCACTGTCTGAGGAAGGAGAAAATTCCTGAGTCCTGGGCTATGCTTAAAAGTCACAAAGCAACACCTCCAATGTACACAGAACATTTCAGCAATGCTGAGCTTATGAAATTCGATTTTTTGATATAAAAAAAAAAGGAAAGGTGAAGTGTCACTCAACACATCTACCGCATTAATATTGCTCCTTCCCCATGGCCAGCCTGCCCAACTTTCTAATTGGGATTTTGCCCTCTAAGTGAAAGGTCCCCAAGCTCCGATAAACAACTGGATGGATATTATGAAAATCCTAGGGAGTAACTTTGAAGAGTCTGGGATTTTGGCAGTGTCTGAGAGATTCACCAAAAGCCCTATATGGAAGGATTGGACCCAGCCTTGCTTAGAGCAGAGCTGAGCAGCCCAATGACCTCTTAAGATTTCTTCCAGGATGCAGTTAAACAACCTCTGCAGGAAGGAGCTGAGAGTGTAAACCCAACACAGGCCTGTGGCTAGAGTGTCCCATTTTACTTTTTAATGCCCACGGAGCACTGCAGCAGAAAAGCTTTAAAAGATGATGGCGGAAAGAGATGGATTCCGGGATTTAGAGGAGTGTCTCTAGAGACAATGATCTTTTGGCCACAGAGGGCAGCAGAGGGCATCACTAGGCAAAACTCCCAAGCTGCTTCAAATGGGAGCAGCTGCCCATTTCCCAGCAAATCTCTCTACCTGTCCCCCAACCCTAGACTGGACAGCTTGGCAACACAGTCTGTGACCCCGGGAGAATACTGACTTGTTTTAATGTGGGACGAGACTGGGTCTCTAGCTTCCTCTCTTCTCTGTAGAGCAGACACACCCTTAGGAGGATGGGATAGATGGAGACAAATTGTTAACTTACAGATTTGGTAGAGAGCAGACACCTGGGCTGCTGTGGGCAGGTGGAAGACAGAAGGTCTTGATAATCCTGTTAAAGTAACAGTACGACCCAGGATGTGGTTGGAAATTAGGTTGGGATGGGTGGGATCTAACAGGAGAGGAGATCTTGGAGGTCTGGGCTATTTCTTTAGTATTTTACAACTTTCATTGTATTGTCACATGTCAGGGCGGGGGTGCAAAATTTCAGGGGGCATTCACTCTCTGGTGGTAGTAGCCCTGGCCCTGCACATGTGTTATCTAATGGAATAACCATCAGGCCCTAGTCCCGCCATTTATTGGGTTGGAAGGGAAGTCACCCATTCCCTCACATTTGCCTGTTAGTCCTCCAAGCAAAACCAGCTCTTAAATTGTGACTTTAGGAGTCTATCCTCACACTCACCAATGAACTCTATGACCAGAAAACCATACCTCCTGTGTTTGGCTTCAGGCCAAAGTCGGAACATATGCTATATCTATAGTTAAACATGACTTTTGACCCTACAAATCCAGATTTTGCCATCTTTCAAAAAGAATTCGGGATTCTTATTGAGGAAAGGGTTGAACATTTGTTTCTACTTGAATTCTTAGTGCTTACTAAGAAGAAGGACCCAGTTTTAAAGAAACCAGTTTTCCCACCCACATATCTGGATTATCGGTGACTTAGAGACTAATGTCTTTGCCCAGGAAAGGTCTTGTGTGTTTGTCATTTGGTCATTCACCAAATAGTGAAGGAGTCATTGGTCCATGGCCACTGTGTTATGTGGATTCAAGAAGAATGGAAGAAATCAATCTGGAGGGAGAGAGAGACGGTGGTTCCCTTCCCTCCAGGAGAAGACAATCCAGTTGTGCACCCACTGCATTTCCCAGATAATGAGATACACATTTACTTATTTTTCAAGGCTTTTGAAATCAGTGAGCATCAATACATAATGACTCCTTTCTTCCTCTCCAGAACTACTTTTAAATGAATATATATATATATATATATAATTTATATATTCTTAAAACGTTTTAAATATAAAAGTTGAGCCCAAGATCATATGCTCTAAACAATAGGTGTTGTAAGGATTTGGTGGTGGTGGGTGGGAGGGTGGAGAGAGTGAATAAGAAGGAAGATAAAGCTAGAGTCCCAGCCATCTTCACTGCTAGGAGTAAGAGATGCCTCGCCCAGACTGGCCCGTCTGCTAGGCTGGTGGGTGCCATCTCTGTGGGAGGAATGGCCTATAGGAAGGATGTGCCAGCCCCACCTTAGAGCAGAAAGGGCACAAGCAGAAATGAAGGTGCTACTATCAAGAGAGATGATGACATTAGGCCTCAAGCAGCACTGCTCTGAAATCTGGTAACTAAGAATGGCACAAATTGGGGGTCAGAGACACCCTCCTCACCCCTATAGTGTGGCTTTGGCCTGTAAGCGGTGTCAAAATGGGACTTTCTCTAGCTCAGTATCAAAATACAGAAATACAGAACTAGCAAAAGAGCTTTTGAAATGGTTTTGCATGCTTCAGTCAATGCCCACCTCAAGGGAGTGTATGGACCAATATAGACAAGGACTAGAAGTTGGACTTCTAGGATGGCGTTGTCAGCATCATGGAATTTCCCCTCCCCACACCGTGGACAAAGTTTTGCCTTTCAGCTATCTCCAAGTCCAGTGACTAGGGCTTACTGGAGACCACAGGAAAGCCTGATGCTCGTCCCCTGCAGCTTGAGGGACTCAGGAGACTGGCCCCCCACCCCCCCCGCCCCCGTTCCTGGTGAGAGTCTGGCTAAAGTGGCTGTTGGAGCCATGTGGAGGGCTGGGTTTGAGGCTTACTCCCACTCACCTAGTCATGGCAGTGGTGTGTTTGCAGGTTGGATTCCCCAGGAAATCAACAAGAGGGGGAGATCAGCATTCAGCAGGTTTATGAGGGAGCGCCCTGGGGATCAGCACCTGTGGGAGGAAAGGGACAGAAGAAGGACTGGGCAGAGGGCAGAGCAGAGCCTCCACAAAGGTCTCATCCAACCCCTAGGGCGTCCGAAGCTGGAACGGCTCTTCGGAGTTGTCCCAAAGTAGAGTAAAGGGGTCAGGCCTTTCTACCTCTGCCTTGATCAGTCAAGGCCTGTGGCCTTCGGCAACAGCACCCAGGGGGAGAAAGGCCTTCATTCCTGAAGGGGTATCTGGGCAATGATTAGAAGGTCCAACACAGAGCATGATGTTTACAGACCAGATGTGGAATTCACAGGAGGAATACCCACTGAGGATTTTTAAGACGATCCTGCCACGTGCATCTCTTCAAAAAGGTCTCAACAGAAAGAGATAGAGGTACCATTGGAGGCAGAAGCTGAGGAAGACCACAAATGACCCGCTGGAGGAGGGCCCTTCTGGAACCATGAGGGGTTGCTGTTGGAGGAGACCATCCAAGGAATCTACAAAGATACCAAAGAGGCAAATAGCTGCTATGGCCAGGGAAAACCAAAGAGAAATTACACCCATGCTAGTAAAATGAAGGCGAAGAAGGAGGAGGGGGGACGAGGAAGAAGATGAGAAAGAAGAAGACGGCGACATTCCTATTCTCTTTTCCCCTCTCCTGGCCTAGAGGGGCCAGTGTAGGCCAGGGGAGGGATTAGGTGTAGAGGTGCTAGGTAAGGAAATATCTTAGTCTCCTCAGTGCCCGACAGGGCATCTGGCACAAAAGGGGCACTCAGGAAAGCTGACCAAACAAATATACAAATGTATAAATGAACAAATTAATGTATCAGCCGAAATCCTAGGGTGCAAGCAACAGATAGCATCTTCCCTCCTGTCCGCTCAGGTTTCCAGGTTGAAGCAAGTCTGAGTTGGGGAGGACAGAGCTTTAAGTAGGGGTGAAGCTGAGGATTTTCATTACCTACCAGACCCCAATGTTTATTTAGTATGAGCAAAGGAATTTCTATTTTTACTACTAAAGAGTGACTTTAAAAGTCTTGGGACCTCACTGAGATTTTATTTGAAGTGGGAACTAAATAATCCATCAAATGGACCACTTGAAAGTTTAATGAAAGAAAATAATAATGTTGCCTTCTGAGCGCATCATACAGATCCCATTTGTTCAACCTAACTCTTTCAGGGGGCTTGAGGCCCCTTTCAGGGCTTTGCATGTGGCTGATGTCAGAAGCCACAGTGCTGGTGATCCATTGGAAGGGCTTCAAGAGGTGACCAGAAGAAAAATTGGGCCCAAGTGGCAAATGTACTGACTCATTGTGGAGAGGGCCTTAACTATGGAAATCACAGGAAGTGCTGTAGAAGGCGAGGGAAAAAATGGCAGCTACAGATAGACCCCGTGAAAAATGCTCCAGGGACTCCCAGAAATAAGTAATGCGGAGACTGAGGAGCAAGAGGGAGGGACATCCTGTGGCAAGAGTCAGCCAAAGGGGGGCAAATAGAGGCAACAGTCAGCCAAATGCACAATGTATTTACATCTTGCACCACCATTGTCTTAATTTATTTGTGGCAAGGGACATCTTTCTCCTTAGCTCCTTAGCATCCAAACCTGAGCACCTTTCTATGTTTGGGGAGTTCCTCACTCACCTTATGAAGCAAGGCTTCACTAAAGAAAAGCCTTTCACTAAAGAAAGTAAAAATGCCAGACAATCTCAGCTTCTCTAGAACCCGTGGTGTGGACATGTGACTGGGGTTCTTTGAATCAGACACATCTACCCAGACTTTGAATCTCACTAAATCCAGGGAAAGCAGGCACCTTGTAAAGCAGTTGCCACCTTGCTGACCGTATCTTGGTGCCAGAAGTTCTAGCATCAGCATCCAGAGTCGTGAGTTGGTGGCTTGGCCATGTGAACTACAGTCACCTGCAGCGAGGCTCCGGTGTGGGGCTTTATTCCTGATTGCCTCAACCTCGGAGCCTGGCTCTCCAGTTACACCCCTCTCAGAGATTTTGTGAGGTAACCAGAACCTTTCTAATAAATCATTTCTTCTCAAATTGCTGGAGATAATCTCTGTTACTTGCAGGTAAGAATCTTGGCTGATATATTCATTCATTCATTCACTCATTCATTTGTAGGCAGTATTTACTTGATCAGCACCCGGTGAATGTTCACTATATGCCAGCTATCCTACTAGGCACTGGTGATACCAAGATAAATGAGACACGCGCCATTCCTCAAGGAACTTCTAGTCAGATAAGAAATCTTTGACGGGGGCACCTGGGTGGCTAAGTCAGTTAAGCACCTGCCTTCGGCTCAGGTCTTGATCCCAGAGTCCCAGGATCAAGACCTGTATCGGGCTCTCTGCTCAGCAGAGAGTGTGCTTCTCCCTCTGACCCTCCCCCTTCTCATGCTCTCTCATTCTCCCACTCTCTCTCTCTCTCTCTCAAATTAAAAAAAATAAGTCCTTGACAACTAATTTTCTATCTCTGGCCCTCAGTTTCCTGTTCTTTAAAGTGAGAGGGCTGGGTCTTAGAGCCTTTAGGCTCTGATGTTTGGATTGGCTATGCATCGTTCAGTTAAGTGGTGGTCTTTGCCCCAGAAGCCTCAGCTGGCAGAGATGTGAGGCCCTCTGTGGACTACTGAGGTCAGGGCATAAACTGCTTCTGTAGGGCCTCCATTTCCTACATGGAAAACTAATTACTCTGGGCATCTTACCTAGGCAGGTGCTTGGCTAAAGTTTGATTCGGCAGGAGCTGGTTTCCAGCACCTTCTCGCCTCCCCTTCCCTGGATCTCATTTAGAACAGTTCTCTTGACATCCTGAAACCCTAGGGCAGACCACAGAGCACCCAGCAATGTCTGCGAGGGAGCATAGCTGCGGAGAGAAGTTCATAGGGTTGGCTGGCCCACTCTCCGGGTTTAGATTTCAGATTTAGGCTAATAGAAGCACAAAGGAAAAATGGGAGGAAAAAGCCTCACAACCCCAGAAATGGCTTGACCCGCAACTCATTGTTATGTCTCCCCAGCAAAGTGCCTGCTGATTCAAGAAATGGTCAGAGATAGCAGGAGGCAATTGAGACTTCGGATCTATGTTAAGTGAGAAGGATGGTTACATGACATTTAGGGCATCTGGATACTACATGAGTTGGTTTCGAAACTTATTAATATACAAGGAATGAGGGAACAGTTTGCCCCTTTATGATTTCCATGGCTACGTAAAGGTTTTTCCCGTCTGCATTGTTCTGGAACTGCAGCTGGGTCCTTCTGTAAGCACTGAGGTTAGAGGGGACAGCGTCAGGGGCACACACTAACACGGCCCCAAATGGCTATGCATTCACATACATACATGCACATGGAGCACAGGTGCCAAGCCCAGAAATATGTTCCTGCACAAACCCCATTTAAAATGCTTCATTTTTCTGAGTGCATACCTCTGTCTTTGCCCTTTGAAGAAAACCAGGGATGCAATGCTGAGAATGTGCCTGTAAATACTTAAGATTTTAAACTCTGAGGCTTTTCTCTCGGTCTGCCTCTGAGGACTGCAGTCTCTGGTGCATGGATGCTGGGGGTCACAAGCCCGGCTGAGACCAGTGTGCTCAGTGACCCACCCCAGGGCCAGCGGAGGCACAGACGTTTCAAAGCCTTGAGACAATGCCTTACCTTAATCGTTAATTTTACGTTACAGCAGATAAGCCCTCCTAATCATTCTGTTTTGGGCTAAATTAAAGTGGGCCTTCATCAAACAGTCATTTATGGTAGAGAGATGCCTTGGGACATAAAAACATGCCAGTGGCAAAGTTCTAGGAAGATGACGCCAAGGCAGGGAGCCCAGAGTTCACTGTGTATGAAAGTGAAACTCATAATGCCCAAGGTTCAAAAGTAAGGCCATATTTAGAAGAGTTCTGGAAAGACCCATAGACGACTCCACAGTAATTTTACCTGTTAAGAATAGAAAGCACAGGGGCGCCTAGGTGGCTCAGTCGGTTAAGCGTCTGCCTTCGGCTCAGGTCATGATCTCAGGGTCCTGGGATCAAGCCCCGAGTCGGGCTCCCTGCTCAACGGAGAGTCGGCTTCTCCCTTTCCCTCTGCTCCGCCCCCCCACTCATGCTCACTCTCTCTCTCTTTCTCAAATGAATAAATAAAAAATCCTTAAAAGAAAGAATAGAAAGCACATTTTAAGAGTAATAAAACAACAGCACTTAAAAGTGTACCTTTCCGGGGCACCTGGGAGGCTCAGTGGGTTAAGGAGCTGCCTTCAGCTCAGGTCATGACCCCAGGGTCCTGGGATCGAGCCCCGCATCGGGCTCCCTGCTCAGCGGGGAGCCTGCTTCTCCCTCTCCCTCTGCCTGCCGCTCTGCCTGCTTGTGCTCTCTCTCCCTCTCTCTGTCAAATAAATAAATAAATAAAATCTTAAAAAAATAGATAAAAATAAAAATGAACCTTTCCAAATTCTCTCTCCAAATTTCATTGCACTCGAAGCCTCATCCCCTTTGTACGTATTCCAATCTTTGTTTAATTAATTAAATTTATTCTTTCATCCTTCCCTTCTTAAGCATTTATCAAATGTCCTGCTCTTACTCATCAGTGTGGTTGAAATTCAGCTTAGAAAGATGAATAAGACACAGCCCTACCCTCTAAACTCAAGAGTCCACTGTTGGAGACAAACTTGCAAACAGACAAAAATCCACACGTAAGAAGCTTAAAACCCTGTTCTTCTGGGAGTTCAGAATGGAGAATGATTCTGTCAGCCTGGTTGTGGGTGGGGATGTTAGGGAAAGTCTGCAGAAAAGGTGGCGTTGTGGCTGGGTCTCCAAGGGTGACCTGGAGTTTTCTAGTCAGAGAAGTGGCAGAAAAGCATTTCGGTCTGGGAGGAGGGACTGAATCCTCTCTTGCCACTCTCAAAGCAAAGGGCAGGGCATAGAGAAGCAACACAAAAGACCCTTCGAGGAGGTTTAGTTACTACGGTCATCTGAGATTATCAGCTCGTCTTGGCTCTATGGAACACTTAGAACACTTGTATTACTAATGCTTGATGGGGCCTTTGGAGGATGACCATGACACCCGAGCTGGTTAGAAAAGGAATATGACCCTTCTCTTCTAGCCATGACATTCCAGCTTTCCCACCATGAATTTGCTCCCAATAATTACATGGCCATTGTAGCAGTAATGACACCAATATACAGTGGTGAGTATTTCTCTGCAAACTCTGGGAGCATATGTGGAATGGAGCATGGATGTCCTTGACCTGGGTGGCCCTTAGCTCAGGTCACCAGGTAGCTTTTCCCAGGCCTTCATAAGAACAGTTTGTCTTTCTTGTTCAGTTCAATTTTTTACAAAACCTTCATGCTCCATTTATACTAGAATTTTGCACAATAGGTATTATTAACATCAGAGCAAAATTCCGTGGGTTCTAGAATCTCCTTGGGTATACCCGCTCTAAGCAAGGAGCCAATTATTACAGCCCCGAAGTTTGAGGGGTTGCTGGTCTGTATGCATGACCCTGGGAGTATAGATGGGTGACTGTGGAGGCCTTAGTATCTTGGGGGTGTTAAGTAGGTTCAAAGGCAACTGAAATTCTCCCCACAGTCCAGATGAGGGGATATTTAGGGGTAAGCAGCATGGAGGAAGCCCAGAGCTGTGACGAGTGGACCCAGAGGGACCCAGGCCCTGCAAGTTTCTACTGCATGTCTTGCCCTAGGCAATCCCACCCCCTACGGGCCCCCTGTGCTTATTGCTTCTCTTCTTCTCTACACTTCTTCCTTTCTCTCTCCCCAGTCCTCTCTCCTAGTAAATACTCCTTTTTTTTTTCTTCAGAAGTTTCCACGGAGTTTGAGGCTTTCAACGACCACACTTTGCCCAGCCATGATGATCACAGAGATAAGGAGGCCACTTCCATTAGTATCTGCATAAGAGAGAGCAGAGGTGAGGAGGCCTCTCTCCGCCGGCCTGCCTGGACTGTTTATGATGAACCAGTGGGAAAGACACATGTGAGGTGACGGTCCAGCCAGTTTCTGTGGCTTGAAGTCACTCAGGCCAGTGCTGAGGAACCCAGCACGGGGCTGGGCATGGGGATGACAGATGCTGGAGAGGTCTGGCCAAGAGAGTTCAGGAGAAGGCATGAGGAACAAACACATCCCATTTCCCGTTTGTTCCGACATCTTTCTTCCAAGTTAAGAGAAAGGTGAAGACATTAATGAACCATGGATTGGGGAAAGTCTAAAGCTCTATATAAGCGTAAGGACACAATCTGACTGACCCAGGTCTGTGTGAGCTCAGTGCTCTGGGCTGGGGCGGAGCTAGAAGAGCAGGCAGGTTAAACATTGCCCTTTTCTCCTTTGGGTCCAGAGGTTGTGCACAGGAAGGTGCTGCGGAGCCCACTGGTGGACCTGGAGTCTCAAGCCTGAGCCCAGATTCTGGTCTCCACTTCTTAGGTGGTCACAGACGCATTCAACATCTCTGAGTCCCAGCACCCTCATCTGCAAGATGGGGATACTAGCGATTCCTACCTCACAGACTTAGGGACAGGGTCAGGTGCAACACTGTGCCCAGAAGCACCTTAGAAACCATGCTACAAATGTGATGATTAATGTCCTATCAATGTCATAGTTTCTTATACTGTTATGGGTTTCCAAAGGGAAAGCATTAGCAAGATGGAATAATCTCAGAATAGACTAAAAAAAAAACTAAATCTTGCACGCTAATATAAATTTCATATATTTAAAGCTTAGTATGTGATATAATTTTAAATCAATTTAAGATTAAGAGGCCTTTTTTTTTTTTAAGAGTTAGTAAAGACCCATCTCTTCTGCTCTTTGCCGTTTCTAAATGAGCCTAATGCTGGAAGGGAGGCCCCACTTTCCCCCCTCCCCACCAACTAGGGTAGGGCTATATAGCTGAACTCCCTCCCCTTCTCCCTGAGCAGATGGGTGGGGACCAGGTAAGCCTCTAGTTACAGTTTTAAAATAGTGTTGAGAGAGAGGGAGGGAGGGAGGCAGGCAGGGAGGCCCACATGGCAGGAAGGGCAGGTTTT
Source organism: Eumetopias jubatus (assembly GCF_037043125.1). Lineage (NCBI taxonomy): Eukaryota > Metazoa > Chordata > Mammalia > Carnivora > Otariidae > Eumetopias > Eumetopias jubatus. The sequence goes on from NW_028274815.1 coordinate 73,732,120, forward strand.
TCTGCCCTTTCTCCCTGCCTGAGGTCCTGAAGCAGGCCAAGCAGGTGAGCCCACGCCCTGTTACCTTGTCACCCCAGAGGAGCTGTGGGCCCAACTGCACACATTAGAGGGCACTACACTGGCCCCACACAGACTTTCCCACTGATTTTCCCTTTTCCCCAGCGACTTCCCCCTACATAGGAAGAAATCCCTTTTCCTAGCTCAACTCCTGCATCCAGGCTCTGGGCAGCCTCAACCACTCAGCCAGTCATCAGCTAGTTGCTGGCAGTGCTGAGAGGGAAAATGGACAGTGGGGTCAGGGTCTGTGCCTGGGGCTAGCCCGAGGTGGGCATGCAGTCTGTGCTTGGCACTCCCAGTGGCCTTGGGTCGGCCTTCTGCTATACTCCAGGGAGATCTAGGACCCGAGTCCCAGGCGCCAGAAAGGGAAGCAGTCAAGCCCTCTAGCTTTCCCATGGTGGCAGCGGAGCCCATAGCATCAGCCTTTTGCACCTGTCTGCATTTCATTGACCCTGACTCACTGTTAGCCCCTGGTCAGCTTCTTCCTCAGTGGCCAGCACTGTCTCTCCTCTGGGCATAGACATGGCTACATCTTGCTCTCAAAATTATTCTTGGATCTGCGCACCTCCTGCCTGCCTGCCGGCTAGACCTGTTGCCCAGCCCCCTAATGAATATTTGCTGGCTGATTGAGTATTTGTCTTTTGATGGAGTAAATGACAAACCAGCCCCAAGAGGTCTGACTTTGTCCTCAATCATCTCTGGCCTGAGGGATTCCCGGAATATCTGGAGTGCTGGCCTTCACAAAAAGAACAATGGAGAGGCACCCTGAATGCTCTAGGGCTGTAAGCCTAAGCCCTGGGGTGCACGCGGCTTTGGAATCAGGCTGACCGGGGCTGACTCCCAGCTCTGCAGCCCTCTGGTAGCCTTGGACAATTCCATTACTTTCTCTGAATACCAGTTTTTCCCAGGCTGTAAAAATGAGGATGATGATATCTACTCCGAGGGATGCTGTGAGGGCGAAGTGAGCTTTAATGCACACGCGGTGCAGAGGCCCAAAAATCACCTCCATGTTGCCCAAAGGGTATGTGTGCCTAGAGTCTGGCTTCTTGTGGTTTTTTGTTTGTTTGGTTTTTGCCTTGCGCACGTGTTTCACAAAATGGTCTTCCGCCGGAATCCAGCCTGCAGGGCTGGAGGAACACAGAAATCTTTCTGGATGTGTCACAGGCTTTCTTTCCCAATCCAGTGACAACAGAGGTAGTTCCCTTGGCAGCAGCAACAACATGGCTATCACGCCAACCCCTCCCCAGGGGTTTCTGTGGAGCCCACAGGCCCCTGTGAGAAGCCGGGGCAAGGCTCCCCATTATGAAGAGGCCATCGCCTCTGCGGGGGCGAAGCAGCTCAGCGGTGGGGCTGGTTTGAAGCTGATCTTCAGCCCCGGGGCAGGGGGGTGCACTCATTCCCGTGCATGGGGGGCTGCCTCAGCGGTGGGGGGCGGCCACTGGTTCGGTGGGGCCGGTGTGACCAGTGATATCCAGTTAGGAGCTGTCTGATGAGCTGTGACCCGGGAATGGAGGGGAAGAATCTGGCTGGCACCGGAGTTGAGTTTGGCCTCATTCACCAAATGAGCTAACCAGCCCCTGTTTGAGGGAAGTCTCAGATGCCGCCATGATGTTCATGGAGGAAACGAACTCAAGTGATGATTACACAGACCCCATTTCATCCCCGGAATTTAGCGTGCCCAATATCCCAAGGGACAAGGAGATGCCACCGTCTTTGTTTTGTACAGCCCTTTGTCCTTTAAAGTTACTATTTTAAATCACCGCCGGCTCCTCTGTCTCCATGACGTAAATAGCCTAGATCCTACTCTTGGCATTTGACAGACAGATAACACAGGAGCGAGGCTAAGTGACGCACCCAAGATCACACACAGCACACTGAGGAATCCAGCACTCCTATCTCGCTGCCCATTGTTCTCCTTTGTTTGGTTTTCTCTGGTCGCTGCTCCAGGCTATTCTCCTCAGAGCAACGGAGTCATCTTTAAATCTCAGATGAGACCATGTCACTCCCTTCCTTACAGCCTCACGTGGCTTCTCTCCAGAGTGGAGGACAGTCCCTTCCTGGCACAGCTGCAGCTCCTTCTCCGAGCTCCGGTCCTGCCCACCTCCCAGGCCGCCCTGCTGCCCTCAAGGTGCCGGGCTCCAGGCCTCCTGTGCTCGCTGCCCCTCCTCCCACCCTGGCCCTTCACCACGCTCGCTGGGCAGGCACGGGGTCTTCTCCATTTCCACCCACCGGCCTGGTTTTGCTCCCCGGAATCACATTTGCTTCCGTCTCCCACCGTCAGAACACCAGTGGGGTTGGGCTCAGGGACTTTGTCTTGCTCCTGCAGCATCCCCAGTACCTACAGTAGCACCTGGCGGGTGATCAGGTAACATCAGGTCATCAGTAAAGGTTTTTGAATGAATGGCTATCACACTGCATTGTTAGGAGAGAGAGAGAAAAGTCCTGGGAGAGAGAGGTTATGAAGCATGGGAAACACAGACCTACCTTCCTCAAGTAGCTGCTATGAGAAGCCACAGGAGCTCTGCTGGGTCAGCCCAGCCCCAGCCAACCTCCCCTTCCTGAGCCCGGCTTCTTTCAGCCCACGGAGCTCGCCAGTGAAGCCAAATCCAGCAGCGAACTTCAAGCAGATGGGCTCTAATCCGGGCCTGCACCCTGGGCCTGACGGGCAGCTTCTCTGACTCTAACTCTGCCCCGCATCATCACCTCAACTTGCTACACTAATCGCAAGGGCAGACCCATAATTACAGTCTCAAGGGGCCAATCACAGCCCTTCGAACCAGCAGACCCATTCTCCTCCCAATTCTGCCATAACTCGTCTTCATAAACTCGCCTCTGAGCCATTAGTAGGCACTGTCACTGGGGTGTGGGCCAAAATCAGAGACACCAGAAGCTGGAAAAGGCCTTAGAGATCATCTCATTTCTTCCCTTCATGGATGATAGTATAATTAATAGGTGCTATCATTTATGTTCTGTTTGCTTTCTCATTGGTTCTTTGCTCATTTGTCTTGTGCTCTTTCAGATCGGTCTTGGGTTTTAATTTAGTATTCTATTTTACCTTCTCTCTGGGATTTGCAGCTAAGCCTCTTTGTTTGATTTTTTAACTTTTTGTTCTAAGGATTACATATGCATCCTCAATTTAGCACAGTTGACCTGGAATTTGCATATGAGAACTGAAACACTTTACCATCCGCCCCCCCCGCCCCCCCCACCCCCGTCCTTTGTTCTGTTGTCACATATGTTATTCCTTGAATATAAGCCCAGGACACATTGTTGTTGTTATTGCTACAGACCATGGCCTTTTAAAGAAATTAAGAATGGAGAAATTGTTCTCTTAGGGTCACCCATATCATAATTTCTGATGCTCCTTATTCTTCTCTGTGAATCATGCTTCCATGTGCTATCATTTCCCTTCAACCTGCAGAACACGACAATTCTCTTCCCACCTCCACGGACACTATAGCCTCTCTGGCCTTCCATCCCTGCTTCCACCAAGGCTCCAAAATCTGCAAGTTTCCATCCATTTCCCATACTGCAGTTAACTGCCAAGATAAAATGTTAGGCATTTCCAAACTCCTTGAGGATGGGTCCAGTTGGCGCCATGAAAGAGAAGAGGGCAAGTAACAAGGGGCCTCCCCTCTTTCCCCTTCCAACGCCACCTCCCCCTTCTCTGCCTTCTCTCTAAAGGGCATCTGCCTGACCCCAGAATGAAAAATCAAACTGCTACATTTATTTGCTGTTTTTACATCCGGTCCTTCCTGGAGGAGGGGGGAGAGCCGACAGCCTTTCCGCAGTAGGCTGCATCCCCTGTCAGTCATTTGCAGGCATTTACTGAGCCCAGTCTCAGTGCAGGCCCTGTGCTAGGGGCAGGAAGGGCAGAGGTGGAGAGGGCTGCAGGGACGTCAGGGAGCTTCTACGCTAGGTGGGAGACCGTGTGCACCCGTCGTGAGGAAATCGACAATCCAGTCTTCTGCCTTCTTCCTCTTTCTTTCCCTGGCAATTAGCAAGCATCCATGGAAATGAGGGTTAGAAGAAATGTAACTGGGTAAGAAAAGGTGATCAAAGACCTCTGATTCTGGACCCTGCTGAGGATGTTGCCTCCAGGGCCACTCCCATCCCTAAATATCAGTGCAAGAGGTAACAAGGGGCCTCTCAAAGCCTCAGGAACATATAGGTGAGGACAAACGGAAGGCTGTGGGTGAGCACACAGATCTGGAGAGGATGTGGGTAATTGCTGGAGGCAGTCCTCTGAAGGGTCATGAAGGTACCAGGGATGCCAGAAGCGTGTCCCTAAGCTTGGAGGCAATGAGCAGAAAGATGCACAGCTGGCGCCAGGCCAGGCCCCTTCCTGGCTTCCAGGCCCCCAGCGCTGTGTTCCTCCCCCAACTTCATAAACATCCCCCACCCTTCCAGCAGCTGACTTCTACTCATCCTACAGAACAGGCTCAAGTTCCACCACCGAGGCTTCCACAGCTACCATTATTTCCTCTCCTCTTCTTATTTTTTTCTGATCAAGAGTTCTACAGCCAGTAAGACATGGGTTCAAATCCCAGCTAGACCACTTGCCAGTTGGGTGACCTTGGATAATTCACTTCCTCACTGAGTCTTGGTTTACTCATTTATAAAAATGGAGATCTTTTCTTCTTTACTTGGAAAATTCTTCAAGAACGAATATGGGGGCGCCTGCGTGGCTCAGACGGTTAAGCGTCTGCCTTCGGCTCAGGTCATGATCCCAGGGTCCTGGGATCGAGTCCCGCATCAGGCTCCCTGCTCCTTGGGAGCCTGCTTCTCCCTCTGCCTCTCTCTCTCTCTGTCTCTCATGAATAAATAAATAAAATCTTTAAAAAAAAAAGAATGAATATGATAAGCATAGGGTTAATATCTTTAAAACACAAAGAGCTCATCTAAAACATCAAGAAATACACTAAAGACAAAAACAGTAAGGTGTTTAATATCTTTAAAACACAAAGAGCTCATCTAAAACATCAAGAAATACACTAAAGACAAAAACAGTAAGGACTCATGAACATTCCTAAAAAATGGAGTACACGTAGGTGATAAACATTTCAAAACATGATCATTAATGAAAAAAGTGAAAATTAAAGACACGAATAATAATCAGTTTTGCAATGGTGTGGTAAGACAAACGATCTCTGGTTATAAGGATGCTTTTTGGAGCACACTTAAGCAGTATGTACCAATGGCTCTGACAACACTCGGACACTTTGACCTAGTAACTTCGCTTCTAGGAGTGCGCATGAAGGGATATGATCAGAGATGAGGCCACAGATTAATATTCACAGATGTTCAAGATGTTCACATATTCATAACAGAGTGACTAATAGGAAAGTTTTGGAAACAAAACTCTAAATGGCCCTGAGTAAAAGAATGCTTCAATTTATGTGGTGTATTCTTAAAGTGGAATTGTGCAGCTATTAAAAGTAATATTGTCAAAGATAATCAATAATATAATGATCACAATACAATGCTTGCTGATAAGCAGGCTGCAGCATGGGATATACCATGTAATACCAAATTTTTGCAGCTACATTTATTTATACTTACACAAAGGACTGAGGACTGAGAAATAAACACTCCAAAATGTTAATAATAGCCACTTGAAAAGTTAGGAATGTTGTTTTCTTTTTTAAGTGTTCCAAATTTTTCACAATAAACAACTCTCACTTTTGAAGTTAGAAAACAGAACTACTATTTAAAATCGCAATTACACTGTTTGACCCCTAACTGTTCTTCAAATCTATCCTTAAAAAAAAAAAAATCAGAAACTCATAGAAAGATGTCAGTACCAAGATGTTACTGAATCATTATTTATAATTTCAAATGATAGAAAAACAGATGCCTAGCAGTTGGGAAACAGGAAAATTAGTTGTGTATCCACAGAACGGGGCCCCATGAAGGCACTACAGATGCTGTTTTAGAATTTTTAATGACATGAAAATATTTTTGGGATAAAAGTTAGTAAAAAAAAAAAGAATAGAAAATTGTGTGTACAAGGTAATATCACATATATTTAAGATGAATTTTAAAAACTGGAGTACGCACATATAAGTGCTAATAATGGCTCTATCTTCGTTGTGGGTTTAGAGACGACTTTCCTTCTCTTCCTTGTACTTTTATATTATTTTCATATACCATGTCCATAATGAACACTAATTACTTTATGACCAGAAAAGGAAAAAAAAAAAAAAAACAGGAAAAAGAACAATGGAGAAAGGGTGTGAGAGGAAATAAACTGTGTTGGGGGAATGCAGCTAATGACAATTATCTCACAAGATTGGGGGAGAAATTAGAGGAGGTAACAGACATAAATGTGATCAGCACAGTGCCTGGCACACCATAGGTGCTCAATAAATGCAAGCTCATCCCTCCTTCCCTCTGCATCCCCACACCCGGCTTTCCCATCCTGAATCTTCTGTGCCCTTGGCGGTCTGGACCACTCTCCTACAGTCAAGTAACGTTTGTGTCCCCAGTGGGTCCGCGGGTCCAAGGGGACTGAGTCGGCTCCTTCCCACAGCGCTTCCTCAGGGCAAGGTGCTGGCAGGACCTCTGGGCAGCCTTGCTGACCAGGGACAGAGGGGTAGGGATGACACCGGCTCGCCTCTTCCCAGACAACCCAGCCACAAGGTTTCTTCTCACATCTAGGGAAGTAAGGTTTCCATGGAGTAAAGGACCTAGAGGTGGGTTTCCTTTGTAAATGGACAGTTCCTTTCTCCTCTTTCTAGCCTGTTCCCCACCAGCCCCCCAGGCCCGTGCCCCATGCCCTGTCTAGAACGGTGTTCTGGGGGTCTAAGCAGAGTATGAGTGAATGGTTCCAAGAAAGGTTTCCATGCCAACCATTCCTCCCTTGCTGATAACTGGCATTCCACTATGGAAGCTCAATGGTGGTGTCTTCACGCTCTCTCTTCCCCGGCACCTCTGGCGAGGCAGATTCCCTTTGGCGGACAAATGTATGAAATCTCCGATCCCTCAATATGCATGCATTTCTCAGCTCCCCTTCAGAAGCATGTGTGTGGCAGTCCCAGCATATGAGGGCTGAGCAGGGAACTACTGAAGACAGGAATATCTGGGGGTGGGGTCTGGAAACTTCCCATCAGCAAAGCCACACCGAGTCTGCGACTGCGTGCCAGGCTTTGCTCTAGCATAGAACATGCCCACTGACAAAGGCAAGGTCTGGTCCTTAAGACTCTTACTCTGTGAATGGAGAAGTAAACTTGTAAAAAATGACAGCAAAAACACCTGGTCAGAATAGAACCGCAGGACTGAAGGGATCTTAAAAGCTCTCAAGGTCAACTGTCTAGGTATTAAAGGACTGCCATAGGTAGTAAGCATACGTGATCCAGGGCTCAGAGACGAGTGACCCAGGGCTACCTAGACAGGTTTGTACGCAGAAGCATTTGGGAGGACTGGGTAGGTGGGGAGGCACAGGGAAGGCATCCAGGACAGGTGACGCTCAGAGCTGGGACAGTACTTGAGAGGCTAAAAGGTAGACTGTTGCAAGGAGGCTGGTGACAGGGGAGAGTAAAGACAAAAAGTGCACCCAGGGGAGTTCAGGTTCAATTTTCAGAGGACCCAGGACACCAGGTTTGGGTGTCCAGATTTTTACTTTTGACACTAAGAGCCACCTCTCTGCTGGGAGACTAGGAAAACAGAAGTGTCTGAAGATGATTCTCACACTGGCGGGAGAAGGTAGGAACTGATAGGGGATGGAGACAAGGCGGTGAGCCAGAAAACCTTCTGGGCCATCCACGTGCGAGGACAGGGGGATGGATTAGGACTGTGGATGTCCGAATGGGAAGAAAAGGACAATGACTTTCAAGGGAAGGCAGGCAGGCCTTGGGGGGCTGAGGGGTGGCCGGCCAGCCGGTCCACTGCACTCTTCGTCAGTGCCGCTGCCCTAGGAGTGCTCAGAGTCCTGGTGGGAGGGAGAGGAAGCCCATTTCTGACCAGGGTTTCCAGGAGTTGTGTGGCCAGCCACAGCCTGGCACCCAGGGCTAGGGTGGAGTCAGGCAGGGGGGCAGCCTCTTCTATTCTCCCGGACAACAATGCCCCTTGAGCCAGCCATTTTCTGTGGTTAAAATGAAGACATTTTCCCCCCAGCCAGTCCCTCACCCACAGGAAATCTGTGACCCGGGAGTCCACAGCTGTGAATATAGTCTGTTAAATATCCAAGAGCAAGCCATGGACTGGTTGCTTCAGCCCGAGAGTGCTCAGGAAGCCAAAACAGCCAAGTAGTGTTCACTCACTCAGTCGAGTTGCCTTTACGGAGCACCTACTCCGTGCAGGCAGGTGCCGGATGCTGAGGTCATAGAGGGAAGGGAGAGAGGGCCATGGCCCACTGGGGCCACCAACAAGTCAACACATAACTGCCATGCGGCCAGACACTTGCCTGTCGAGGTCTGGCCAGGCATCACATAAGCAGAGGACGGGATGGAACGTTCAAGGGGAAGTGAAAAGGGGCTTCATGGAGGATGCGATGTGGAACAGACTCTTGAAGGAAGAAGAGGGGCTTGTCAGGTGGACGCGGGTTCAGGAATGTGTACGGCATTCCAGGAGATGCTGTGTGCCAAGGCCTGAGGCAGCATGGTGGCCCTGGGGAACCACGACTCACTCGTCAAGCTGCAGGGCAAGCAGCAAGTGGAGAGGGGTCGGACATGGGACTGGAGACAGAAAGCAAGCCCGGATAATGAGGATACCTCCGCATCCCAAGGTGAAGAAATGTGATTCTGCGGACCAAGGGGAGCCACTGGGAACAGATGGCGGCCACTCACCGTGGGCTCTGTCGCAGGGGGATTTTTTTTTTCCTTCAGCTGAGTTCTGGGGGTCTAGGTGAGGCACAGGTGGTTGAGGGGAAAACCCATCTCTGTATAAGTCACATTCTGCCAGGCAAGCTCCCACTTCAGAGCTTTCCACTGCTTGTTTCCTCTACCTAGAATGTTCTTCCCTCACAGAGCTGTTTGGCAACTCGGTCCCCCACTCCCATGACTGGTTTCCCCACTCCCTCCTCTTTCTTTCCTTCCACAGCACTTACCCTGGGCAGTGTGGTATATTTACTTATTACATCTGTGGCTCGTGGTCTAGCTCTCTGCTAGAATGAAAGCTTCAGGGGCAAGGACCCGTGGCGGTATCCCCAGCGCCTAGAACACTGCCTGGCCCACGCAGAGCTCAGCAAGGACTCGTGGAACGAATGCATGAGCGAATGAATGAAGCAGAAACCAGGCTTTGTAATGCCAGCAGCCAAGACAGAGCTTGGCAGTCCGAAGTACTATACCGATTCGGAGAAGGAAGGAAGGAAGGACCAGGCCAAGAAGTGAGCGCACCCGGCTGCCCCTGCAAACCCCAGGGCCTGGTTTGGACCCCAGCATGGCGCCGCCCCCTCACCTCCGCCCAGCGGGGCATTTGGCAGGGCCCGAGGCGAACGTGCCACTCGGAGAATCGAGCGCTTCCTCGGCCGGGGCCGCCCTGCCAGGCTGCCCGGCCGCGCGTCCCGGAAACGGCTCCCCCCGGCCCGCGGCGCGGTCCCCAGGCGCGCGCACAATGGCTCGCCGCGGGAAGGCCAAGGCCGCGGAAGCCTGGGCGGGCTTTTCTAGGAAGCCCCCCACCCCCCTCGCCGGTAGCTCCCGCCCACCCCGAGAGGGGCCGAGAGAACCAACCTGGGCTCGGCCGACCCCAGAGGGCCCCACCCCCCGCAGGGCCCCAAGCGCAGAAAATATCATGGGGGCCCAGCCCCGCTTGTAATTTTAGAATTCCATTATTTTTACTTAAATAAACAGAAAGCTCCACAAACACACGGAAATGTAAGACTAGGATTGGGGCATGAATACAAGGGCGCTCAGCTCTACCTGAAATTTTGAATGACTGAAAGCCAAGGGGAAAAACATCTTAGCTTAAATTTTGGGTGGTGAAACTCCAGGTGCTGGGTACGTCATTCTTTCCGCTTTTCCGTAACTTTTAAAATATGTCAAGATTTAAAATAAAATCAGCACAAGGAAGAGCGACCAGATTCCTATTTTCTTTTCCATGATGACTGCGTGGAGGTTGGCTGAGTGAGTGAACGTCCTGGATTCCTGCCTTGGCGCTGCTCTTTCAGCCTTCGGGGGACCAAGGCCCCAGGACCGTTCTGTGGGTAGAAGAGATTTGCAGGGGTTCAGGTGTGGACGGGAGGGGGTGGGAGGCAGAGACATTCTCTAAGGGTCTCTCAAGGCTCACCTGCTCTCCCCACATAAAGAGCGACCTACTTCCCTGGTTTCCTGCACGTTTTATTTTCTGCTTCTGAGCTAGACCTCCATTGTCACTGAATGAATGAGAGGGTGGGGGAGGTAGAAGGATAGAAAAGGGCACCTGAGAGGTAGTCTCTGGCAAGAGGGGTCCAGCCGCTGTCACTTCCACGTAACCCAGGTCCACATCCATCCTTGCAATCTTCAAGTGAGCGGGGCATTTAGAAGACACAGTGAAGCCCAGCACCTCTAAATAGCACCCTCCGGATCCCAGGAAAACACATGGAAGCTTTGCAGATTTCCTGTTTATCCACAATCCAATGAAAGTATGAACCGCAGGTTTTTCTGCTTATGTAAGGGGACAAAGGAGGCACCTTTGCTTTCATTTTTACAATGTTACTAGGCATCTCATAAGGTTGGTGTAGACTCCACCTCATCTCCTGAATTTCCATGAAATCAATGACTCTGCTGGTGTCTTAGCTGGGGCCGCTATATTAAATACCATGGACTGGGTGGCTAACAGTTCTAGAGTCTGGGAAGTCCAAGATCAGGGTGCTGGATGATTCAGTTCTTGGTGAGGGCCTGCTTCCTGACTTGTAGACAAGTACCTTCTCACTTCATGGCAGAGAGAAGCAGTTCTGGTGTCTGTTCCTCTTCTTTTAAGAGCACTAATCCTATCATGGGGGCTCCACCCTCATGATTTCATCTAAATCTAATTACCCCCTAAATTGACCCACCTCCTAATACTACTACGTTGGGAGTTAGGGCTTCAATAGATGCATTTTGGGGGACACAAACATTCAGTCCCGTAACAGGTGGGAAGCATCTTGGGGGCCAGCCCTGATGGGTACCACAAATAGCCCCTCTGACTGATGCACACGGAGTCTCCCTTTAACTTTCCTAGTGGCAGAACACTCACTACCTCCATCCACTGAAAACAGTTCTGTTCTCTGGGCCGTACTAAACATGCCTGACCCATATCCACAAGGCACCCTTCCCATATTAGTAGACTGAGTATTCCTTTCTCTAGGCTAAATGCCCTCCCTGGCTCCTCCCATAGGTCTCCCACTCTATGATTAAACAGGTCCCGTGCAATGTCAAAGATGCTCCCAAGAGTACTGGGAAATCCCTGAAGATTGAAAAGTGATCAATGCACTAGCGACGGACATGACAGCTTGGGATTCACCCTGCTATCAAATCACCCAGAGCTGTTCACTTCCGGGTTGGCTAAGTCATAGAGTTGGTCAAAGATAGAGTGGTCTTCTAAAGTGTTTAATTTGGGCTCACACTGGGCTCAGAAATTTCAAGACTTCTTTACAGGAATATTCATCCAATTACTGCTCTGTCAAAGTTGTCAAGTGTCAACTCCTCAGGGAATCCTCCACAATTAATTCAGAAAATAGACAGTGTAGCTTAGCCTAAAATCCTTTTAAAAACATGTTTTCTCTAGGTTCACAAGGCCCTCCATAGGTCACCATTTCGGGGGTTGGGCACAGAATTCAGCTACAGCACATGCTTCTTGTGAACAGGAGGTATTGGCCAGTACTTCTGATCTCCAGGGAATCAGACTGGGGCAGAGAGCTGTGGGGAGTGGGGTGTGGCTGGGGGGTGGGGGGTTCTAATTACAAAGGAAGAATGGGTGCTGGAGGGTCCTGACTTCCTTCCTGAGACACTTCATCATCCTTCCTGCCTCACCCAGAATCTAGTCTAGCTCCCTGGTGGCTCCTCATTATCTCTCTCCGCCCCGCCCCCCTCCCACCCCGATTTCCTTCAGAAATTTCCTTCAGCAGACTCTGGGTACTGTGAGTGTGGGCCTGAGTCAGGAGCCACAGTTTTTAATCTGGGTTGTCTGCTGACTCATTTTGACTCTGGGTAATTACACAGGGCTGGGCACAGTGTCTAATTCAACACTCTGCAGCTTCTGGGACCCAGCCAGGCATCTGTACATGTTAGGAGGCTCTACAGAGATAGAGCAACATTGAACGGGTTTAGAGACACAAAAGGGTACTTGGTAACATGGGGTGCCAGGCCTTGGGCACCCAGCTTACCATATGCCTCTGGGGCATAAGCCAGCTCTTGAAAATGTCTCTGCGGTTTCTGTCTGGGTCTGCTGGGGCTTGAGGAGGTCAATATATAACACCCATGTTTTCCCCACAAAATTTCCAAAATAGAGAAACAGCAGATAGAAGTAAAAATGTCAGCTCAGTTTCCTGGCAGGACATTGCTCCCCTCCCTAACTGTTCACTCAGTTAACCAGGCTCTCCTCTGTGGGGAGGGGTTTTGGGTGGAGCAGGGGGCCAGGAGGGTACAGAGAATTCCTTCCTATAAAAACCACAAGAGCAGGGAAGAAGCCAATTTATGTCTAGTAATTTATTTCTAAGGAAAAAAAAATTTGAGATGGGGTTAAAGAATTTTGGTTAGGAACTGGCAGGGAAAGTTGGAAAGGAGTCACGAAGGGAGGCCAGTAAGTCTCTTGGGCGGGGCACAGATGAAGGCTTCAACTCAATTCCATAACAGTCTGAGACTCCACTTGCAACAGCAGGGTCTGAGCCCACGTCGAGAATGGCAGCTTCCTGCCTTCTACGTTGTCCACTACAGCTGGGTCACACCGTGTGGTCTGGGACTGATGGAAGAACCAAGTGCAGAAAGAGAGGGGAAGCAATGTTCCTACAGGGGTACATTCTACTTCTTCTTTTTTTTTTAAATTCAATTAGCCAACATACAGTACATCATTAGTTTCAGATATAGAGTTCAATAATTCATCAGTCGCTTATAACATCCATTGCTCACCACATCATGTGCCCTTTTAATACCCATCACCCAATTACCCCATCCCCCCCCACCTCCCCTCCAGCAACTGGTTTGTTTCCTATAGTTAAGAATCTCCCATGGTTTGTCTCTCTCTCTCTCTAATTTCTTCCCATTCAGTTTTCCCTCCCTTCCCCTATGATCCTCTCTGCTGTTTCTTATATTCCACATATGAGTGGAACCACATGATAATTATCTTTCTCTGATTGACTTATTTTGCTCAGCATAATACCCTCCAGTTCCATCCATGTCAATGTAAATGGTAAGTATTCATCCTTTTTGATGGCTGAGTAATATTCCATCACATATATATGTGTGTATATATATATATATATACCACATCTGAGCTCTTGCCATAGTTTGGCTATTGTGGACATTGCTGCTATAAACATTGGGGTGCAGGTGCCCCTTCGGATCACTACATTTGTATCTTTGGGGTAAATACCCAGTAGTGCAATTGCTGGGTCATAGGGTAGCTCTATTTTCAACTTTTTGAGGAACCTCCATACTGTTTTCCAGAGTGGCTGCACCAGCTCGCATTCCCACCAACAGTGTAGGAGGTTTCCCCTTTCTCCGCATCCCCGCCAACATCTGTCGTTTCCTGACTTGTTAATTTTAGCCATTCTGACTGGTGTGAGGTGTTATCTCATTGAGGTTTTGATTTGTATTTCCTACAGGGGCACATTCTGAAGAAGGTGAGCAGATTTAGGGTAGCCCTGAGGAGAGGAAGAGCATGGAAACTTCGAAGGAAGCCTAAATGACATCCTCCTGTCTGGAGGCAGACGATGGTGCTAGTCAGATCACCTCTTAAAATCCCACCCTGGAACTAACTGCAGGATGTTTGTGTGTACAGCAATAGTCTCCCAGGGAGAGAAACAACAGTCCGACAGGAGCCCCAGTCAGTCAGTCTGCTTTAGGCAACACCTCTGCACGGGCCCCAAGGGTCTCTTCGGGGCCGCACCCTGCCCTGCCCTGCTCTCACAGGCTTTCTGGGATGATCTTCTCCCCAGATGTCATAGACCTCCCTCAGGTCAGCCTCTGAGGAGCCTAGGTCATCTTCCTAACCCCCCTGGAACACTGTCCCACATCTGAGGCCTTGTGACCGAACAGCAGGTCGGGAGAAGTTTCTCAATGTGGTAGTGTCCCCCCACTCCATGAATATTAGAATTAACTGCCCTTTTGGGGCAACAAGTGCTTTCACCTTGGAGAAGGGACCAACCTTTTCCAGAGGCCTGTCTCCATCACACAGTCCCATCTGCCTGATACTGCGACTGACCAGGTTTCCCAGGTCCTGGCGAAGAGGAAGCGCTCCGGGCCGCACCACCACCACCGGTCCCACACAAACCTGCGAACCTCGGTGGCTGGCTTCTGAGCCCACACTGGCTTCTGCCCCGCTCTGGGAAGCCCTTAACTATACCGGCACCTACAGGCCAATTACGCTCGGCCCTGGTGTAGTAAGATGCTAATGCCCAACAATAACCAAGAATTAAGCAAAAAGAGAAGCCAAGTTTCGAGGCTCCCTGTGTCAGAGGGATTTGCCTTCTTTGGGGCCAGGGCGGGGTCCTGGGAGGCCACCGGGCTGGGGGAGGGAGTTGTGTGTGCCAAGAACGGCTACTGAGGGGACGTGTGCCAGGGAGGGGAGGGTAGGGAAGAGGTCTTGGCTGGGGGCTGTGTGGGACGGGGCCAGAGGCCAGAGGCCAGACCAGGCCAGGGGTCAGTTTCCCCATCTGGTCTCCAGGCGGGAAGCTACCTTTGGAGGATGGCATGCAAATGAAAGACAATCACACAGCCACACTGTGAACTCTAAGCAGGGTGGAATGGGTGCTAATCTTTCCTTGCATCTTCTGCACTACTTATCAGAGTATTCAGCTCTTAGAAGCCACTCAGCAAAACAAATATTTGTTGAATTAATGAATAAATCTGTTTCCTCCCTGCCAGAAATCCCCCATCCCAAAAGGGAAGCAAGTTTTGGGTGAGTCACGAATATTACAATTGTTATATCCAGGACCTTCCATTTCCATATTGTCTATAGTTCTAGGAATTTGCTGAGAAACATCAGCAAAGGCTTTGCTTTATAAAGGAACAATGCTCCCGAAAAGTTGGGTGTAAATCAGAGTTTTGTGAAAACAATTTAGTATTTTAAATGCACAATGGGAACTGGCTATTTTAAGAACGCTGTGAATTGGTACAGAAAGTGAGTAATTTGTTGAATTAGCATAAGGTGAAATCTGACTAAATCACACACACAGATACACACTCACTGAACCCTCCTACATCTTTATCTGTTGCTAAGGGACCAATCTTATATAAAGATTACATTATATTATCAAAGAGAAAAAAAAGAAAAGAAACTCAGTAACACTATTGCTCTTAAAAATGTAAATAAGTGATAGGGATTCTCCTAATCTTCCAGGATTGCAGTCACTGATTCCCAGTAGGAACAGAGGGGAAAATAGGCTGGTGCATCACTAATCACCAGTTGGTTGATTAGCTTCTGGGAAGCCAAATGAGTCACACAGTGGCCCCTGTGAGCCGCCCATATGTGCTCCTCGAGAATGACCATGAATCTTCTCTCACAAGGAGCAGGGTGGGACCCTTGCGGCCATTTGGGCAGACCCAGCCTGGAGTGTGGGAATGGGACAGGAAACGAACAGACATGGAGAGGACCAACAAATCCCCCCAACTGGGCTTTGAGTCCTCAACTGCAGGAGGTAGAGGCATTAAGAGTTCTTTCAGTGGGGCAGAGTGTGTGGGGTGGGGGTGGGGTGGGAATGGAGCTCTCCCCAGCCCCAGATTTCTTCCCGCAGGGGTGAGGGAGGTGTTGGGGAGCTGGGCCAGTGCGGTGCACTGTACAACTGTCCTCCAACAGTCAGTGAGCTCCCTGCAGGAGGATTGTCATTTCCCACCTATTTTAAGTCATGCTGGGCCATATGACATGCTTTAGGCAATGAAATGTGAGCAGAAGTGACCTGGGCCATTTCCAGGCAAAGGCTGGAGCCCCCAACCACAGTTACCTCTGTGTTCCCAATAATGGCCATGGCATTATGCTGGAGCCCAGAGGGAGCCCCGGCTAACCTGTGGTGGGTGTGCAGAATGAGCAAGAAACAAACTGATGTTTCCAACCACTGAAAGTTGGGGATTGTTTATTACCACAACAGAACCTTGCCTATACAGACAGGTTTGTGCATAAATACACATAGAGTGAGCATAAATCCCAAAGGGAAATCCCACCGAGCCAAGGAACACACACAACCTCCTCCTCAAGGAGGCGGAGAAGGGGGACAGAAGGCAGGCAGCATCTCCCCGGTCACCCCTGGAGCCTTGAGTCACCAGGACTCAGAGATCTGAGGGAAGGCGCATCTTGTCTCTGGGAGATTAAGATAACCTTCAATGAAACCTTTTCATAGCTCCCCCCAAGAGAATTTGCCTTTCTGCCCTCTGAGCCTCCGCATCTCCTGTCGAGTCCTATCGGTGGATTAAGCATGAACTGATACTCGGGCTTGAAGAACAAGTGGGCTTCCAGACCGAGCTCTCATGAAGCCATGTTGGGAAGACACGTCTAACCCGTGAGAAAGATGCAGAAGCAAGATAGCGTAGGGCTGACCATAAACCCTGCAGTCCTTGTTTTGTTTTTAAATGTGGTAAAATACACATACTGTAAAATTTACCATCAGAACTATTTTGAAGCAAACAGTTCAGTGGCATTAAGTACATTCACACTGCTGTGCAGCCCACACCACGGTCCATTTCTGAACTTTTTTATCTTGCAAAACTGAAACTGTACCCATTAAACGCTAACCCCCCACCTCCCTCCCCCCCCCCCCCCCCCCCGCCCCAGCCCCTGGCAACCACCTTCTTCTACTTTCTGTCTCGGTGAGTTTGACGCCTCTCAGTAGCTGCAGGACTTTCTGCTCAGGCTGAAAGGCAGTGGTCTCCAGATCTTTCGGACTGTGAACTCCCACTAGTCAGACAAGTTTAGACTTCCAGAAAAGTTGCAAAAATAGCACAGAGAGTTCCCACACACCCTTCTCCCGGTTTCTCCCAATGTTAATGTCTTACATAATCATAGGACAATTATCAAAACAAAGATAGTAACATGGGTACAATACTATTAACCAAATGACAGACTTTATTTGGATTTTCACTAATTTTCCCACTAATATACATTTTCTATTCTGGGAGCTAGTCCAGAATCCCACACTGCATTTACTTGTCATATTGCCTTCGTCCCCTGGTCCACCCTGTGATGGCTTCTGCCTTTCAGTGTCTCTCCTGACTTCGTCACTTTATAGATTTTTCCTCAGTCTGGATTTGCCTGATGTTTTCTGATGCTTAGATTGTGGCTCTATATTTTCGGCAAGAACACCACAGAGCCCTTGCGCTCTTTCCAGCGTGTCACCTCAGGGGCTCACTTCTGGTCATGTCTACTTGGAGCCTTGCTTGAGAGAGTGTCTGCTGGGTTCCTCCACTGTCGAGCTACAGTGTGCCCCTGTGTCAATGATAAATACCTTCGGAGAGGTGCTCTGAGACTATGCAAATATCTACTTTCTCCTTAGACTTCTGCCCGCTAATCTTAGCATCTGCGCGGATTAGCCTGTAACAATGATTACTGTGGTGTTCTAATGGTGGTTTTCCCATTTCCTTCATTCTTTCCACATTTCTATACTCTTTCGACGTTTATTAGTTGAAATTCTTCTGAAAGGAGGAGCTGTTCTTTCACTTCCATTTATTTATTTATTCAATTATTTGTATTGGTATGAATTCATGGATGTGGTTATAATCTAAGGTTATTATTTATTTCATTCCTTCAATTGTTCTGGCTTTGGCTACCAAGAGCTCCTTCAACATTAGCTCCTGCGCCTTTTTACATGCTCATGACCTTTTAAAAGCATTTCCTAACTCTCTGGGTTCACAAGATGCTTCAGACTCATCTCACATTTTCCCTGCCCCAGGCCTGCACTCAACCGCTTCTCCAAAGAGCCCTGGTTCCTTTTACTGAAGAATGGTATTAAGCATCTGCCTTCGGCTCAGGTCATGGTCCCAGGGTCCTGGGATCGAGCGCTGCACCGGGCTCCCTGCTCCGCGGGAAGCCTGCTTCTCCCTCTCCCACTCCCCCTGCTTGCGTTCCCCCTCTCACTGTGTCTCTCTCTGCCAAATAAATAAATAAAATCTTAAAAAAAAAAAGAATAGTATTCATAAACCAAGATCTGGGTGCTAGGTGTGCTCATTACCCCTGGAGAATAGTTGCTTCTTGGCCCTCTCAGGAGACAGAGACAGGAAAATATGTCTGCATACTAATACATGGACACTCGTGTCTCCATATTTATATATGTATATAAATATGAATTTAATAAAACATGAGTGTTCATCCACGAATGAATGGATAAATAAATAAAACATGGCATAGACATTATGGTATACAGTGGAATATCATTCAGCCTTAAAAAGGGATGGAATTCTGATACATGCTATAAGACGGATGAACCTAGAAAGTAGTTTGCTAAGTGAAATAAAGCAAGACACAGAAGAACAAATATTGCATGATTCCACTTACATGAGGTATCTATAACAGACATATCTATAGAGACAGATAATACGACAGAGCTTAACGGGGACTGGAGGCACAGAGGAATGGAGAATTATTATTTCATGCTTACAGGGTTTCTGTTTGGAATAAAAAAGTTCTGGAAATGGATAGTAGATATGGTTGCCCAGCATTATGAATGTACTTAATGCCAATGAATTTTACACTTAAAAATGGTTAAAATGGGAAATGTTATGTATAATGTGTCATGCAAACAAAGAAACATGATTTCATGCTGATACCTCTGATTCCGATCCAACACCACAGAGTTCATTCTGGCCTTCCCCTTTTCCTTTTTTGTAACTTCTTGCTCTGATCGTGAGAAATTGGGCTGTCCTTATCTATAATATGTTTACTTATTTGTCCAATATAATTATATCCATTTTCAGAATTGCTAATGCATATCCCTGCGAGAAACTAATTTATTAACCACATTATTTTTGTATACAGTCTATTTTTCCTTTAACCTGACAACATCCAGTCAAAATACCAGTTTCCAGAATTACATAGCTTAGGTCTTTCCTTCTTCACCCCCTTGAGTATAGTGACGTTATCCACTTATAATACACGGAAGTTCATTTATTACAATTTGTATTCTATTTTGAGTTCATCCCATATCCTGGTTGGTTTTTTCTTAATTTACATATTGTAAAATTCAGTTTTTATTATGTTCACTTCTATGGGTTTTGGAAAATGCACAGTGTATCCACCATGACAAACACGTGATGCAGAACATCCCATCACTCCCGAGTCCCCCCATTCTGGCTCTCTATCACCAACTCCTCCCAACCTCCAACCACCGCTGGTCTGTTCTCTGCCTTTTTGGAATGTCATATAAACAGAATCACACAACATGGCAGCCTCAAGGCTCTTAAATGTATAAAATACATTTAAGATTCGTCCATGTTGTTTGAATCAATTCTTTGTTCCTTTTTATTGCTAAGCAGTTTTCCATCCATTATATGGATGTACCATCATTTGTTCATCACTAGTTGAGGGCATCTGGGTTGTTTCCAGTCTGGGGCAATTATGAATAAAGCCGCTATAAGCGTCTGCATACGGGTATTTGCGTGACACGAGTTTTTGTTTCTCTTCAGTAAATCCCAAGGAGAAGGATTACTGGATCATACGGGAGGCGTATATTTGACTTTATATGAGATGGCCAAACTATCTTCCATGATGTCTGTGCCATTTGCATTCCCACCAGCAGCATATCAGACTTCTGGTTGCTCCAAATCCTTACCTGCACTTGCTGTTAGCAGGGTCATGGGGATTTATGTTTTTGGTTTTGTTTTGTTTTTATTCCAATGTGTGTGCAGTGGTATCTCATTATGGTTTCAATTTGCATTCCCTAATGACTGATGTTGACAATCTTTTATTTATTCATTCTTTAAGGTAAAAAAATAAATCTGAGTAAATACTCCAGTATTTCCCAGCTTTACCCAAATAGGAGATAAATTGTTGGTACTTTGGAGGCCATTTGCTATAGGAGGTGAGGAGGGAGAGCTCAGTCTGGCCTGAGGTGGTCCAGAAAATTCCCTGGGCAGTGAGAGTGTGGGCTGGGCTGGGCTGGGGGTAATGGTGTTAAACTCACGCTTTAGGGGTGAGGAGTATCTGGCCAGGGAGGGACCACCCTGCTGCATTCTGAATCCCAGCTTCTAGGGTTTCTACTCAAAGTCTTTCAGGTGAACAAGAAGGTAGCGATAAGCCTGAAGAGCAGAACTGTGTCTTTACCAGCCCTGCCTGGTTCTCTTAGCTAATTCCCATCTGTCAGGTGCTTGTACATTTCACACTCATGGACTCCTTAAATCCTAGCTATTGAAATTGCTCCCACTCTACACATGAGGAAACCGGCTTGGAGATGTTAAGTTACTTGGCCAAGACTACCTTGTTAGAAGCAGAAGAATGAGGACTCATGTCTGGATCAGTTCATTCCAGATCTTGGGCTTTTGCCATTATCTGTGCAGGATGGAAGGGGGGGGGGGTGCCACTGTTTTCACATCTCCATTAATCTTGGCTTTATTTTCACAGACAAATGCATCCAGGTGTTTTATAAATATTTACTAGATCTCTACTATGGGTAGGCAAATCACTCCTAAGTTAAGTGGGGGTTCAACGAATAATAAGACATGGTTTTTGTCCCAATGGACCTACCCAAACACAAATAACATAAATTTGATAACTCTTAAACTTAGGTCTTTGGCCTGAACCACTTCCCAAAATTATGCTCTCATATCCAACTGCCTACCTGACATCTCCACTTGGATTTCCAACAGACAACTCAAACTCAAAATGTCGAAAGCCAGCCTCCCGCTCTTCCCCAACCCCCCCACCCCTTCTCATCTTTCCCCTCTCTTAAGGGTGACCCCATTCTTTAGTTGCCCAGTCCCAAGATCTTGGAGTCAACCTTGACTTCATGCTTTCTTTTATACCCACATTCAATAATCAGCAAGGCCTATGGGCTTTACCTTGGAACAGATCCAGAAGCTGACCACGTCTCATCAGCTACGACACGACCACTTTGGTCCAAACTGCTGTCATCTTCCCCGGTGTTCCCTACAGTCTCTCTTCAATACGCTGGCCCCCGCTGTTCCCGCTCATACTCTCTTGCTTCAGGAGCTCTGCACTTGCAGTTGCCTTTGTCCGGACCACTCTTCCTCCAGATTGTCACGTGGCTCACTCCTCAATCTCCCCAGGGCTCTCTCAAACCCATCCTCAGTGAGGCTCCGGACGCATACCCCCATCTACCACACACACACATTCCCTGTTCCCCTTTTCTGCTTCCTGCTGCTCCACAGTACCTGTCACTGTCTGGCATATGTTATAAATATAGGACGTTTTATTTCTTGATTTATGTGTCCATCTGTTCCTATTAGAATATGAACCCTCTGATGCATTAATTTCCATCTGTTTTGCTCATGATGCACTCCAGCCTCTAGAACAGTGCCTGGGCACATAACAGGTCCTCAAAAACCAAACACTTGGTCGAGTGAAGGGAATAACTAGTACAAGAAGAAAGGGACTCGTGCCACAAGTGATGAGCAGAAGGGGTGCTAGGGGATTGCCTAACAGCAGTGACCATATTGGAGGGAGTCCGATGGAGGACGAGAACTGGAACTACGTAAGGAGAAGAGGACTTATTTGGTAATCCTGCATGCATACTTACACAGCTTGCATTTTTCTACTGTATTTTTCCATCTCTTTGCTTGTTTTGAAGCATTTCAGATTAGGATTTAGAAGTAACCACATGAAAGTAAACTGCTCTCGGGGCGCCTGGCTGGCTTAGTGGGCTAAGCGTCTGCCTTTGGCTCAGGTCATGATCCCAGGGCCGTGGGATCGAGTCCCGCGTTGGGCTCACTGCTTAGCAGAGAGCCTGCTTCTCCCTCTCCCTCTGCCTGCCACCCCTCCTGCTTTGTGCTCTCCCACTCTCTCTCAAATAAATAAGTAAATAAATAAATACCTTAAAAAAAAGTAAACTGCTCTCATTTCATGTGTGTGTGCTTATACACAAGCAAAACATGGTTTTTTAAAAAAGGCTTATTTCAAACAACCATCATCTAATGCCCTTCTCCACATTCCCTGGCTCTGGAAGCCTCCACGTTCCCGTGGGTGCTGGGCCAGGGTGCCTCCTCTGCATGCCCTTAGCCCCACACTGACTACCTTTTCCCTCAACCATTTCTTGCCTCTTTTCTTGCCACTGGAGTGCTTTGACGGCTTGGGAGTCTTTTCCTGTCCACAGCTTTCCACCCCAAAGAAATTTAAACAAATCCAAAGAGGAAAATTGGGCTGCTTTACTTTGAAGCTTTTTTCATGCCATCTGGTTCGTCGAAGTGGTGACTTTGGGGGGCCCTCCTATCAGGCCTCAGGTGAGGTGTGGGGTTTCTCAGCCCTTCCTGACTACAGCCCCTTATTAGGCCATTCTACGTGCCCAGCTGGCTCCCGGGTCACCCGGTGTGAGAGAAGGAGGCTGCCCAAACCACCTGCATGCAACATAGTGGAAGACCTTTCTCTCCTCTGGCCACAAGCCCAGACACTTCCTCTCTGCCTTCTGTGTCATCCTGCTGTACAGAATTTGGCTGCTGGTTCCCATCCTGCCTCCTTCCTTCCCCAACTCAGGCAGGGCCCACCCACATCGCTGAGGCACTCACTCATTCAATCAACAAACATGTCCTGTCTTCCTACTTGGTGACAGCTCCAGGGTAGAGTCCTGGGCTACAGAGACAGGTAAGGCCCATCCCTGCTCCTGCAGAAGTCTTGAGGCTCAAGTATCCATGCCTCATCTGTATGAGTTTTGGGGCCAGAGTTTTCAAGCCAAGCCATCCCTGAAAATTTTAGGAAACTCCAGGATGGGATAAAGGAAAGTTTGGAGTAAGGAGAGATAATGGGGGAAGGGGGTGGAGAAGGAAGGACTAGATGAATTTGGAGTGGGGAAGGTGTCTTAAGGGGGAAAAAATTACAGTACACTTCCCGAATAGTAAATCAATAGCGTCTCAGTCCTTAATATTTTTTAAAACCTTCCTATGTTCCTTACTACAAACTTTCCTTTACCCCATCCCGGAGTTCCTAAAACTTTCAGGGATGGCTTCCCTTGAAAACTCTGGCCCCAAAACATACAGATGAGGTGGATACTTGAACCTCAAGACTTTTGCTGGAGCAGGGATGGGCCTTACCTGTCTCTGTAGCCATGACTCTACCCTGGACCTGTCACCAAGTAGGAAGGCAGGACATGTTTGTTGATTGAATGAGTGACTGCCTCAGAGATATGGGTGGGAGATATGGACCCTCAACTCTATGGTCAAATAATCTTCGAGAAAGCAGGAAAAAACATGCAATGGAAAAAAAAAGTCTCTTCAATAAATGGTGCTGGGAACATCGGACAGCTATATGCAGAAGAATGAAACTCGACCATTCTCTAACACCATACACAAAGATAGACTCAAAATGGATGAAAGACCTCAATGTGAGACAGGAATCCATCAAAATCCTAGAGGAGAACATAGGCAGTAACCTTTCTAACGTCGGCCACAGCAACTTCCTTCAAGATACATCTCCGAAGGCTAGTGGAACAAAAGCAAAAATGAACTTTTGGGACTTCATCAAGATAAAAAGCTTCTGCACAACAAAGGAAACAGTCTACAAAACAAAGAGGTAACCCGCAGAATGGGAGAAGATATCTGCAAATGACATTACCAGATAAAGGGCTGGTATCCAAGGTCTATAAAGAACTTCTCAAACTCAACACCCAAAGAAACAAATAATCAAGTCAAAAAATGTTCAGAAGACATGAACAGACACTTCTCCAAAGAAGACATACAAATGGCTAACAGACACATGAAAAAATGTTCATCATCATTAGCCATCAGGGAAATTCAAATCAAAACCACATTGAGATACCACCTTACACCAGTTAGAATGGCAAAAATTGACAAGGCAAGCAAAAACAAATGTTGGAGAGGTTGTGGAGAAAGGGGAACCCTCTTACACTGTTGGTGGGAATGCAAGTTGGTACAGCCACTTTGGAAAACAGTGCGGAGGTGCCTCAAAAAGTTAAAAATAGAGCTATCCTATGACCCAGCAATTGCACTACTGGGCATTTACCCCAAAGACACAGATGTAGTGAAAAGAAGGGCCATATGCACCCCAACGTTCCTAGCAGCAATGTCCGCAATAGCCAAACTGTGGAAAGAGGCGAGATGCCCTTCAACAGACGAATGGATAAAGAAGATGTGGTCCATATTATACAATGGAATCTTACTCAGCCCTCAGAAAGGATGAATACCCAACTTTTACATCAACACGGATGGGACTGGAGGAGATGATGCTAAGTGAAATAAGTCAAGCAGAGAAAGTCAATGATCATATGGTCTCACTTATTTGTGGAACATAAGGAACAGCATGGAGGACATTAGGAGAAGGAAGGGAAAAATGAAGGGGGGGAATCGGAGGGGGAGACGAACCATGAGAGACTATGGACTCTGGGAAACAAACTGACGGTTCTAGAGGGGAGGGGGGTGGGGGGATGGGTTAGCCTGGTGATGGGTATTAAGGAGGGCACGTACTGCATGGAGCACTGGGTGTTATACAAAAACAGTGAATTGTGTATCACTACATCAAAAACTAATGATGTATTGTGTGGTGACTAACATAACATAATAAAATTAAATTAAAAAAAAAACCCTTCCTATGTCTCATGACAACATCCCTATGAAGTAGGCAAGGCAGGGACAATTATCTCCAATTGATTGATGAGGCATTTCAGGGTTCAGATGGGTTAAGTGCCTCACCCAAGATTGTAGAGTGAGTCAGTGGTGAAGCTGAGACCAGAATTGGGATTTTCTCTCTCCTCCACCAGTGTGAAGGACATTATCCTATTATGATGATGTCATGTGAGGCATGTATATGTGTCTCCTAATTAGATTCATTTTAGTCAATTAAGTGTCATAATCTTCTGTGAGGACATGAACTGTTGCTCTTGCCCCGACCTGCTTTGATCTGTGATTGGTCGGCCAAGATGATGGGCACCATGGTGACAGGTTGGCCACCAACAAATTCATAGGCTTCCAAGAAAAATATTTTGTTAGGAGTAGTCATTGTACATGTTGGTGTGGTTGAGATTCCTAAAATGTTGGTTGCCTGCTGTCAAGGCTGTGTGCCTTAGCAAACACCTTTCTCTGGCATGAACATAAAGGCAGAAACCTACAGGTTTCTGCTCTCACGGAAGCCCCTCACTTGGTGAGGATGGGACCCCTGAGGTTCCCCCAGGTGAAGTAGGAGGCTCAGCCCCCATCCTCGGTAAGGCTCAGTGAACCTCCCATCTGTCTGGGAGGAGTGCCATGGTTATGCTGTTAGGGGCCTCCAGGTTTGGTTGGCTCTGTTGGCAACCCAACCTGCTCTGTAGGTTTCTGAGTGCTTCTGGTCCAGAACCCACTCCTTCTCCATTTAAATTTTGGTGTGCAAATTTTTCATCATCAAGGTTTTCTTGGTCAATGCCAGTGAGTATAAGAGCCCAAGCATGCATCATTGGAGTGGGGGCAACCTTTTAAAGCAGAAAGAGACCACTCAACAACGCTGGTAGTTGAGTTGCCTTGTTGAAAATATGGGTTTAGTGTGGCCAAATTCGATAGTTTTCTAAGAAAACAAATTGGAAATTAGATTTTCAAGTGAAATTCCTCAATGTTTAAATATTGGCTTAAAATTTGTTAAGTGCTTGAACTTTCATTCAAGTAATATATTTCTTTGCACAAGATTCCATTTTTTTTTTAATTTTCCCTACCTTTATTATGTGGAAAAACTTCAAATCCAGGAAAGTTGAAAGAAGAGTAAGATGAACCCCTCCATTCCCACTTCATCTAGATGCACCTACTGTTAGCATTTTACCACATTTGCTTTATTTCTCTCTCTTTATATACGTGCACACTTTCTTTTTTGCTAAATGTTTGAGAATCAATTGTATACATCATGATCCTTCCCCCTAAACACTTAAGCATGTATCTCCTAGGAATAGGATATAGTTCTACCTAACTACAGTATGATCATCACATTGAAGAAACTAAACATATTCTCCTCCTCAGAAAAAAAAAAAGTTTTTGTAACTATGGATGGTGGAATGTTCCCTGGACATATTGTGGTGATCATTTCACAATATATACAAATACTGAATTATTACGTTA
Organism: Eumetopias jubatus; assembly: GCF_037043125.1. Classification (NCBI taxonomy): domain Eukaryota; kingdom Metazoa; phylum Chordata; class Mammalia; order Carnivora; family Otariidae; genus Eumetopias; species Eumetopias jubatus. The sequence goes on from NW_028274815.1 coordinate 73,758,471, forward strand.
TACACCTGAAACTAATATAATGTTATATGCCAATTATAAATCAATAAAAAAGAAAAAGAGAAAGAAACAAACTAAACATGATACAATATCATCTAATACACAGTTCATATTCAAACTTCCCCAATTATCATAATAATTTCCTTTGTCACTCTTTTTTTTCTTAATCAGCTACCTAATGTGGATGGACACACATCTGTAGTGTCCTTTACTCTTCACCAGGTCCTCTGTCTCCTTTGCTTTGCAGCAATAGTTTAGAAGAGCCCCAGGCCAGTCATTTGGAGACTGTCTCTGGATTTGTCTCTGGATCCTCAGGAGTGGAACGACAGACATTTTTGGCAAGAATACTACCTAGATGATATTGTGTCCTGAGGACGTGATGTCAGTTTGTCCCATTAGTGGGGATGTTAGGCTTCACCATGTAGCTAAGGTGGTTTCCGGTATGTGTCTCCCCTGCTGAGCTGCCTTTCCCCCTTTTTGATCAGGAAGCAATCTATGGAGTGATATTTTGCAACTGTCATCTTTGGTTTATTTCACACCTTTGCAGGTGTGTGTGCAAAAGGAGACGTCTCTACCAGCTGCTAACCTCCGGGTCCAAGGGCCGTGGGCAACCATTGGCAGTGACTGTATTTTTCACAAAACATGGAGCATTGTTAGTCCAAAATACACCTGCAAACCAGTGTAGACAGAAGCTCGAGCACAACGTTGGGAGGACCCTAGCTACTTTCTCCCGTGGGCTCTCAGTTTCCTCTTCTGTAGATTATAGTACATTATTTTCAAAAGTCCATCTCAGCTGTAATATTTTAATTAATTAATTAATTAATTAATTTCTTTATTTATTTTAGAGAGGGAGAGAGAGAGAGAGAGAGAATCTTAAACAAGCTCCACACTCAGCATGGAGCTCAATCTCACAACCCTGAAATCATGACTTGAGCCGACACCAAGAGTTGGTCGCTTAACTAACTGAGTCACCCAGGCGCCCCTCCGCTGTAGTATTTTTATTTTTAAAATGATCAAGCATCTACTCTGTGTCATGAGTTTCCCCATATTGTATCTCATTTAAGCTGCCAAGAACTCAGTTTGTTTACCTAAGATTCTGAGGCTGAAGAAGGCTAAGTAAACTTGCTATAGTCGCAAGCCTAGTCAGTAGGGGCATCAGGACTTGAACTGTGGTGTTCCTGAGTACAAGAACAGTGTGCTATAAGCCACAGAGGCAAAAAACAGATTAGTGGTTGCAGGGGGTGACAGGGGAAATGGGGAGTGAGAGTCTAATGGGTACAGGGTTTCTTCTCGGGGTTTTGAAAACATTCTGGATTTAGACCTTAGTGATGATTGCATAACACTGCGCATGTACTAAAAGCCACCGAATTACATACTTAAAAAGGATTAAAATGGTGGATTTTATGTTATGTGAATTTTACCTCAATGATACAAAAAAGTAAGAAGAAAAAAATAATGTGCTTTTTTTTTTCTATATTGAGTCAACTTTCTGGTCACAGATTAAACTAAAAATGAATCAGAAATGTGAGCAGATCTGTAGACGGATGCCAGTCTCATTATTCTTCATTAAAATGAAACCTTGGAAATAACCTAAATATCCAACAATAGGAAATCAGTGAAATAAATGGTGAGATAGCCAATGAGGGAACGTTCTGGAGCCATTCCAAATTACGTTAAAAAAAAAAAACAACTTTCAATTTCATAGCAATATGCTCATGATATAATGTTAAAAGAAAAAAGAACAGGATGCAACACTATGTATAATTATATACAGTGCTTGTGTGTGTGCTTAAAAAAGGTCTATATGGAAATACGCCAGACCATTAACATCAATGTCTCTGGGTTGTGGGATTACGGGTGATTGTTTTCTTCTCTATACTTTTGCATACTCCAAGTTTTCTCCAGCAATCAGTTATTACTTTTGTAATACAAAAATACAGTAAAAGTTATTAAAACAAATTTAGCAAAGTTTTCCCTGTACTTTCTCTGGCTCTGGGCATAGTTCCCAGGACCTCTCTTCTCCTCCGCACCCTGCCCAGATAAATAACAAGCAGATAAATATTTCAAAAGGTCTCGATCTCAGATACTGCCCAATTCCAGCAGCAAATTAAAGGGACACTGCCCTGCTTACAGGCTCAGAGCTGATTATGGGCCCTGGAATGCCCTATTTTTTTTATGGGTGGAACCCAAGAGTACGTCTTGGGAGTCCAGATGAGCCTTATGGGAGGCAGGCACTCACCCCCTAGATGGAGGCTAAAGGGGTGTGGATGCAGAAGACCCCAGGGCTCCTCATGTTCAGGGCAAGGGGTGTCCTATCAAAAGGCTAACTAACACATGACTGTTATCAGGCATTGACACCTCAGTGTGACTGAGCTTGTCAGTTTCCTGAGACTGGATTGATAAGAAGGAAGGGAAGTTACACCCCGAGAATAATGACAAAATCCAAGTTAAATTTCTTTAGCTCCTTGAATACTGACTCTGAGAAGTGACTTTTATAAATATACAAAATGAACAAAGATTGAGGTCATTTCAGGGCAGGGACTCTCAGCCCTAGCTGCACACAGAAACAGCAGGGAAGCCTTTAAAAAAGACCAATGCCCAGCACCACCCCCCAGAGATTTTGATGTGACTGCTCTCAGGTGGGACCCAGTCACTACTTTCCTAAATCCCCCTAATATTCCAGCCAGAGTTTAGAGGATTTATGTATCTTTTTCTGCCAACAGTTCTTTGCTGTTAAAAATAAAGTAATTTAAGGAGTGCTGCTAATAAAAGCATTCATAACACCTGACCACTGAATGATTCCCTCTTTTCTGATGAATAACTTAGGATGGGGGAAAAATACATAAGAAACCTTCCTTACACTTGGGCGCATCAGGATTCATAGCCCTAGAGACTCAACCGTTCTGCCATTTGGAAGAGAAAAAAAAAATGATCTGAGATGGAAAGAAAGACTTATTTTAAAAGCTGTTACTTGTAACATCAAACATTCTGAGACAGTATTATCACCAGTGGTTTTTGATTCCCTGAAACCTGGTACAAGTTGAGGTTGGTCAAGAAAATAAGCAGGTAAATAATCTTAAACATCATACTGAATTTTTAGATATAGCATGAGGATGGCTCTATTACCTCTCTGAGTTAGAGCCTTTTGTTGCATGGAGGAGACATGTTTAGGCTTTTCAAAAAAAACCTAATAGGAAACAACATTAAATGTACTAAGTAGCCAAGTCTCAGGGAGATGTTTACATTTAGTAATGTAATGATCTTCAGTAATGATCACTGTGTTTACATTTTAGTGAAGGAAGACAAGAAAAAGTTACACACCCGTCCAAGTCAAATGCCAGATGGTGCCACATGCAGAGAAAGAGAAAGCATCTTGAAGGAAGAGAGAGTGGGAGGAGATGCCGTGTTTCACTGAGCAGGAAGGGGGATTTCTCTGACAGGGTGAACTTCAAGGTGGGATCTGAACACAGCAAGCGGGGGAACTACGGAGATAGCAGGGCGGGGGTGGGAGGGAGGGAGAGCTTCTCAGGCAGTGGGGAGGCAGAGAAGCTTGCTTGCTGTGTTGAAGGAAGAGCGAGAGGCCACTGTGGCTGGAGCATGGCGAGGGGGGAAGGAGAGGCTGGGGGAAGAGATGGGAGGCCCCTCACCAAGTGGTCTTGTGGATCACTGTAGGGGCCTTTCCCCTCTGCCCAAAGCCAGGTGGAAGCCCCGGAGGGTTTAGAGATGTGCTGCCATCTACTTTTCTCCCCACATTAATAGATGATATTTTTTAGAGCAGTCTCAGTTTATAGAAAAATCAACCGTACAAGACAGAGTTCCGACGCACCCCCCGAAGCTTCCTCTGTTATTTGCATCTTACATTAGTGTGACACGTCTGTCATAATTGCTAAGCTGATACTGACACATTATAACCAGAGTCCATAACTCATGGTAGGGCTCACCCTTCCTGGTGCATATCCTCTGGGTTTTGACATGTATAACAGGACCTACTTTTGTGTTATAAAAGGATCACCCTGGCAGCTATGAGTAAGCACAGGCACTGGGGATGGGGATGGAGTGAGGGGAGCAGATGGGAGCCCATGGCAGCTCTCTCGCTGAGGTGAGGGTGATGCGGGCCAGGGTGCTGGCACAGAGTGGCCAGGTAGAACTGACACAGTTGCTGATGGACGATACAGAGAGAAGGAGAATGAGGAGAGTCAAGGATGACTTGATAGCTTGAGTAAGTGGGAAAAAAAGTTGCTGAGATAGGGAAATACTGCGGGTGGGTGGAGGGGGCCGGGAAGTGTCAGGAATTTGGTGTTGAACACATTTAGTTTGAGATCCAAGTGGACATTTTGGATAGGAATGGAATATATGAGTGGTACTTAAGGGAAAGATCTGGACTGAAGAGTACATTTGGAATCGCCCGCATTCCGTGGTTGAACCCAGGACTGCATGAGCCCATCTAGAGGTAAGCATGGATGGTGAAGACAAGAGCTGAGGATTGAGTCCTGGGATCCCTCAGCATTCACAAATCAAGAAAATGAAGTGGATCCTGCAAAAGAGATCAAGAAGGAGCTGCTAGCAACCGTGGAGGAGAACCAAGAGAGAGTGGCCTTGGACATCAAAAGAAGAAAGACCTCAAGGAAGAGAAGAGTGAGCAACCAGATGTGGGGGGAGATGAGGACTGAGAATTGACCATCAGCTTTGCAAGCGGAAGGCCACGGATAGCTCCTTCAAGAGTGGAAGGCTAGGGGAAAGAAGTCTAACTAGAATGAATTTAAAAAATAAGGCGAGGTAAAGAATTTCTCCTTGCAGGAGACAACAAGTGTAGACAACTCTCTTGAGGAATTGTGAAACACAGTGGAGCCAAAGAATGAGGCCTTGGCTGCGCAAGGTTGTGGGGTGGCAGGAAGGTGTCAGGGATGGGGGATGGACCTACATATGTTGTGGATTGCTCAGTCAGCATCCAGTGGAGCACACTCCTGGGTGGAGGGGGCAGAGATTTCACACCTACTATCTTGCCTGACGAGGGTTGCTCACTCTTGTCCTGTTGGCTGTAGCCAAAATGGGTGTCATATGACGCCAAGCCTGATGACTACGTAGATGAGAATCTCTCGGGGCAGCGGGGGTGGGGGGCGGTCACAGCAGCATCCAGACTTCCCAGTAGGGGACAGTGTTTCTGGCTAGCACCTTGTATGGCCAGTTTGGAATAATCCCTTTCTTTAAGGGAAATGATATATTTTTAAATTAATCCCAGGAAAGCATTTCTTCATCCATACAATTAAGGGTTTGTTTTTCTGAAGAGTCTCCTCTTCACAGTTGTATAGTAATGTCAGTATTGGTCACACTAGTGCTCTGCAGGAGAACTTTATATTCTTCTAAGCACCTACATGGTCATGCCATTCAGAGCTCTCAACTCCGTGGACAGAAGGATAAGCATTATTTTCCTCATTTTATAGTTGAATCCCAGAAACATCAGAGACTTGACTAAGAACCTGATATTAGGGCCTGGTCTTAGGGTCCAGGTGTCCTGATCTAAGGTCAATAATCTTGATTTTATCAGGCTGCCTGAGGGGCCAGCCTGCTCCAAGCTCTGAGGCATGTCAGGAAATGTTTTGCATACACTGAGATTCAGGGCAGAGTGTGGGTCTCAAGAACACTGCACGTGATCCATTCATGGTGGTGTGACGGATGCCCATAGGGATCAAGTTGGTGGTCATGGTCCAGAGAGCATCATCAGGAAGCTTCGACCCAGGCAGAAGACCCTACCTCACTTAAAGAACCCAACAGAGCCATTAGATTAACACCTCCATTTGATAAATGGGAACTTTGGGTCCAGAGAGCAGAGTGACAGCCAGCATCTCAGTGTCTTAGTTCCCAGTCTAGTTACTTCTCCTTCTCAAAAATTCTCCTAACTCATACTTTGGAGTTTACCAAAGTCTTGATCGTAGTGGTAGTAAGACCATGGCCATTTTTTGGTTGTCTGGGCCCTGTCACCATGTCAGGACTTGAATCCCATGGAGGGAGGCTTTCTTCCTCACAGGGGCCCAGTCTCCTCCACACTCTGTTCTGGATGAAATGTGGCTTCTGGTATTACCTCCAACCTCCCTGTCTTTCTAGACCCTTCCAACTTTCTCCCAGGCCTCTGGAAACATAGGATCTGTCTTCTGCCCTGAGGCCCTCCTGCTGCCCCCTTTAAAGAGCAGCTGTGTTTTTCTTTGGGGGGAAATCAGCACTTCAAAGGGAATGGCTCAGAAAGGGCAGACTTTCTATGAACTCCAAGGGCTCTTGGGAGCTGAGGTCTTTCACCACAGGCTTCAGGTACCCTCTCTACCTCCATGCCTCCTTTCCAGCTACCCAGGCCGCCTTTGTTACAGCATTCTCTGTCTCCAGGTCTCTCTCCTCTCCCGATCTTCCCCCAGCATACCATCCATCAAACAAACTGAGTCACTCAGAAAATGTGGGAAATCACTTAATAAAAGACTGCCCTGGGGAAATGGACAGGTAAAAGGCTTTAAATAAATGATTTCATCTCATGCTTAATTTAATAAGAACTATGCCCACAGTATCTCGGCTAGTAAGGAAGATAGACAGCAGATAAGTGGACAAGAAGAGCAAGCCGTCAGCTCTGGGGCATGGTAATCACCATGAGCCCAAATTTCTCTCTCCTGATGAAAATGGCGCCATGCCAGGGAAGCAGCTCTCTGCCTGGCCCTGTGGAGAGGAGAAGGCGCTGGGAATCAGACCAATCTGATGTCAGTCCCAGATCTGTGTAACTCTGGGTAAAGGACTTAGCTTCTCTGAGCTATAGCCAGGAAATGGAGGAATGATACTTAACTTTATCCATTACACACACACGCACACACACACACACACGCACGTGCGCCAAGTGCTAGGCCCCACGCCAAATGTTGGGAACACTCAGTAAGGACCAGTGTGTCAGGGTCCCTACAGGCTGAGGTGAAGTGGCAAGAAGACTGTCATGACAGGGCAGGAACAGAGGGGCTGCTCAACCTTTCCCATCCAGAACAAAGAGGAGCTATTGGTATTTGATGACTTTGTGGTCAGGAATCCTGGAAAGTCAGAATCCTGCCCTGTGTGTCATTTCTTCTCTCTTCCTCTCAGCCCCAGAAAGTTCCCATTGGAAGGAACAGGAGCCAAAAGGGAATCAAAATTATACTTAGATGCTGCACAGACGCAGATCTTGAACAAAAGCTGGGTTGAAGCACGAAGCTGAGACTGTAAGCTGACTAAGACTTCCTACTTCCTCCTAGGCCCACTTCCAAAGTTTGTGAGCTCACCAATTTCTGTCTGGGCTGTATGGAGGAAGTCAAGGAGAGACGGGAGTTATAGGGCCGGGTTTTTAGAGTAAGACACGGCCTAATTTCCTAAATCAACTTGCCTATCTATCCGGATGGGGAAAGAGAAGTGAATGCATGTGACCCATTCATCCACAGCATTTACGCCCACCTCTCTTAGGAGCCAAACCAGCAATTCTCAACTTAGAGCATTCAGGTTAGTAACTCCCCTTGGAGGAGAGCTAGGAAGAGGCTCAGAGTGGAGGTTATAATGAATTCTCCTTTCTGCTAAAGGAGTTCAGCTAAGAACCTGGAAACCCAATGGGAAACCCCTGAGTGCTCTTCAGCCAGGCCAGTGACAGAGTAAGATTTGCATCTTTAAGGAGCGCAAGTGCTGGCTTTCTTCCTCCAAGATCAACCCACAGGATCTGTGAGATAGAAAACTGTGGGAACCCCCAGGGATGACAGGAGCTATTTTGATTTGTTTGTGTGGGGGTGGTGACTTTGGCCTGGGGCCACAGGCACTCCAGCTTCTAGCGCTCCCTGGGAGGATCAAATAGAAAGAGCTGTTGGCGGTCCACCATCGCTTTTCCACCAGCAGTTCCTTGAGTCAAACCCCATATTTAGGGTGCCTCAGAGGTGAATTAGGGCAGTGCCGGAGCCGTGGCCTCAAGAGGAACTGACAAAACCAGGTGGGGACCAACCGGCTTCTTTGCTTATTCCATCTCCTTCCAACCCCCAGGGGTGGTGAATTACATTCTAAGGAGTGTCTCCTCCTAAAGCACTCCCGTGTCTGGGGCGTGGAGGGGAGGGTGAGGACCAGACCTGACCTGAGGCTTGTTTTGGAGAGTGAGCAGTGATGTTTTATGGGGCATGGGGACTGGACAGAGCTCACCTTAAAGGATCTGGGGGAACTTTCCTTTTTAAAATATATTAAAAATTGTATTTTAGGATTGTGTTAATATAAAGATTAATATAATCCAGGCTGGACTCATGATTACATATACATTGTTATTATGTTCATTTTTTCTTCTTATATTGAATTAGAAATCACACATTTTTTATGGGTCCTTGAAAGAATCGTGGACCCCAGGCACCACGCCTGCTGGGGCGGATGGATAGAGAACTATGGTTTTCTGCTGCCTGAGGCTCTCTCCACCTCAGGCTTTATTCACTGGCCATCCCTTGAGTTGTTGGAATCTTCCTGGCCCAGCCACCATAATTATTGCCTAACAAAGTAGCCAATACACATAGGAGAAGACTAGCCCCCAGCCAAATTAGCTGGCCACTTGAAGAGCTCATAAGAAAGGAACCAAGTAGAAATACTGGTTATGAACACATACTGTTTCAAACAAAATACACAATAGGTGGTTAAACAGCTAGACGGTCACAACTGAGAAATGAATTGATAAACCAGAAGATGAAATGGAAAAAAACTCTCCAACAGCAAGGGGAAACAAATGGAACCAGGCAAAGAAAGTTAAGGAGATAAGGATTTTCGAGGTAGGAATGCTAGTATCTGGATTAGGTGTTACCAGAAAGAGGCAGAAATAAAAAGGGAGAAGAGTAAACATCTTATGAAGTAGCAGAGATGTGTTTCCTGAAATTAAAGAATAAACGAGAATTGAACAGTCTCAGATCGAGAGGACCTCTAGAGTATCGAAGAGGAAGAACATGGAAAGGCTCACACCTATCTGCAGACAAAGACAAAAATCCTCAAAACCTAGAAAGTTCATCAAGCTGCCTGTATATGAAATCAATCCTCAAAAGTCCATTGCATTTCTCTATGCCAGTGCAAATAAGGGGAAAACGCAATCGAAGAGAAGGTAACATAGAAAATAGCATTAAAGAATAGAAAATACTCAGGAATCAATGTAACAAAAGATAGTAAAGACCAGAGGAATGGTATTAAGAAATATTTTTAAAACACAAATAATAGAAAAAATACTATACCTACAGACAGGAAAACTGATTATCATAGAGTTGTCAATTCTTTCTAATCTGATCTATAGATTAAAGGTAATTCCATTGAAAATCCATTAGGAGATTATTTATTTATTTATTTAGAACTTGAGAAAACAATTCTAAAATTTATTTGGGAAAGTGTAGGGCCAAGAATAGCCAGAGCACTTCTGAAGATGATCAGTAAGGAGAATTACCTTAGGGATGTCAGGACTTATTTTGTGGTTTTTGTGGTTCAGGCCACGTGGCACACCCACACTGTTCAGGGATGGACAGGCTGACCGATGCATTACAACAGAGAGCTCAGAAACAGATTCGTGCAGCGAATCTCGGGCATGTGATAGATGGCACACATTCAGCCAATGGGGAAAGAGGATTCATTCCTATATGAAAACTGGAAAAAAGTGCTTACCCAGAGGGACTAGGTTAAATCAGATCCCTTCTTCATGACTACATGTGGATTAAAGACTTAAAATGTCAAAAACAAAACTTTAATATGCTTGGCAAAAAATATATGTGAATATCTTTTATACCTTGGGGTAGAGAAGGATGCTTGAACACACTAAAAGCATTGGCTAAAATATAAAAGATGAACAAATTTGACTCTATTAAAAATAAAAGAGTTTTTGTTTTTCAAGAGACAACCTGAACAGGGTTTGAAAAACAAGTTATGCACTGGGAGAAGATATTTGCAATATACACAACTGACTGGGATTAGTATCGGAATATATATATATACATGTACATATATAAGCAAATATTTTTTTAAAGATTTATTTATTTATATTAGAGAAAGAGAGTGGGAGGAGGGGCAGAGGGAGAGGGAGAGAGGGAATCCTGAAGCCGACTTCCCACTGATCATGGAGCCCCAGGCAGAGCTGGATCCCAGGACCGCCAGACCATGACCCGAGCCAAAATCAAGAGTCAGCCACTCATCTGACTGAGCTACCCAGGTGCTCCTATCAACAAACATTTTAAATAAGATAGGTCCAATCAAGCCAACAGAAAGGTGGACACGAACAGGGATTTCACAGAAAGGAAGCACGTACGGCCACTAAACATGTAGAGATGTGCAGCATCACTGGTGATCGGGAAAACACAAATCAAGACCAAAGTGAAACACTATTTCATACCCATTCAATTAGCAAACAATTTTTAAAAGGCTGACGGTACAAAGTTTTGGAATGTGTGCATCCACAGCCACACGATCTCTTGTACGCTGCCCGTGAGAGTATACGTGGGTGGAACGATTTTGAAAAAATAGATTTGTGTTATTTCCTTAAGTTTCCAACGTAACCTATGCCCCAGATTTTCACTCACGCACATGTACTCAGGAAACATGTGCAACAGTATTCAGAACAACACTGTTCACAACAGCAAAAGCCTGGAAACAATCCAAGTGTCCATCTAGACAGAGTGAACAATTATAGTGTGGTATATTCTTGCATATGGGTTAAAATAAATAGACAACAATATGAATAAAACTCAGCAAATCAATATCAAGTGAATAAAATAAGTCCCCCCCCCCACCTTTTCACATAGCATGACATTGTTTTTATGAAGGTACAAATAGGTAAAATTTTAAAAATAACATTTTAGGAATTATATAGCTATAGCATGATTCATAAAAAGGAGGACAAGAATGTGGGATTCAGGATTATTATTACATAATGTGAGGAGCAGGGAGGAGAGGTTAGTTGTGAGGAGTGACCATAACATTAGATGTAAATTCATGGAGACAGAAGTAGATCAGCTGTTGTTAGGGGCCTGAGGGGGTCGGGGTGGGATTGCTAATATGTACAGAGTTTCTTTTTGGGGTGATGAAAATGTTCTAGAATTAGATAATGGCGATGGTTGCACAACTTGGTGAATATACGAAACCCATTGAACTGTATACTTTAAAAGTGAGTATTATTATCTATGAACTATATCTCAATCAAAAAACAAAAAAAACTTATTATAAAACTACAGTAATTAATATAGTGTATATTGGTTTAAAAATAAACAAGTCAATCAGTGGAACACTGAAGACTCCAGAAATAAATCCACAGATATATGGTCAATTGATCTTCAACACAAGCGGAGAAGGGACAGTCTTTTCAACAAACGGTACTTGAGAAACTGGATATATGTATACAAAAAAAGAAAAGAAAAGAAAGAAAAGAGCTTTAACCCTACCTTGAACCATACCAAAAATTTAATTCTAAATGGATCATAGACCTCAGTGTAAAATCTGAAATTATTACAAAAGTTCTAGAAGAAAACACAGGAGAAAATCTTTATGACCTTGAGTTGGGCAAAGATTTTTTTAGACGCAATACCAAAAGCATGATTTCTTTTTTTTATAAAAAGGGATTTTTTTTTTTTAAAGGCAAAGGGATAAATTGTACTTCATCAAAATCAAGAACTTCTCTTTAAAAGACATGTAAGAACATGAAAAGACAAGTCACAGACTGGGAGAAAATATTCACAAATCACATTTCCAAAACAGAACTTTAATCCAGGATATGTGCGGAACTCTCAAAAATCTGTAAGAAGCAAACAAACAACCCAATTTAAAAAATGGGCAAAAAACTTCAACTGCCACTTTACCAAAGACAATATGTAAATGGAAAATAAGCACATGAAAAGAGGTCAAACTTCGTTAGTCCTTAGAGAAATGCAAATTAAAACCACAATGAAATGCCGCTACTAATTTTAGGAGGCCTAAAATTAAAAAGACTGATCATATCAAGTATCAGTGATGATGTGGAACAAGCAATTCTCATGTACTGCTTGTGGGAAGGTAAAATAGTACAACCACTTCGCAAGTGAGTTGGACGGTTTCCTAAAAAGTTAAACATACCCTACTATATCACTCAGTCATTCCACTGCTAGATATTTGCCCAAAGGGAAAAAAATCAGATGTGTACATAAAGACTTGTACGTGAATGTTCACAGCAGCTTTATTTGTCATAACACCAAACCGGAAACAATGCAGACGTCCATCAACAGGTGGATGGATAAGCAAATCATAATATATCCGTCCAATGGAATACTACTCAGCAGTAAAAAGGAATGAACTGTTGATACACACAACAACATAGATGCATCCCAAAATAATGAGGCTGAGTGAAAGAATCCAACAAAAAAAAAGGCACATGCTGCATGATCTCATTTATATACTATTCTAGTTGATCTAAACTCTGTCACAATGATAGGAAGCAACTCAGTGGTTGCCTGAGGATGGAGCTGGGGTGGTCAGGGAGGTAAGGATCGATTACAAAGGGGTACAAGGACACTTTTGGTGGCCATGGATATGCTCAGTACGTTGATTGTGGGGATGGTTCCATGGGTGTAAGCATATTCAAAACTTAATGAATTGTCCACTTGAAATATATGTAATTTATCATGTGTTGTTTATCCCTCAGATAAAGATATTGGCCTGTATTCATCCCTGGAAACTAGATGATGAGTACATGAGGGTTCATTATACTATTCTCTCTGCTTTTGCATATGTTTAAAATTTTGCCTGTTAAAAAGAAAAAAAAATGTCCATGACGGTGATGGTTTTAAAATATTTTCACAAATTCCTTGATCCTCCTCCCTTCCATAGGTGAAGCCCACCCTCCACCCTTTAAGCGTGTGCGCTCTACTTAGGGACTGGCTTCTAATACACGGGAACTGGGAGCAATGGCGTGTGACCTCAGAAACTAGGTCATAAACAACGGTGCAGCTTCCTCCTTGCTCTCTCCTTCTTGGATGGCTCACTCTGGGGGAAGCCAAGTACCTTATTGTGAGAATACTCAGGCAGCACTCATGGCAAGGAACCAAGGCCTCAGGCTAACCATCAGCTCAGAACTGAGTCCTCCTGCCAATAGTCATGGCATGAATGTAGAAGTGAGTCCTCCAGCCCAGTCAAGCCTTCAGACTACAGTGCAGCCCAGCCAAAATTTTGACTGTGACTTCATGAGAGACCCAAGACCAGAACAACCCAGCTCAGCCATTCCAGAATTCCCAGCCCATAGTAACGTTGTGAAAACCAGTGTTTGTTGTTTCAAGCAACTATGTTTGGCCACAGTTTGTTAGGCAGCAGTGACTAATATACTAACATTAAAAAAAAAAAATCAAAAGACAGGCAGAAAAATTACCCATATGAAACATGATTGGGCATCCTAACCAAGTCAAAAGTTTCATTCAAGTGTCAGCTTCCACAGAGAGTGTCTACAGCCCGTCTAGGCCTCTCCTGGGCCTCCCCTTTTAGGACTTGCTGTCGTCCCTCCCCTAAACCCCACACCCAGGTCTATGCAGTTAGTCCACACAGCCCTGCCTTGTGTCAAGGCACAATCTCGTCTCCCCAGAGCCAGGCTTTGTGCTTCCAGAGAGGCCTATGGATTCCAAAGGTCACGCCCCTGCTTCCCTCATGACACACAGCAAAGGTCATGGGAATAAACACTTGTTGGTAGAAACAGGTCAGGGAATCCAAACAGTGCCACTCTCCACCTCATTTAAATCAGGGGAAAGAGTAGCATTTCTCTTGGGAGTCCTGTCTCACTCCAAAGAATGATGATACCAAAAGACAACAACCTTCATAGGTAAGGGTCTCATCTCTGTTTTACCATGGTGAGGAAACGGAGCCTCGGGGAAGTGAAGTAACCATCCACAGCTTGCATGCCTGGAAAGTGGCTGTGTCACTCCTGGCTGTCAGGTCCGCCTTGAGTGGGCGCTGGTGTCCTCACAGAAAGTCCATACCAGGGCACGTCCTCCCTCTACTGTAGAGGGAGGTCAGACCCAGGAGCCGGGGAACAGCGTGTACATTACCATCACCCTGGCCGTGTTGTTCCTCCCTGCCCAAGATAACCCTCCCGATCCTCTGCGCCTCTCCTTGGTGAACTGCCAAACCCACTTCCTCTCTCCGCCTTGTATTCCCAGACCCTCTGACCCACCATGCTCTTCCCTCCTGAGCATAACACAACACTGCTGGGATCCAGCGCTGCTTTCTGAATTTACTACCCGTTTCCTTGTGTGAGCAGACTGGCTGTACCTAGATCCTCTATCCATGGGGCTGGAAATACATCTCAGAGATTTCCCCCGCGGTGTTGAGTGCAAGGACGCCGGCCTCCGCGGGGCTCCTGGATGTGAGGACTGTGATGTCAGATGAGCTGAGGAGGTATCCCAGCCCAGACCCTGCTGCTGCTGTCAGGAACCTCCTGGACCCAAACCATCAGGCCAGGCTGCCCTCAGGGGGTCAGCTCCACCTGGTCCCGGCCTCTGTGGGAGTGGGACTCCTGAACATACTGGAAGGACCACATAGTTTTGTGTCACAGCTGCAGAGGCGGGGGGAGGGGGGGCGCAGGGAGAGCCCTCCTCCTCCCCACCCAGGCCTACAGAGCCCAGCCGGGTTCAGAGGTGGAGGGTTGGCCAGGATGTCGGCTCCAGAGGGAGGGAGGGACCCGCTCTCTCTGCCCCTGTCCTCAGGCTACAGAAGCCCTGTGGGCTAACCAGGTCAGAGGGCCACGTCTGCCCAGGGCTCCTCTTCCCAAACCAAACTACTCCCCTCCAAAGGACACTGTTCTTCCAGCTCACAGCGTTTCTGAGACCACTCAAAGCCACCACTGTGATCTTGTGGCCCAAGAGCCAGGCTGAGAGACAGTTGTGGGCAGGGGTCACTATCATCACTATCTTGTACGTATAGGGGGATAGAGACACAAAGCGACACAAGACAGTCCCTACCCTCAGAAACAGACAGTCTAGTCGGGAGGTAGATGCAGTGTTAAAAAGGATATAGTTTTAAGACCACAGTTGGGGGCGTAAGTCCAGAGGGCTGCCACACTCACTAGGATGCCAGGAGCTTGGAGCGGGGAGAGTGACGATGACCTGAGGTGATGGGCCTGGGAGCCTAATCCCAATGGTGTTGGTCGGCAAGTGTGGCAGTGGGACCCTGGGAGGGGTCTTGGACATTTCCGGACCTCGGCTTCCTCGTCTCACAGACCGTGCTGCAAACAATGCCTATTTCCTGACTTGCCCAGGAGGCTTGAGGGGGAGCCGCGCGTACAGTAGACACCGAGGTCCACGGGGTGTGCGGCCCATGCTTCCGGCACACTGTGCCCCGGGCGCATTCCCTAGCAGGTGGCTGCCCTGCTGCCACTCCCGGCAGCCCTCAGGCTTGAAGGATGCCGCAAGAGTAACAGCCCGAGCCAAGGTTCGGAAGCAAGACTGGGCTAGCCTCATCTAGCGAAGAGCAAACCAGCTCACCAAGTTCTGCGCGGGTGGGATTTCAGGATGGCCTAGGGATGTGGCCACAGGCTCCCAGAGATTCCCAAGCAGAGGGACCCCAGATCCTCTGGGTAGCGGCCCTGTGCTTTCCCCTGTCCCATGCTGTTGCCAGAGGGGCGCAGAGCAGGAAAAAGCAGAAGCAGATCAGGAGGAGGCTGGGCCCAGTGTTGGTCTGCTGTCTCCTGTGGCTCGGCTCTGCCCTGCTGGGCTGGGGGAAGCCTTCACAGAGCTTGGGGTCCAGTTGGGGACCAGGAACAATTAAGGAGGCAGAGAAAGCCAGCCCAGAGGATGCAGGCTGGCAAGGAAGTGGTGGGCAGGGCTGTGGGGAAACACATCCAAGATGATGGCCCCACACAGGTCTGCCCCCCTCTCCCCAAAAAGGGTATGGAGAGATCCGCCCGAGGCAGGGATGCACGCACGCATGCGCACACACACACACACACACACACACACACAGAGGTGCACAATGACATCACATGTTCACACAGGCTGAGTAGACATAAGCAGTGCAGAACTGCACAGACAGACCCAGAGCTCAAGTGCTCCGTCCAAGGGAGGTCAGAGCTTTCTGGGCTGCTGTCTTGAGAGGTGCGTGTTGTTCAGCGCACAAGGTGCCTGGCTTAGCCAAGGTAGGAAAGAGGGACTGAAGCCCAGGCCCCACCTCCACTTTCTAAGCTATGGACCTGAATTTGGGGCTGCATCTTCCAGGAGGAAAAGCCTCCTTTTCCTTTGTGCAAAAGCGTAATTTATTGACCATGCCTTGTACCCATGAGATGGCATCTACCTGATGGGGTACCTTTTTCTACTCTGCTCAATGGGCTAGTACTGATGGCCTCGTTCCTGGCTGACTCCCCAGCACGACGCGTGGCACGTAGTAGGCGCTCAACAAATATTTGTGAAGTGAATTGAAGGAATATTGAGAGGGCAGACCCAAGTGCCTAGGCAGAGGCACACACATCACACATACAGACATACAAACAAGGATCCTCGTAGAAGCGGGTGTGATTGCAGACAGAGGGGAGCTTGGTGGGGAAGCCGGGGCCAGGCTGAGCTTGACTATTCAGAGAACAGGGGGGGAGGGGGGAATTAAGGGAGTGGAGATGTAGGAACAGCAGGAGGAAAGGCACTGAGGGGTTCTGAACCCAAAGGCCAGGAGGCTGCAGGAGAAATCCCTCTTGGGAGTGTCACGCTTGCCGGTTTGCAAAGGACTTCTCCAGCTCCCTTTACATTTGACACAAGCAGAATCAGAGGGGAAGGGACAAGTCCAGAGTCGCACGATGAGGACGTGGCAGTCTCTCCTATCTGTGTCCAGCAAGAGCGACGATTGTGCTTGACGGGCCTATGTGCGCCAGGCATGGAGGACCTTGAACCGCCAGGGTAAGACTTTCACATTGAGGAATGGGGAGCCACGGGTGGTTATGAAGCCCTGCAGATACCCACCTGCACTCCCCAACACAGTCATTGTGCCTCAAGATTTCTAGGGACTAAGGCACCCTGTTCCCATTTAATGGACACAATAAATCCTAGAGCGCTTTATAAAAAACAGGTGCTCCACGACATGGACCTATCCACAGACACAGAGAAGCACACGAGCCCATGCAGTGGGACATGCATCCAGAGACCCTGGAGAAGCAGGCTGTGGCTTGCAGGGGACGGCAATCCTGGAAGGCTCCCACCTGCACACTGTAGCACAGACAGACGCATGTGCACAGGCACAGAGACCCACAGACTGACGCATACAGCCCAGCCAGGGCCCTTCAGTTCGGGCAATTTGACTGTCCTTCTGTCTCACACTTTGTCACAGAGGGAACCATGGGAAGCTTACACCAGTGGTCAGCAAGCCAGGCCACTGGGCCTGAGCTCCCTTAGGTGAGTCTGAGACCTTCTCTGCACCATAGTGTGCCTCAAACTATCCCCTGGGCTGAACTTCAGCTTCTGCTTTGCCAAGTCGTTTCCCTGTCTTGGTATCATCTGAGCCTCTGAGCACTCCTGAGAAGCAGTGACATTATCTTTCCTGGCCCTGGGGGGAAGCCAGGACCTGGCCCGACCAAGGTCAAGCGGTGAGCTAGCAGGCCTCTCTCCCCACACTAAGGCAATGCATTTCTTCCCGAAGACCCTGCCAGTCCCTTTGCTCTCCTTTCTCCCCAAACCCTCCTTTGACAAGCCTTGCAGAAATGTCACAGGGACATGGGAGTGACATCTGTGGTGGGTGGAGGCTTCCCAGAGGAAGGAGCCAGACACGGGGCCACTGTGGGAGCTGAGAACACATGAGGCAGCTCAGACACCCTTTCTCGACCCTTTGCATCCTGCCTATCTGGTCTCCTATCCGCAGAGAAGCCCTAGAACTTACCTGCTTCGGAGTGGGAGGGGACTGTGAAGACCAGCCCCCCACTCCAGGCCGCAGCACTTTGGGGTGCTCTGTAGGGCAGAGAGCTCTTTAGTACCTTCACGGCTTGCCTAGGGCCAGTGGTGGGCTGGATGTTGGCTCTATGACAGCAAGCAAGACTGAAGTTAGATATGAAGGAGGACTTTCTGTCTCTGAAGCTGGCCCAAGGAGAAGAGGCAGCAGTCATGATTCTGAAATTTCTTAGGACAGACCAGCTTAGGGGGTGAAGCCTGTGGCGGGGGGGAGGGGGGTCATCGGATTCTCTGGCTCTCAGACCTGTTCATGGGCTTGACAATAAGTCGTACTGGCATTACACAGCCTTGTTTACAAACTGCTGTCAGCTATAGTTCATTTTTGTCCACGAATGCATTCATCTGGGAGGAAGAAGGGAGTAATGGGTAAAGAGTGGGAGACTAGAGTGGCTGCCGAAGTCAGATTCCAGTATTTTCTGGTTGGTTTGGGCCAGTCTTTTGACTGCTCTGAGCCCCAGCTTTCTTACTTGTTGAATGGGGATAATAGTACCTGCCCCTGACTGGAGGGTTTTAAAGGAAGTTGTTAGCGTGACGTCTGGCACCCAAGATAGTTCAGTAAATAATAGCTGTTTGGATTAATTCATCAGTTGATTGGTGTCCTGCCTCTCACCTATAAAGCTGGCTACAAAATTGGCTTCAATCCTCCCAGCAGCCCTGGGGGGGGCGGTGACCATCTCTGTTCCCAGCGTACAGCTAAGGAACCTGAGACTCAAAGGCTCAAGTGCCTCACCCTAGTCCCATCGGTGAGCCCAGGCCCCTTGCCCAGGCCTTCGGGCCCCCCCAGTGCTGTGTTCCTTCCCTGTACTGTTTGTTGACCCTGCTGTGCGGTCACGCAGCACCTCTGGAGCCTGGAGTGGGGACCCCGGAGGAAGGGGAGGAGGCCAGGGCCCCTTAGCTTCAGAACCCGAGATTGCCTGGCAGTCTCTAGATGCACACACATGCCATAGAGTCTGGTGATGTCTCCTCTGATGCGGATTTACAGGTCTTTAAACCTAAATGCTGATCTACAGTGATAAAAATCAGACAGGGGTTGAAAGGAGAGGGGGCTCAGTGGAAAGGAGCATGAGGGAAATTTCTAGGGAAATGGGAATATTCTAGAATGCGGATGGTGGTTGCACCCAAATTGTAAAAAATGATCAAACTGATATGTACATTTTATTGTGTGTTAAATTATCAAATGATACCAAGTTTAGGTATAATTTTATAAATTATATAAAAAAAGAAGTCTGAGCCTACCTTTGAGCTCAAAAAGGGACTTAACTCCCTCTCAGCTCTCTGTGGCAGCCCTAGGTGGTGCAGGGACCCCCGAGGAGAGGCTTCATCTGCATCTGCTATCAGGGGTGTATACCCTTACACACACAAATGCACATGCACACATGTTCACACTCAACCTCAGATGTGGGAGAAATGATAGGGACAGGGCAGGGGAGGGTAGGACACTAGCAGCTGAGCTCCCAAGGTAGGTTCCAGTCTCCTGTTTGTACAGTAGAGCCGGGCACTGATGAGGGCACCAGAAGAATGTGGGGTGGGGGTGGGGACAGAGAAAAATGTGCCCTGAGCTGCAGCTGGAGCGAACTGGCCATCACCCCAACTTTATTGCCCCCTGGCCATTTTCCGGGCCTCCCCCTCCTGGGAGCCCTCCAGAAACCCTGCTGGGCTGAATCGACTCTCTGTCTGGGCCCAGGGCATTCATCCACGAATTGAGATGCTGGAGCTGAGTCAGAGGACAGGGGAAGCTTCAAGGACGTGAGGGAGAGCACGCTGGAGCTGCCCACGCCTCCCACATCACCCAGGCCCAGCAGCAGTGCGGCCTCATGCCAGGCTGCCCCTGCAGGCCCTCCACACAGAGCCCATGACCCCACAGGTTCCCGGGGGAGGGGCCCACCACCCCCATCACAGGCTGTGTACTGGGACGGAGGGAAGGACCCTGGATCTGGCTGAGGAGGAGTTGGTGCAGGGTGAGATGGAGGGGGTCTTTGAGCTCTCAGGGTTTTAAAATCTGTTCCTGGTGTTTAAAAATATTTAGAAGATGCATCTAAGAGAAAAGAAATAGTTTTGAGATCATCTGCTGTGCTAGGTCATCCAGCATAACACTTTATCCCCCAAAGTATTTAACTGGAAGTTTATTCTATGCACAGAGCTCTGTAAGAGGCACTTGGACTATATACAAAGATGGATAGTATTGGGGCGCCTGCGTGGCACAGGTTCTCTTGATTTCGGCTCAGGTCATGATGTCAGGGTCGTGAGATTGAACCCCGTGTCCAGCTCTGTGCTCAGTGAAGAGTCTGCTTGTCCCTCTCTCTCCCGCTCTGCCCCTCCCCCTGCTCTCTCTCTCTCAAATAAATAAATTAAATCTTTAAAAACAAAAAAAGATGGCTAGTATAGTGTCTGCTTTCATAGCGTTTACAACCCAATTAGGGAGACAGAAAACTCACAAGCACAGAAAGCAGGACAGAAGTGCAACTGGCTGTAGGGGCCCAGAATGAGGGTTCATCCTGGCTGGAGGGGTTTAGGGGAGGCTTCCTGGCGGGGTGTGGGGGGGGAACACAGGGGTGGGCAGCATGGGTCTGAGCCATAGAGACTGAGTGTATGTGGTGTGGGGAACAGCATTAGCAAAGACGAGGAAGGTGGGAAGAGCACCGTGGGTTCTCAAATCTCTAAACCTCTGGAGATGGTTGGTGGAGGTCTGGCCAGTCCACCTGGTCACCTTGTGACCCCCTCCCTGCTCTCAGTTGACTAGATCAGGCCAGGCACCTGCTCCGAGTCCTGTCCAGGAGGTGGTCTGGCGAGAACTCTCCACTCAGGGAAGATGGGGACTAACTGGGTCAAGAGATTCTTTCCCTGTGAGGACTGAAGTAGATATAGGAAAAGCAAGGCAGCTGGCTGGTGGTGAGAGTAGAAGGAAAAAGGCAGAGAGAGAAGGGAAAGAAGGCACATCTTTCTGCAACCAGCAGAGCTCAAGAGCTGAGGAGGTAATGAGGTGGCCCAGGCTCTGAGCTCAGGAATTCCAAGCCTGCTGCCCACCTTGGTCTTTCTTGGTGGCTTCGTTTCCTGGCTTTTGCCAGTAGGCGTAGTCACGTGCTTGCAGTTTGCCCTTGCCTGATTCCCCTTCGCACCTTACTGTCCCCCATTCCCCACACGCGCTATAGGGGGCAACCTGATCTTTACAACTGACGTCATAAGGAAACACGTCCCTTGAAGGACAGGCTGAGGAGCTGGAGTTCTGGTTTATGGGGAGTGGGGCACTTGGCAGATTTCCGAGCTGTTTAGGAAGACCCTCTGGCAGCAGTGTGGAGCGTGTGATAGAGAAGAGCAAGACTGGAGGAAGGGACAGCCGTGAGGAGACTCTCCCCGGCTCCCACAGAGAGGCCCTGAACGGAACTGGGAGGTCATTATGGCACAGAGCTACATGGATGGTCTTCAGAGACCTCAAGGGGGTAAAATAGATCAGACTTGGTGACAGGTAGGTGGGGAATTGGGAGTAAGTGCGGAAGCCATGAGGAGGAACAGGTCTGGGAGAGGGCATGCGTTGACTTGGAGGACCTTCTAAGGCACTGAGCCTAGGACATAGAAAATGCCAGATATGTCAAGACATAGAAAACTACCAGGTATGACAAGAAAATTTTCAACCACAAAGCATGACTGATCGCTCAGGTGGGCCAAGATGAAGACATAGGTGGTGAAGGATACTCTCTAGAACTCTGCCCCTCCTCCTGGGTCCAGATAAGGAGATTCCAAAGGGTTGAGGCACAAAGACATCCAAACATGATTGAGATGACCCAGTAGAAAATGGGCAAGGGATTTGGACATCCAAACTGCCAGTAAACACACGAACAGGTGTTCAACTGGGCCCCCTCTAACATTTATGGCCCCAGAACCCATAAGTCTAGTGATATCCCAATGAACATAAGTCTTAAGAGTTAAGTGATAAATTGAGTTAACTATTAAGTAAAAGATATTCTATCCTCCTAACTCCACAAATACACATTCACAGTGACCTGGGAGGCCAGGTTCAAACTTAGAATTTTCAGATTCCTGGGACTTCCATGCCTGAATGTGGTCCTTCTGATAGAGTAGACCCACTCCCCTCTTCTTCCTACCCCCAACGACATCTCTCTCTGCAGAAACTTCACACCTGAGTGGGGATAGGTCAGCCTACATGTCCAAGGTCCATCTATATCCAGCACACTTCTGCCTGTGGCTACCCTTGAGACTAGAGACAATGTATACACATGGTACAATCTGCCCTAGGACAGCAGGCCTGGAGGAGTGGCCTGTGCAGACTCTGGAACCTGGTTTGAGGACATTCAGGCAAAGAATTCCAGAGTCTTAAGTACCAGCTCCGTCCCTAACTGGGTAACTTAACCTCTATGAGCCTCAGTTTGACTCTCAGGACTCAGTAAAGCTGCCTCCAGTAGCTTGTTATGAGGTAAGAACGTTATGTAACCCTAACTTCCCATTCAAATGTTAGTCCCATAAATTTAACAGTGCTGGGCTGGGCACTAACCTGACAGCTTGGCTCAGGCTGCAGGGTGTCACCGGGAATAATGACAAGCAGAGAGAGGGGCTGGGCTCCTGCTGACCCCCTCCCTCCTGCAGCCTCACTAGGGAAGCGGAGAAGGCAGCTAAGCAGCCCCAGCCTTGAAGCCAGGTGGGCCGGAGCCTTGGCCAGTCTGCCCACCCCCCCCCCCCCGACCCCCCAGGCCTCCAGGCAATCCAGGGCCTTGGCTGGGAGGTCTTGGCTGGGAGGCCTGGTTGGGCTCAGAGCTCTGGTAGCAGCCCTGAGTTGGGTAACAGGATTCTGGCCCCAGCAGCATATCTGCCAACTGGGCTGGCTTGCAGCTTGGGTAGGGTGGTGTGAGTGCCAGAAGCAAGGGAGACCTATTTTTGCTCCAGCCACAGGCCAACGGGCTGAAAAGAAAAGTTAAAATAAGATGACTTGGTTTTTTTCTTGGCACATAAAGAGTGCAACTTGCCTACTTTTTAACAGAAGTGATTACAGAATCTCTTCGGTAAAAACACTGACTCTTAAATGTGTGTAGGTCTGCCATGGGGCCGGCAAAGGGGTGGACCCACAGGGACGGAGGACAGAAGGCACGAGGGAGAGCGGCAGAAGGAGAGAGATAGAAGAGGGGCAGAGGGGGAAGGAAGCGGGTACAGATACACCAGAGGGCCCACGGGACAAAGACAGAGGAAAAGAGACAGCTGGACAGGGACGGAAGAGATTCAGTGGGTTTGGAGGAATGCAGAGCAGGAGGTCTTGTGTTGGAATGTGACTTTCTCCCGGTTAACCATTGTTCAAGCTTTTCAACGGCACCCCGTTCTCTGTGAACCCACTGAGACGCCATTCCCAATGCACTAATCCAAGCAATCCATGAAAGAAGAAGTTATTCTCTATCACCTCAAATGTTACGTCAAGCCAGGGAGACACAAGTCCTCTTCCACATCCCTTGAACAAGGACAGGAAAAGAGTCAACCTGGAGTGGTCCCTGGTAGACAGCGTCCAGCCCACCTCACGGTGAGGACAACCAGAGAAGTAGAGGTATCACCTTCCAAATAGCTTTCCAGAATATCAGGGTCCTAGGCCCAGCCATGGGAGGCCTGACACCCAGGCTCAGTGGGCACCTGCTTCCAGAGATGAGATTTGAGAAGTGCCCAGGAGACAGCCCTACCCCCAAAATATTGCCCCCGTTGCCCGTCAGGGCCTTGATCTCTACCTCAAGGCAGCAGCCTCAACCCGGCCGGGCATCAGAATGCTAGCTGGGGGTCCCTTGCAAAGCTCTCCCCGGCCGAATTTCCTATCTTATATGGGGATCATGTGCATTTCCTGCCCATTTCCCAGGGTTGCTGTGAGAACCAACCTAACAATGGATGTGCAAGCTCATGGCCTGTGTTTGCATCTGGCTGTTACTAACTAGCCTGGTGAATTGGGCCTTCTCTTTCCTTGCCGATAATAGGACCAGAACTAAGTTGCTGTGACAATGAAGAAGAGCAATTATTTGTAATGATCTAGCCCCAGTCGGTGGCCAGTAGAAAGTACTTAGGTACTTTCTCTAGCATCAGCTGTAAAACTAAAACATTATTATGATTCCTTTGTGTGTAGGAACCCATCTTACTTTTTGGACCCAAATGCGTATATTCCTGGGAGGGAAACGCTCCTAACCTGTTGTTAACACATTTTCACAAATATTTTCCAATAGGACAGGCAGCTGAGAGCAAGTTTCCAGTGGCTTGCTACAACACAGCCTGGGTAAGGGCTGGTAAATATAGGTGAGAAATTGATCCAGGGCTGGGCACTGCCAGGCTTCAACCAGGAAACCACTCAATCCCCTGGCAAACTCTAACAGGCAAATTCTAACAGGTTCTTTAAGACTCAACCCAAATGTCACCTTTTCCACCACACCTTCCCAACCAGACAGAGTTCCTTCTCGGGGTCCTGTCACTCTGTCTGTAACTGTTCTATTATATTTCTTCCATTTTACTGCAGTTGTGGGCTGCCTCCCCTACCAAAAACTGAATTCTTTGAGAGCAAGCACTGCGGCCCATTCAACTCTGGATCGCCAGCCCCTGGCGAAGTGCCTGTTCAGAAAGGCACTCAAGGTTTTCTAAATAAATACCCAGGCTTGCCTGCCCTCAGGGGAAACCAGAAAACAGAAAGGTTTAACCTCTGAGAAGATCCTCCTCGTTATCAGAATAAAAGCCCTTCCATTTGCATAGTCCGCGCAGATTACAAGTTGATAGATGTCCTTTGCTGCTTCAAGTGGTCCCATGAGGTAGATCGGAAAGGTGCTGTACCCCACAGGACTGCTGAGAAAAAGAGCTAAGGGAGGCTAAAGGTTTTACTCAAGGTCATCCAGCCAGCAAAGAGTGGAGCCAGGACTGGCACCCAGGCCTCCCGAATTCTAGTCCCGGACAAATCCGCTAAGGTCTTACTGGGTCAAGAAACTCCCAGCCAGCTGAGGAAAGAGATACGGGATATTAGTTTCTAGGGTTTTCTTTTTTTCTTTAAGCTAAAGAATTACATACTTTTTAAAGAAAGCTCGTTAAAAAAGGAAAAGCCCAATAACTAAAACTTACAAAACATCTAAAAGCGGAATGTTATATACATTTCTTTCCTAAGTTCAAATGTATTACTTCTATCAATATTGAGCTGCTGAATGAGAGTAACAAAGCTGCTGTAAATCATACAAAAATGTAAAGATTCTGCATGACCTCTGCAGCCAAGTGAGCCTCATAATCAAATGAATTTCTGTATTTTGTTTTGAATCATCATTGTTGTTTAGTTTTACAGCTTACATTAGAGAAAGTAGCTAAGTACTTTCTAATGACCATTAAGGAGGTGCCAGATCATTACGAATATCACTTTTCTCCATTTGTCACAAAAATGGACTCATGCTATAAACACTGCTAGAAGCTTTTTTTTTTTTTTTTTAAACTTAATATATGTTGTCTTCTCTTTGATATGAACACACACGGATCAGCCTCTCTTCTTAATGGTACAGAGTATTCCACATGCTCAGGTCTGGATGTTTGTGTCTCCCCCAAAATTCATATGTTGAAACCTAATCCCCAGTGTGATGGTATTTGGAGGTGAGGCCTTAGTGAGGTGATTAGAACCATAAAAGCGGAACTTCCATGAATGGGATGAGTGCCCTCATAAAGGAGAACCCCCCGAGAGCTTCCTCACGCCTTCTGCCATGGGCAGACCCAGAGAAAAGACTGCTGCCTTTGAACCAGGAAGCAGGCCCTCCCTGCACACTGAATCTGCTGGTGCCTCGATCTTAGCCTTCCAGCCTCTAGATCTGTGAAGATCAATTTTTGTTGTGTATAAGCTCCCCAGTCTAAGGTATTCTGTTAAAGCAGCCTGAATAGACTAAGACACCACGAACAGGACGTATCACTGTTTGTTTAGCTAGTCCTGTCCGGAGAGACATTGGTGGTTTTGCCAACGAATACCTTTGAACACAGAGGGCCTACTCGTGGAGTGTGCCTATAGGAGAAAAGCCCAGCGAGCAGGTGCCTTATACATTTTCATAGATATTCCCACTTGGCATTCAGCCAAGTCTGTCTCAATATGCACTCGTAGCTACCTGCTAATCCGCCCTTACTTTTGCTAGCAAGGAGTATAAAATTCTCTTTCCTGTGCCTATATGCTACAAAAACTGGGCATGACATCATCTAATTTGCATGTCTTGAATTATGAATGACATGGAGAATTTATTCGTGTGTCTCCTGAGGATTGTATTTCTTTTTTTGTAATGTCTATCCATATTCCTTGCCTATTTTTCTCTCGGTTTTATCTTTTCTC
This sequence comes from Eumetopias jubatus, assembly GCF_037043125.1. Classification (NCBI taxonomy): domain Eukaryota; kingdom Metazoa; phylum Chordata; class Mammalia; order Carnivora; family Otariidae; genus Eumetopias; species Eumetopias jubatus. Next base: position 73,784,691 of record NW_028274815.1, read on the forward strand.
CCCTTTTGATTTATTGATCTCTTTGAATACGAAGGGGGTTTCCACCCCCACTGTCAACAAAGAATCTTTTATCTGGCAAAACTGTCCTTCAAAAGTAAGGGAGAAATGAAGACATGTCCAGATAAACAAAAGCTGAAGGAGTTTAACCAAAACCAAGGGACCACCCTGCAGGCAATATCTATGTCAGGTACCAGCACAAAGAAGAGGCAGGGTGGCTAGTGTCTGCACCCCGTAACTGCCGCTTCAACAGTCAGGCTGTGCGTGCCAAGCTGTCTCCTGTCGCCAGCTTCCAGGAGTCATGCTGTTGGCCACGTGAGAGGGGGAAACTCATCCCTGTGGTTTCTGCAACTTCATGTACCTGCAACTCATCTCCCAGCACCTGGGTGGTGGTTCTATGGGAGCGGCTGCAGGTACAGGTACCTCAGGACCAGCCTTCCAAGACTTCTCATACTGTAAGTTACCCTACCCTGAGATGAACCTGATGCTCTGCCCCAATAAGAGTGTTCCGAGCCTCTTGTACCCTCAGAATAGCCCTGAGTCCCATCCTGGGACCAGCACCTGAGTCGCAACCAAAACCAAAACCAATTAAAAAAAAAAACCTTTTTAGGTCTTCTGTCTCTTTACTGATATTTCCATTTTGTTCATACATTGTTTTCTTGACTTTCTTCACATATTCCTTTGGATCTTCCAGTATCTTGAAGTTGGTTGTTTTAAAGTCTTTATCTAGTAGATCTGCCATCAGATCCTTTTCAGAAACAGTTTCTGTTGATTAATTTTTTTTTCCTTTGAAAGGGCCATACTTTCCTATTTTTTTTTTTATGTCCTGTGATTTTTCTTTAAACGAACTGGACATTTGAATCTAATAATGTGATAACTCTGGAAATCAGATTTCCCCCCTTCCCTGGGGTTTGCTGTTTTTTTTAAAATTATTATTGTTTTTGTTTATTTGTTTATTAATTATTGTAGGCTCTCTCTGTGCCATGGATCTGCCTGAGGTATAAACTTAAGGTCTCCTCAGGTCTTTTCTGAACGTGCACCTTTCTCCGGGCATGTGTGGTCACTTTCTAACTTTCCTTATATATGTAATTGCCTTTGAATACCCTGTTTTTTTATGTCTGGCTCCCAAGAGTGGAAAAAGAGAAAATGAAAAGGGAGGGGAAAAAAGGGGTGTTAGCCCGTTAAATCCTCCCCTCCCCAGAAGTGACTCCAGCAAAAATGGGAGGAGATGCAACAACAATGGCCACGCACCTCTTTGCACCTCTGTGAAAAGAAGCAACAGACAGCTGTGGAACACAGATCCCTGAAAGAGGGCAGAGTCCCTTTTGCCTACCCTGGTTCCCATATGCTTCACGCCAGCTCTTCTTGGAACATGTGCTCCGCTGTTTGCCATGGGGCTGAGGCTGAGATGGGGGGCTGCAATGGCGCTAAGAGCTGAACTTGACTGAAATTAACAGCAGTGCCTTTCCCTGGAAGTGGCAAGCCTTCCGTAGGCTCCAGAGTTCCAAAACAGTTACATCAGACAGATTCTGCCAATGTAATTGTTGTCTAGGTGGGGAGGCACCTGGTGGGGATTTCTGGTTCCTGGTGCTGCCGACTTTGCTACCTTCTCAGAATCCTCTCTATTTAGCTTTATTTTGATTAAATTTATGTGG